>NC_142491.1:29855901-30189656 GCF_965113065.1 Corylus avellana
ACTTGAGCAAGCTGATGCCTTATTGGACTCCATTCCTAAGATGCGAATTGAAAATATGAAAACCACTGAGGTATCATTCCCTAACTCACCCTCATTAGCAGCTGAGCCTTTCATTGTGGGTAACCATGAGGAGAAAGAAAAAGAGGAGCAGGTTGATCACATTGAGCCCCCATCAACTCCAAAACTGTCCAGTGACAAGGGAGTGAGTACTGAAGCTCTCTCCTTCATCAAAATCCCTCTTGAGACAAGTCATGAACCCCAACCTTCAGTTCTTCAATGTCTCAAAGAGCCGTCTCATGCTAAAATTCTCAAGGATCTATGCACACAAGGTCACAAATCTAGGAACCATGTTCCTAAGAAGATCTTTCGAAGCAAGCACCTAGGCTACCTGAGACGGCAAAACATCCTTCCAAAGGGATATCAAATTCTTAAGAAGAAAGGATGGAAGGGATTGGTTGGACACCCAAATGATCGAGGAAAGTGTGGTATTCTTTCTTTCTTTTTATTTTCAGCACTTTATTTTGATTTCTTTTCCTTTTTGTCATTTCATTTTGTGTCATTTTCTTTTTATTTCTATCAGCAATTAATCTTTTGATATTTGTTTCTATGAGAAAATATTGCTGCTTGATTTTGACAGGTGTTTTGGTGTTCAAGTTTGGGGGACGCCCTGGCCTTTGCACACTCGAGTTGCCGCATCCTACGGTATTGTGTCTCTTGCTACATTGGGGACAATGTGTCATTTAAGTTTGGGGGTGTGGACAAACACATTGTCTTTTTGTTTGTTTTTATCTGTTTGTTTTGTTTGTAAAAAAAAATAAAATAAAATAAAATTGTGCTATGTTGTTGATTGGTCATGAGTTACATCATAACTGTGGTTTGCATGTCATTAGTGTGTTTAACTTTTTGAACACTACATGTCATTAGAAATCCGAGTCCTTTGACTCATTCGGTGGATTAGAGAGACTTCACATGTCTGAGTTGATTATCACAAGCACACTAGCATAAAGTTTGTGAGGTATGAGATTTGGATTGATTAGGGTGTGCCTTGTGATGTGTAGGATGAAGTGTTGATGAAACCTTGGCTTGAAGATAAAAAATTAAAAAAAAAAAAAAAAATTGTCATCATCAGTTTGAGCTTTTCATTGAGTAACCGGATCTCATGCCTCACTAAGCATTGAGTGTTCGCGTAAAAAGATGAGAAATTCAACTTGGTTGACTGTATGGCTAGTTTGGCTTCGTAGCCTTTTTGACTTGAGTAATTAAGCCTTAGGGATGTTTTACATCTAGTGCCCTAAAACCATCTGGTTTGGGAGTCACTGGCCCAATACTCGTTATATAGGTCAATTAGAAAGTTTAAGGGAGCCGAACATTGCACAGCCTACACAAAAAAAATGAAAATAAAAAATATATATATATATAAAAAAAAAAATGCATGTCTTGATCTAAGCCTTTGGTGTTTTCATTTGTGTAAATTCTTATGAATTTTGAGGTACACCAAACTTTGAGAAAAATTGAAGCCTCTTAACTTTGTGTTAGACTCACTTTGCACATTTGGAGCTTGTGTTGTCTCAAATTTCCACCTTTGAGTTGAATGATTTGTGGTTGGCTTGATGATTTGATTGTGGTGTTTACTTTGTTAAACCTGCTCATGATATGAGAACCATATGTTTGTATGAAAATTGTGTTTGTCAATGACGTAGTGCTAAAAATGTTTGTGGGTATCATTTCTATTAAACCCTCACGAGACTTCACTCGTCCTCTAGGGATGCCTAGGGGTTTAAAAGGCTTGTTGCATACGCTAAATGCAATCGTACATCCCACGAAAGATGGATTTATCTTTTGTTTTCTGTTTTTCCATTCTTTTTTTAGTTTTGTATTGCTAAGGGACTAGCAATATGTAAGTTTGGGGGTGTGATAAGTGCTAAAATATTCATATTTTCAGCCCCTAACTTGCATGTTTTAATCCTTTAGTTTTGGTTAATTAGGCCATTTTACTTCCTTTTTGTATTTTCTTTGTTTTATAGGCTTTTGGAAGAAAATAAAGCGTTTCTGGAAAAATTCCAAGCTTAAAGGGCAAATTGGGAAGATCTAGAAGATATGGTTAAGCTTAACCAATCATGGTTAAAGTTTAACCAAATAAAGGAAAGGATTAATTCGGAATTTCTCAATTTGAAGTCAAATCGGATTGGATGCAAAATTGGATTCTGAATACGTCTTGGTATTTTGGCCATAACTTTCAGTTCACATATCCGATTGAGGTGATTCAAGCGGCATTGGAAAGATAACTCCAACGTATACAATTCATTGTGAAATAGAACTTTCCCAATTCGGAGCGCCACAAGGCCAAAATCACGCCGCAAGATAGGACCGCAATTCTGGGCGAATCCTATTCCGATTTGGGCTTAGGTTTTCTTTAACCTAATTGGGCTTGGACTTAAATCTCCAAAATTCCTAGGATTACTAGGGCTTCTAGGACTCTCCTAAGCCCTATAAATAGACCTCTAAGCCTCACAATTGAGGGGTATCAGACGAAGACGCGTTGGGGGCGCCGTTCTTGGTCGCTTTCCGTGTTTTCTGGGTTTTTGTAGCTTGGAACTCGAATTCTTTTGTAAGTTTTTAATTTTAATGAAGTATTTTAGTTTCCTTATGAATTATTTTGTCATGAGAGGCTAATTCTTCAACTAAGGTTGAAGATGAAGCCTCACCATTGATTAGTTTTATATTTTTATGTTTCGTTCGTACAAATCCGTCGTTTAATGTAATGTATGTTCGTTTCAGTTCAATTGTGTGACAAAATTGTGATTGATTGTTGTTTATAAATCATGAAAATGTTGGATATTCGTTGTGTTTCATCCAACGGATACATCGAATGATTTGATTGAGACTTATATCCATTGTGATTTACGGATACAATGGATGATTTGATCTCAATTGGATATTCGTTGTGATTTGTAATAGAGATGGATTCATCGAATGATTCAATTGGTTTATAAAAAAACAATAGAACATATATAGGGTTTAATTGTTTGTCGGATGCATGAATGAAAACATAAGAATGTATGCTTTGATTTGGTGAGGTGAATTCTAAAACCTTAGTCGTTTATCTTTTGATTATTTTTATTTTATTTAGTTTATGTTAGTTTATTTTCAAAATCAAAATCATTCGGAACTAGGTTAAGATATAATTGATTTAGATAGAAATTAAATTTCACAAACACAATTCCCTGTGGATCGACCTCGCACTTGCACACACACTATATTGCACACGACTCGTGCGCTTGCGAGTACAATTAAATTTGTACATCATTAGTATCATCTAAACCTTCATAGAAAATTTGTGCCTTATCATCTTGAGGGATGTTGTGATGTGGGCACTTTAGAAGCAATGAATTGAAGTGATCCCATGCCTCAAAGAAAAGATCTCCATCTCTTTTTTGGAACATTTGAAGTTCCCTTTTATGTTGTCTTGTCTTTTGGGCTGGGAAAAATTTCTTCAGAAACTTGGTGGCTAATTCTTCCCAAGTATGGATAGAATTTGCAGGCAAAGATTTATACCACAGTTTAGCATTATCTTTCAAGGAGAAGGGAAAGAGGACTAACCTGAGTCTCTCTGGAGTTAAGCCTTGGACGTGCTGCAACTTGCATAGATCAAAGAACTCCTTAAGATGCAAGTTAGGATCCTTAGTAGGTGTGCCCCTAAAGTGAGTCAGTGCATTAAGGATTTGAGGAGAAATATAATAGCTGTCTTCCACCTCCAGTAGATATGCTATGCATGAGGGTTGATGGAGGTTCGTTGGGACGAACCCCTGCTTTATTGGTCTTCGCACCGGTGGTGGATTTGCCTCTAGTGGTCTTGGCACTATTGGTGGATTCTCTTGCAAATCTTCCATTGTGTTCTCAATTTCTTCCTCTTCTTCTTTATCTCTAGGTCTTTGTCGAATTGTCCGCTCAATTTCAGGATCGAGTGGAATGACGGTTGAATCTTGAGATCGACGACCTTGCATCAATTGAATTACCTCTTTAGTTAAAGCAGCTTCAGTGCTGCTTGTTTGGATGCTCCCTGGAACTGCGCTCGATCACACTCGGCTGACGTTTGTCGTAATAACAGAATGCTAGTCCGCAAACCTGAAACAGAAAACAAAAAAAGTTAAGAATCAATAGAAAATATTTTTTGATAAAAACAAAATTGAAAATTGAAAATTGAAAATTAAAATAACACAACTAAAGGAAAATAATTTTAAACAAAATTCGCGGCAATCCCCGGCAACGGCGCCAAAAACTTATTGTCTCAATTACCTACCTAAATTAATAGGCAAATAATTGGATGTTTTACCCGTAAGTGCACGGGGTCAACATAGTAGTATAGGGTGCAAGAACGGGGTTATTCCCACAAGGATTGCTAAATTTTGCTTAAAATCAATTCCAAAAGTAAAATAAAACAAAGATTGGATTTGAGTTGATAATGATAAAAATGTAGGGCTTTGATATCCACCACTAATTATACTTAGCTAATATATCAAATATGCCAATGTTTTGATCATGTTAAGAATATCTAATGTTTGTCAACCTAAGGGCATTAGTGTCTACTCTTTAAGCTATTGATTTCTCTAAGCAACGAATTAGGTATGGGTGCCTACTCTAATTCTTTTCTTTATTAAAGGATTTAGCATGGGTGTCTACTAAAATGTTCTTTAAGAAAGCATAAAACTATGGAAATCGACAAACATATGAGACCTAGGGCATGAGTGTCTACTTCCGGTTCCCCATGTTGATTAACCCAAGAATTCGGTGTGAATATCTTTAGCTACTTATTTTAAACCCAGGACTCAGTGATCCAAATTGATTTAACTAAGTAGTCCATACCACATGCACATGTTGATCAGGCACACACATATGAGGAATTCATGAAAAACAGGCATTAATCAATTTAGATATTACAACAAGATCATCACAAGGGTGCCAATATTGAATATCAACTAAACATAACTAGGGCTTCAATCTAGCCCTACTAAATAAATTAGTTACAATGAAGTTGATGTTAAACATCTTCATAAAATAAAAGAAAAGAAAGGAAAAGAATAAACCCGAAACTTGAACTTGAAGAGCTCCAATTCTTCTCATTGGAAAAATGTTTCTATTCTAGAGGCTTAAGGGTCTATTTATAAGCCTTTAGGAATACTCTAGAAACCCTAAAAATCGTAGGGTTTGAGCCCTAGTTCTAACTAAGCTACAAAACCCTAGAAATTGCTCTTTCCTTATTAAGGCTGGCTGCTGTCTTGGCTATCATGCACGGGTGTGCTCGATCGCAGCCCGTGTGCGATTGATCGCAGGTTTGCGATCGATTCTCTTGATGCTTGCGCTCGATTGTGGTTGTCTTGCAATATGCCATCCTCGTCTGTAGTGCGCTCGATCGCAGTTCCCCTACGATCGATTGTCTACCAGAGCCTTCTAAAATCCAAAATAGCTCTTTTTAAGTCCAAAACTTCTATGATTGCTTCTTTTTCTTACAATGACCTACAAAACCAAAAAAAAACACATAAAAGAACTAAAATGACATAATTAACTAAAACTAAAGGATTAAAACATGTAAGTTAAGGGCTAAAAATATGAATATTTTAGCACTTAACAATCGTAGAACATACATGAGATTTTTATTGTGAGAACTTCAGATAATATTGATGAACATGAAATATGTTGCTATGATTCGATGAGTATGGATTCCAAAACCTTAGTGCTTTCTTTTGATTTATTTCATCTTATTTAGTTTATGTTTTATTTTCGAAACCAAAAATCCAATCTTTTTTGGGAACTAGGTTAGGATTTACTTAATTTAGATATAATTTGTTCTTCAAAAACACAATTCTCTGTGGGATCGACCTCGCACTTGCAACCCTTTATTGCAAACGATTCATGCATTAAAATTTTCACAAGTTTTTAGCGTCGTTACCTGGGAATAAATTGATTTTTGTAAACAATTTATGTCTAAATTAGTTTTATCTTTCTACTAGTTATAGCTTGGATTTTAAATTTTGCAATTTGATTATTTTGTTTTGTTTGCGCGAATAAAAAAAAAAAAAAAAAAAAGAAGAGTTTTTTTTTTTTTTTTTTTTTTTGGCTTCCTGTTTTGCAGCTTCTACCGCACCCTCTTCAGTACACTAGTGTAAATGCGCTCGAGCGCATATCAACACGCTTGAGCGCAATCGTGCCATAAGGAGCACCATTCAATAGACCAGCGTGTAGCAAACACCACCTTCCGCACACTAATGCAAGTGTGATCGAGTGCACCCTTCGTACGCTCAAGTGCACTCCCAGCCAAGGTAGCATTTGGTACTGTTGAGCGTACCTGCACTCGACAACTTCATGTGTCAACTCCAGTGCACCAGCGCAAAGGGCAGCACCAACAGATTGGTAGTAGCTGAAAATTTTGCAAAAAATTTATTTTGGTCATTTCTGTGAGTGTTTTTTTTTTTTTTTTTTTTTTTAGTTTTTAATTTTTGGTATTTTTTTTAGTTTTATTTCATAATATTTATTTATTTATTGTTTATTTTACTTTTCGAAGAATGGTTAATGTTTTATGTGGAATATTTGCATGCTAAAGAGTGAGAGTGAAGCATAGATTTTCTGTTTAATAATTTTTCTGTACAACATGCTTCTCCTAGTTGTAGGACACCCGCTCCTACCAACTCCCCACACATTTACACACGACATGAGGCATGTTCATATTGTTTCAATCCATGTCATCATGTTAGCAATTGTCCATCATTTGGACAATTTTCTAATTTTTCTTATGAGCAAATGAACACTTCTTTTTCCAGCCCTGGGTTTGATTCAAATTCTAATTTTTACAACTCAGGGTGGAGCAACCATTTTGATTTCTCATGGTAGGCTCCAGCTACAGGAAATTATGCTCCTCAATTTCATGAATTGCACCATCCTGAATACCCGCAGTTCAATAACCAATCTTCCATTATTTCAACCTGCAATTATCATCCACAAGAATTATGATTGGAAGACACCCTCAAGGCATTCATGCAATCTACTAGCCAGTCCATTCAAGAGCTTAAGAATTCTACTTGCCAGTCCATTCACGAGTTTAAGAATTACACTCATCAAGCTATTCCCAAGATGGAAGGACAGGTCGGTCATCTAGTGGCTGAACTCAACAGAATAGAGGATGAACTTCAAAGTCAGCAGATGACTAAAGGACACTACATGATTGGTGAGGATGATGCTAGCAATTCATGTCATGAGCATTTTCAAGCCATCACCACACTTGGGAGTGAGGGAATTGTGGATAACAATGAGGAGGAAGAAAAAGATGAGCAAATTGAGCCCCCAGAAAATACAAATCTGTCCAATGACAAGGAAATGAGTACTAAAGCTCCTTCCTTCATCATTGTCCCTATTGAGACACATCATGAACTCAAAAGCTTCAGTTCCTAAGTGTCTCAAAGAGCCATCTTATGTCAAGATACTCAAGGACTTATGCACACAAGCGCACAAATCTAAGAACCATGTTCCTAAGAAGATCCTTCGAAGCAAGCAAGTCGGCTACCTAAGATGGTGAAACATCCTTCCAGAGTACTATGAAATTTTAAAGAAGAAATGGTGGAAGGGATTGGTTGGACATCCGAATTATTGAGGAAAGCACTGTAGCTTTTCTTTTCCATTTTATTTTCTACACTTCAATTCATGATTTATTTCTTTCCTTTTTCATTTTATTTCTTGTCATTTTATTTTTGTTTCTAACAACAATTAATCCTTTGATGCTTGTTTTTGTGAGAAAATATTGTTGTAAGTTTTTAACAGGTGTTCTGGTGTTTAAGTTTGGGGGACGCCTTGGCCTTTTGCACACTCCAATGTTTCCTTACTTTTGGTAATGTATTTCTACACTACACATTGAGGACAATGTGTAATTCAAGTTTGTGGGTATGGAAAGACACACTGTCTATTTGTTTGTTTGTTTAATTTATCTTTTGTTTTTATCTGTTTGTTTGTTTGGTTTAAAAAAAAAATGAGTGTGCCATGTTGTTGGCAAGTTTGAGTTAAGCTATAAATGTGGTTTGCATTTCATTGACTTGCTTAAAGTGTTGAACACATGATCATTTCATTAGGAATCTTAGTCCTTTGACTTATTTTTGGGCAAAAGAGACTTTACTTGTTTTGAGTTAAATTATCATGAGCACATTAACATATAGTCTGTGAGGTATGAATTTGAGCTTAATCATGTTTATCTTGAGATTTGTTGGATAACTTATGGATGAATAACCTTGGCTTGTAAAAAAAAAAAAACAAGATCATTTTGATTTTTTTTATAACTGGACCTCTTTCCTCATTAAGCATTGAGTGTCCGTGTAACAAATAGTGAAGTTTAGGTTGATTGATGGTAGGGCTAGCTTGGCTTTGTAGCCTTTTTGACTTGAGTAAATAAGCCCTTAGGGATGTTTCTACATCTAGTTCCCTAAAGCCAACTGGTTTGGGAGTCATTGGCCTAACACTCGTTACATGGGTCAATTGAAAAGCTTAAGGGAGCTAAGCATTGCACAACTTACACACACACACACACACACAAGAGAAGAAAAAGAAGAAAAATGCATATCTTGCCATGGTTGTTTCATCTGATAAGGATTCCTATGAATTTTGAGGTTTTGAACCATTTGTCTTGAGATTAGATTGAAGTCTCATGATTGCACGCTAATTTCACTTTGCACCCATCAGAACATATGATGTCTCAATTGTCCATTCATGAGTGATTTTATTTTGGATGCCCTAAATATTTTGAAGATGGAGTTTGTTTTTTTTTTTTAAGCTTGCTCATGAATAAAAACCATTATTTGAGCAAAACTTCATTCTTTTCAATAACATAGTGCTGACAATTTTTGTCGGTATCATTTCTGTTAAACCCTCACGAGACTTCACTCGTCCACTAGGAATGCCTAGGGGTTTAAAAAGCTTGTTGCATATGCTAAATGCAATCGTCTCTCCCACGAAAGAGGATTTATGTTTTAAGCTTTCATTTTATTTTTAGTCGTGTTTTGCTAAGAGACTAGCAAAATATAAGTTTGGGGTGTTTGATGAGTGCCAAATAGTGCATATTTGAGCCCCTTAATTTACATTTGTTAATCCTTTAGCCGTATTATAATCTAATGTTTTAGGTTAGTTTTGTGTTTTTAGTGTTTTGTAGGTAAGAAACCTGCGCCTTTAAAGGGAAAATGCAAAGTTTGGAGGAAAAGCCATCTGAGGAAGTAGGATCAAGTGCACAATCCTGTTATCGAGTGCACCCACGCCCATTGACAAACTAGCAGCATGCAAGCGCTACTCCGTAGGAGGAAGATCGTACGCACAAGTACGATCGAGCGCACTGGCCATGCGCTTGTCTAACAGCTAGGCACCAGTAACACACTAGAAACCCCTATAAATAGACTGCTAAGCCTCAAGAATAGGCAGTTGGAGACCAAGTCTGAAAGTTGACACTTTTTCTCCATTTTAGCTTAGTTTTTCTTTAGGTTTAGGATTTATTTTTCATAGTCATGTGTAGCTAAATTCTCAACTTAGGTTGAGGATGAAGCCTCACCGATGAAGAACGACAATATTTTCATGTAAGTTAATATTATCTGATTTTATGGGTTTTAATGTTTCAATTGTTTTACTTCAAATCAATTATTGAGATGGTTCTTGGATTTCTTTTGTGATTTATGAATACATCTGATGATTTGAGATAGTTTCATTTAATTGATTGCTTGGGTTTTTATTTATCAAAACCTTGGGTATTCATTGTGTTTTGTTCTATGGATACATTTGATGATTTGGTTTAAACTGGATATCTTTTGTGATTTGTGCAAAGAACAGATTCAGTGAATGCTTTAATTAATCTTTGAAGCATAGTAGAACATACGTAAGATTTTTATTGTGAGAACTTTGGTTAATATTGATGAACTTGGAATATGTTGCTATGATTCGGTGAGTGTGGATTCCAAAACTTTAGTGCTTTCTTTTGATTTATTTCATCTTATTTAGTTTATGTTTTATTTTCAAAACCAAAAATCAAATCTTTTTTCGGAACTAGGTTAGGATTTAATTAATTTAGATATAATTTGTTCTTCAAAAACACAATTTTCTGTGAGATCGACCTCGCACTTGCAGCCCTTTATTGCAAACGATTCGTGCACTTGCGAGTAATTAAAATTTTCACAACAGTAAGGATATTGGCTATCAGGCACATATGGTATTTTCAAAATGTTGGACAAGGATTGAGGAGTTAAGGAAATACCTTTCCCTCGAACATATGTTTTGAGGGAAGAGGTAAGAGCACAGTTCCCGCAAATATTGGAGTAAAATTCGCGAACCAGGTCAAGATACACTACATGCTGAGGTTGAGTGAAAGGTAACCAACCTCTTCTCTCAAATATTTGGGGTATAAAAGCAAACTCCCCATAAGAAAATTAAGAAGAGTAATAGCACGTTCAACTATTACCTTTCTTCTATTGAAGCACTTGTTGAAGAAGAAGTTTCTATCAACAACAGTCTGAAACCTTTTTTCAAAGCCAACTTTACCGGCAGAAATAGATGAAGGGTCAAGTAGAGGAGTGCATCTAGTGGCAGTTCGAACTCTTCGGGCAGAGCTGGACCCAATTTCCACCTCTTTTCTTGTCTTCAACTTTGAACGTTTTCTTTTTGTGGGGACAATGTTTGAAGGTTGTGACGACATATCTATACAAAGAGAAAAAGCAGTTAAGTTCCAACCCCAAATATCACACAAATCAATCAAGCCTAAGCAATCTCAACTTCTCAATTTAGAATCATAACGACATATGCCTAAGTTCCAACACACTAAAAGTTCTTGTAAAGAAAGGAGGGAACCAAATACATGTAATCCAAATCAAGAGAACCATTGTCAACAAGATTATGAAGAGCAATCTTAAGGCATAAATAATAAGAAGACTTAAACAAGATATACTCTACTCAAGATCAAGAGGAGCACACTCAAATCAAGATAAAGAGATATTCAATCAAGTAACAATCTCGAGTAATCAAGGAGAACGAGATACATACCTTAAGAAGTTGAAGGGGATGGAGAGACCTGGGCGAAAATGCTTGTAGAATGAAAAGCACAAAGTGGTGGAATAGAGAAAATGCAAATGAAAGGGCAAAATGAATGAGGAACCATGCGTGAGAGTTCTAGATCCAGTTCCCCTCCTAAAGGGAGTACTTCTAGTTAAGATGGGAAGGCAAAAATTGAACAACATGTGTAAACTCCTGTCTTAATGCAACACCACTCCCGTTAAGACAAAATGAACGGCACGCCACGTCATGACGTAGAAGATCTCTATTAAGACGGAAGGCACAACAAGTCTCGTCATGACGGAGAAGACCTCCGTTAGGACGGAAAGACTTAAAAGTCCCGTTAAGACGTGACATCCTTCGTTAAAACGGCACATCACAAAACATCTTCCTCCTTTTTAGTTTTTGTTTTGAAGACAAAAAATATAGTAAACAATTCTTACTCAAGTGATTAAAGAGAGATTCTAAAATCAACTAACCCTTTGGTCACACAAATTAGAACAAGACACATTCACAGATTTAATCCTCACAAGGAAGAATTTAAGGAAACAATCCAACTAAGGCACAATCGGTGAAGTGAGTGATCATTTTAAAAAAAAAACAATGGATACATAAGTCAAACCTCAGATGTCAAGATCTCACAGAAGAAATTGTTTATCTTTTTAGACAAAAATCAAACCCTTCTTTTCTAATTCTTGAGCAAACATCACACAACCATTTCTCCTCGATTGTCAAAGTCATTTTATTATGTTGAGGAACCAATCCCTTGGGTGTTTCACCTTTTACCACAATGCATAGACACCGGCTTTTTCTATAAGGATAAAAAAGCAAGTCATCATTTGAGATTTACAACTTAGAAGGAGGTGCTGCCATGATCATTCAAACTGAGGAGACATGAGAGACTTGGCATAAAGAATATCCTCATTTTTTAAACATGTGCTTTAAGAGAAATGCCTTTGACAGATTGACAACCAAAAACCTTACTCAAAGAATTATCTCAAATCTAAGTAATCAGTTCAACAGTGTTCACTTTGAGTCAATTAGACAAAAGAACCATCACACTCCATCAATTAGGGTTAAACAACTAATGATAAAACAAGGAGGAGGAATACTATTGATATGTGCCAAATATTGCATATTTGGACCCTTTAATTATATTTGTTATTCCTTTAGCTATGTTATTATCTGATATTCTAAGTTAGTTTTGTGTCTTTAGCGTTTTATAGGTTGCTCTGGGAAAACTGCAGGATTTATATGAAAATTGCACACTTTGGAGAAGCAACCAATGGACCGGCGATCGAGCTGAAGATACTACGATTGAGCCCAGCGCCATACGATCAAGCGTAGATGCGGCTAGTCCAAAGCTCATAACGCACGCATGTATGCGCCACATAGGAGAATTGATGCTCAAGTGCGCTCAAGCGCACTAAGTGTGCGACTGAGCACACCTGTTCTATCTGGCAGGGAGTTTTATCCGAATTCAACTTGTAAAACCCTAGTTTTAGGTTTATAAATAAATAATTATCAAATTAGTTTAGGGAGGCTGGGAATTTCAAGATTTCAGAGGAGAAAAAAGAGAGTTTTAGGGTTTCCTACCTTTTGGATCTCAACTTTGTGATTCCATATCTGTAAATACTCAATTTTCCATTGTGAATTGAATTAATCTTGTTTTGTCTTTCAATAACATGAGAGGCTAAACTTTCAACTAAGGTTGAAGATGAAGCCTCACTTATGATTAGCACCTCATTCCATGGATGTAATTTTTCCCAATTTAATGATTTAATTGCCCTATTGTTTTACTTCTAATCAATTGGATTGAATAATTCTTGGATATTTTTTGTGATTCAAGGATATACTTGATGATTTAAGATTATTCAATACAATTGATTGTTTAGTTTTCTTTGTTAAAAATTGGATTTCCTTTGTGATTTATTCTCTAGATACAATTGATGTTTTGATAAAAATTGGATATTTTCTTGTGATTTACAGATACAGTTAATGATTTAATTATTTATTGGATTTCTTTTGTGATTTGGGTTATGTATGGATACATGAGATGTTTTGATTAATTCTTTGATGCAATAGTAAAACAAGTCTAAGATTTACATTTAAGAACTTTGGGAAATATTATAGATCCTGAAATTATGTTGGCAATGTTGCTATGAATTTGTGAGTGCAAATTTTGAAACCCTAGTGTTTCGTCATTAGATTACATTCAGATTAAATTGCTTATGCCTTTGATTTTTCATTCAAACAATAATCTTTCAAAATTTGGAACTAGGTTAGAGTTAAATTAATTTAGATTTAAATTGTTTTCAAGAACACAATTCATTGTGGGATCGACCTCGCACTTACAATCCATTAACTACAATCGATTCGTGCACTTGCGAGTTAATATAAATTGACACAACAACTATCTTGACTCAATGAGCACATTATTCATATAATCTTAACAATATGATTAACTAGCCATCACTTGAGGACTAGATATATAATTATAATCATAATCACGTCATTCATATAATGTTAACACACATACAAGTGTCTCAAACACTTGATATATAGGTACAACAATAAAGAAGGGAGACAACTTGAAAGCCAAAAAAATTGCCGTGCACGCACACCATACCTAGTCAAACATCCACATTACCAACTAACATTAACATAAAAAACAATTCCCATAACTTTATGGCCATTTGATTAGGGGCTTAACATCCACATCAATTCCCAAAAAGTTAACCAAACCAAAAAGTTACAACCAAAAGTTCAAGAATTTTTCAAAAAGTAACAACCAAAAGTTTGATACGATGTGTAAATAGCTCAAACTAAATTTCTTCTTTCATAACAAAATGTTGTCTGAAAGCCCCAAACATGAATGTCCATCAACATTGCCAAGCAGGTCTTTTTGTTTCTTCTTTGCTTCCATTCACTGGATTACCTTCTCCATTGTTGGTTCAACCACTCTTCTTGCTCTACTATTCAAACCGCTAGATGTCTTTGTAGTTGTTACAATTCTAGATTTAATTCCCAAAGTCCTCGGTCTTGTACCAGCAGCTACGGATGGCAGTGCTGATTTACTTTTCTGTACAGTATCAATTGGTTTTTGACAACACATAAAGGAGTTAATAAAGTTACATATGGACAAGATATGCATCAGAAAGCAAATGACAACTCAAAGTTATATATACTTACAATAGCAACAAGAAAAGGTTGAATATGTACACTGGCAGTAGTTTGAACATGTTGTTGATGTCCTTGTAACTCTACCCTTAGTCATCACTGCACCTGGAATAAGCTATTTTCTTCCTTGTAATGTTGTCTTCTTCCTTTGTTTTTTTTAAAAGCAGTATGCAAGTGCAAGATTGTCATTAGCCAAAAAAAAAAAAAAAGACTTTATTTTTTCAACAAAGATTACTGATACATACATCACCAGTAGTAGATGTTTGTCTCTTATTGGGCCTTGAAATATTCTCTTGTGTAGGGTGCATGCGCTGAAAAGGAAAGGAAAAAAAATCAAAAGCAAAATCAATACTAACTAATACAAACTTAAAACAAGTAGGTTTCATTTCAATTAGTCAATTACCTCTTGTGTAGGTATTTGTGATTGTGTAAGTTGAAATCCACATGCAATTGGTTGGGAGGGAATCTGCAAAATAGTGAAAAAACGATAGTATAGTAATATAAGTCCCAAAGTAATAAAGCTAAAATAGAAGTTATAATTAGGGTATTTACTTACATCACTAAAGTTCAACTAAGTTTCAATGCTGATGGATATACTCCTCTGTGAACTAGTTGTAACGAACACTCTCTTCCTCCTACGGCAAGTCCTACTGTTATGGCCAACCTCTCTGGATTTTGAACATCTCATATTTACCCCACCATTTCTGATACACTATGGATTTCTTAACTCATCAGGCCCCCTTCTCCTCAACTTCTTAGGTCTGCCAGGGGCAATTTTGAAGACAGGTGGGTCAACGGCATCTTGATTTATCCTCATCCATTGTTCTTCACTTGGTATTGAGAAAATCATATGGTCATAAGCCCTCTTGTACATTTCTACATTGTAGTAGTGATGCAAGTAGTCTTCAGGTTTTGAGGAATTATACAATAAAGCAGGTACAACATGTGTGCATGGAATGCCAGTCATGTCCCATTGCTTACATCCACAAGTTCGGTGCGTCAAATCAACAACAAATTGTTTATTCCTATCCACCACCTCAAATAGTCCCTCTCCAGCGTACATCGAAATGCAATATCTAGCCTCCTTTCCACACTCTTCCAACTTCTCAAATATTTTCGGGCACCAATTCCTCACATATGACCTTATTCCCATCCTCTTCATATGGTACCGCTTCATTAATTTGTCCCTAATCATCTCTGATGAGTGCCAAATGTTGCATATTTGAGTTCCTTAATTTGCATATGTTAATTTTTTAGCATTGTTATTTATTTGATGTTGTTTTGTTTTAGTATTTTCAGGTTTTGAAGGAAAAATACAACTAATTCCATTAATTCTGGGGCTTAAGACACTTCGGGGAGCATTGGCAACAAATTTGGATCGAGCGATGATTCGCACCTGACGAGTTCTACTAAAAATACCATATCTAGAGTTTCAAAACTTGGATTAGAGTGAACTTTACATAATTGGAAAGCTAACTCAAAGATCTACAAAGTCATGTTTCACGAGACTTTTCTAATTCCGATGTTTACTAGGTCGAAAGGGCCTTCGTTCACAAGCCATCTGAACGGTGAATTCCCCATCCGAATGGTGAAGTGTCTGTCCGAACGGACATGCACTCGAGCGCACCATTCATGGGCTCGAGTGCACTAGGGAGGCATGTCTGGATGGTGAAAAGGCTTGTCCAGACGGACCACTTATCAGACACGTTCCAGCCGCCCTTTTTAGGGTTTAAAACCCTAGAAACTCTATAAATAGACTACTAAGCCTCAAGAAAAGGAGGCTGGAGACCAAGAACTAAATTCTACAACTTTTCTCCCCTTTAACTTAGTTTTTCTTTAGGTTTAGGTTTTATTCTCTCAACAGTCATGTGTAACTAAATTCTCAACTAAGGTTGAGGATGAAGCTTCATCAATGAAGAGCAACATTGTTTTCATGTAAGTTAATATTATCCAATTTTATTGAGTTTTAATATTTCAATTGTTTTACTTCTAATCAATTTGTGGAGTGATTTTTGGATATCTTTTGTGATTCAAGGATACATTTGATGATTTGAGATAACTTCACATAATTGATTGCTTGGGTTTTTATTTATAAAAAAATTGGATATCTCTTGTGATTTATTCAATGGATATAATTGATGTTTTGATTTAAATTGGATGTCTTTTGTGATTTACGAATACACTTGATGATTTGATTTAAATTGGATTTTTTTTTTTTTTTTTTGTGATTTGTGTAAAGAATGGATATATGGGATGGTTTTCATCAACTCTTTGAAGCGAAAGTAAAACATACCTAAGATTTTATAGTGAGAACTTAAGATAATATTGATGAACATGAAACATGTTGCTATGATTTGGTGAGTGTGGATTCCAAAACCTTAGTACTTTATCTTTTGACTATTTTACTTTATTTAGTTTATGTTTAATCTTTTATTTGTAAAACTCAAAATAAATTTTTTTTCGGAACTAGGTTAGGATTTAATTAGTTTAGATATAATTTGTTCTTCAAGAACACAATTTCTTGTGGGATCGACCTCGCACTTGCAACCCTTTTATTGCAAACGATTTGTGCACTTGTGAGTATTAAAATTTTGACAATAATCTTCAACATTATGATAATAGGTTTGTCTCTAGTTTTGATAATATATGAAATAAGGCACTCACAAAGTTTGTTCATGAGCAAGTCACACTTTGGGATGGAGCCGAAAAAGGCCCTAGCCGATCCACGTGGGTCCACCTTCTCCAAGTAAGCATGAGCAGGCTGGCTCCTCTTTTTCAACTCCTCCATTTCCCTTTGAAATTCATGCACTGTATAGACAGCAACTGCCTTCTATATGTTGTCCTTCAACAACAAACCTTTGTTCACATCATTTCTAAAGTTAGTGTACAAATGTCTCACACATATGTTGTAACGTCCTGTGGAAATCAATTAACTGGTAATTGACTCCATGGTTCGTCTCCCAACCTTGCTGTTGTAACACCCCCAAAATTAGCATCCACTAACCTGGCAGGGTTACTGGCAATTGCCTCAGTTAAACCAACTTGTGGCTAAATGATGAATCGCCCCTCTAAGCATTTCAGAGTAATGCATCAGAAGGTGAAATACAATCTGAGAAGAACTATAAATCATTATGCGACAAGTATATTCCTCGGAATTAAAGATATGGAGCAACTAATAATAATGTAAAACAAGCCTGATACCAGCATGAAGATTCTAAAGCAAGGTCCGTAGTGGCAATCGTGTCACTCCTGGTTTCTAGTGACAAACTTCCTAAAAGGGTAATAACAACGTAAGTTTAACGACTTAGTAAGTAAACCTCACAATTAGGGATGATTGAGCTCATTTAACGAGAAATAAACATGCAGTTTTAGTAAACATTTAAAAGAGGTGTTGTCTTCGTTAATATACCATAAAAGTATTGTTTGGTTAATAAAGAGTGGTGTACTCCTGGCGGCAATCGCCTAAGTATTTTAATGTAGGAAAAACTAATGCTTTATAGGTCATAACTTTCATGTATGGTCTACCCAAGATATTACCCCTTCTCAGCAGGGCTGACGCGGTCCCGAGGGACCTGTAGTACAATGCTGGTGCCCCAGCCATTGCATAGTCTACTGTACATAACACTAGCGACACGACCGAGTCTGACCTCAAGTGGCCCACACCGCTAATGATGTCCGTCCTATAGTGACCATCCATTGGGAATGACTGCATGTTGGTCACGAAACCATTGGATCCAAAGCCAACATAACAACACACACATTTGACCATAGAATGAAGTCTATATAGTAAGCCCATGGCCATTATACCGCACATACTGGTGTACCATGTCATTCGATGCATCTTGTTATTGAGTTAATAAAACAGTTACCAAGTAGATACAAAAATGTAGACATACCCATATCTTACTCGTGGTCAGTCAACTGACATATCCCACGTTCTTAAGAAAGTGTTCGTAAGTGTTTACCTACCTCGTACGCTCGCTTGAATCCTTCGAAATAGTTAAATCCTACTATAACGAAATACGACATGTTGTCATGCACAGTTCTAGAGGACCCTTACGAGTAAGATACTAAGCCTTATCTAACAAAAGGCTTGCTAGGGCCTAAGTTTCATAAATGGGGCTAAGGCAGATGTCTGACCTCCTGATCGTACGTCTGGGCTCGAGGAGCGTACTTTCGGTCAGTGAGTAGGCATTTCGGGCAAAAGCTCCTAACGGGGTTTCAAGGCTCTTATGCAATCTAGAGGCTACTATAACTCCTTCTAGGCTATAAAATAGGCACATGCATCATAAGAAAACTCAACATCATGAAATACAAGAAATCAAAGGAGCTTTCGAAACTCTTTTAAAAACATTTCTTGGTTTGTAAAGAAAGGAGTGAAAACCTAACATAACATCCTTTTGAAAACTCACAGCATTTAGGAAAACAATAAAACAACAGTGAAAGTGTAAAACAGGCAAGGTTTACCTTGGAAATTGGCAAGAACACAAGCTTTTCTCATTTTCTCCAAAAATCTTCTCAACTCTCAAGAATACTCTCACAAGTGTTTGCAGAGGGCCTAGATGAGAGGAATGGGTTCTGGGAACGAATAGAGGATGGGTATTTATAGGGGAGAAAAGTTGGAGGCATTCACCAACTACTCTTAAAGGTAGCGGACTTCCAGTACTATAGGGGCGTACGTCCGGTAATTTTACACATTGGGTAAAAGGGTTCAGCGTACGTTCTGGGTATTATCCAAGGGTTTTCTAAAAAGTAGTGTACATCCGGTATGGTCCCCTGTTGTACGCCCTGTACTATTTACAGAGTACGGCGTACTATTGGTAGAGTATGTCCGCTGGTCCCCTCGCGTACGTTCTCTGCTAAAGACAAGAGCGTACGTTTGGTTCCTTGGGTGTACGTACAGTAAAAAATGGTAGGTTTGGGTTTCACTTCAAAGGCTTCATGGCTAAGTGTGAGGGATATGGGTTATGCTGAGATGGCTTAGGGTTTTCTGTTTAGGGCTGATTTAGAACGCTATTAGCTTGTTGAGTAAGGGATTAAAACTCTTTTTAAAACAATTTAAAAAGTCGGGGTATTACACTCTCCCTTCCTTATAAGAATTTCGTCCTCGAAATTTGGTTTTAGTAATAAACAAGATCCTCCTGGGGGAGAGGGTTTTAAAACCTTTAAAAGTTAGGACAGAAGGAAACAGTTTGAAAAGAA
This sequence comes from Corylus avellana, assembly GCF_965113065.1. NCBI lineage: Eukaryota > Viridiplantae > Streptophyta > Magnoliopsida > Fagales > Betulaceae > Corylus > Corylus avellana. The sequence goes on from NC_142491.1 coordinate 29,875,345, forward strand.
ACATACGGTTTTGAAAATATTGGTAAAATCCAAGGAAAGAAAGAAAAGAAAGAAAAGAAAGAAAAAGAAATAGTCGCATACAAATTGCCATCACCAAGCAAAGCAAAACATCAAACAACTAACCAAGCAAAAGTCTATAGAAATCATCATACGAACGGAGTCATCTGTGATCTGCTAATTGTTGACCCGGGGTGCCTTGCGTACAAGGGCTCCCTCTTCCAAGGTTGATGCTCATGCTCCAAATGCCGTAATCTCTCACGTCAAGTAGGGGTCTTGTCAAGTGACTGTGAATCTGCGGGTGTGATCCTGGAATGTTTTCTGGAAAGCCATCGATAGTTTTCCTAGCTCCAAAGTGAAGTTGCATACGTCCTGCTGAAGTCCATTAGGCATGCTGTAGATGTACTCGGGTTCAAGGTCATTTGCTGGTATGGACGAGGAGGCTCCATTAGCTGTGCTTCCTCATGGTACTGCCCTCGGTGTTCGTGGCACTCGGAGTCGATGGTGATCCTAGTCAGAAGGCGTAACGGTAGAGAAATATCCTACGTAACAGCAACGAGATTCTCGACTAGAAGAACTTGGCTGATCATCTCGTGCTATACTAGTCGGTTGTCGTGCTAAAGGGAATGTGAGTTTGCGTAAAAACTTTCGAACTACTTCGGCGGCAGCTGGCCCACATCGGGCATATCCGTCTTTCTTTCTACAATGATGTTGCAGCTGTGGTAGAGAGAGTTGTATTGGCGCTCCGTTGTGGCGACCTTGAAGCGTGTGCGGTTGTAAGAAAACTGGGCGTCGTCGCTGTTGATGCCTTGGGCGAACATCCTGAGAAGAATTGAGAGCTAAAGACTTGTCCGAAATGGCCTCTTCCTCCGCCTCCTCCATCTTGAAATCAGAGTCGGAGTTGGGAACCTGAGCCTTCTAGAGCTGGGCTCGGGTCTTACGGAATCGGGTAGGGAAAAGAAGATGAAGTTGCCGCGCTCGTTATTAATCGTGCCAAAAAGCATCACTACCAATTCTAAGTGCAACCTTAACAATAACTCACCTAACTATAAAAGTGGTGACCTAGTCTTAGACACATAAATCCCCCTTAGGTGTTAGGAAAAATGTATGGTGGTATCGGGAGACATTGGGATAAAAACTTAGTGGGGTTGCAAAGGGTAATCAGGTCATTTCAAACTCTTAGGCCAAATACCTAAGTCTAACTAGGTGAGAGTTGGTGGGTTCCAAACATTGGGGTTGACTTTAATCTCAAGATTGTCAAGAGGGGTCTTTAATAACAAGGATGCCCTTAGGGGCGAGATGTGGGAAATGTGGGGTTATCTAGGTATAGGGGCATTTTGGTCATTTGATAAGAACACCGAAATTAACAAGATATTGGTTTCTTCAAGTATCCCAAAATAATGGTGTCCCCAAAATGTGAGGGCACCTAGGTACTTGATAAGTCACGAAAATTTTAGGTCTAGGCCTTGAGGCGGTTTGGTAATTTTGTAATTAAAGAATATAGCACCGAAACGAATGGTGTCACCATTGGCTGTCTAACACAACGGTGTCCTCAGGATGCGAGGATACCAGGGTGATTATAAAATTTAGGGCTTAGGTCTCAGGGATATTTTAGATTTTCAAAATCTGACCAAATACAGAAATTTGTTTGGGTTTAGGTTGATGGCTCAAGGTGTTCGGTACTACCTTAGGGGCAAGTCCTCATAGTGGTGACCTCAAGATGCGAGGTTATCAAGGTATGAGAGTTAGAGTTTTGGGGCAAAGGGCATTTTGGTCATTTCTGATTCTGGACAAAATGGCTAGGTTCATAGGTTAGGCTTTCAAAAGGTTTGAGGCTCAATTCAATAGGTAGGCCTCACCCTTTAACAAAATTGGGTCGTCCCCAAATTAGGCAAAAACTCCCAATTTGAGAGTATAGGGTATTTTGGTCATTTCCAGATCTGGGTGAAAATCTCCCGAATCTAGTTAGTCCAGATCGAGCTTCTAATTAATGGGTTTGGGCTTTATTGAGATCATGGAAGACAGATTTTGGATTCAGGGCAAAACCCTCAAATCCAACGGCTAGGGTTTCAAGTTGGTCAATAGTGGAGCGAATGGGTTTTGTCCATATGGCATTTGGGTTACAATTCATGCATCAATTGCATGGTGGGGTAAAGAAAATACAAGCATTTTGGACTTAGGCAAAAATTCTCAAATCCGAATATGTGGTGGTTTGAAAAGGGAATGGGTTCTGATCATAACCACAACTATTCTAGCACAACAAGTAAATGTCTAGATGCTCAATCCTAACCAATAATCAAGGAAAGATGAAAACCCATTACGAAAACCCTAAAATTATAAAACTGGAAATTTCAAATTTAAAACAGTTTAGAAGCACAAGCTTCGTTTAAAAGATGAGATTTAAAACTCAAGGAGACACGGCCGAATATGTCTTGAGAAGATGTTTGGCTTGAGATAAAATGAGATAAAACGGGAGGAATAGAGTTTAAAGAGTGCTTGGCCGTCTTTTAAAAGAGAACGCATGGGGCTTTGAGCGAGTGCTTGGCCTAAGGCCCAAAAATATATAATTTTTTTTTTTTTTTTGAAACTAGCGGTTCAAAGGCAAGGTATTTTCTTAAAAACAATTGGGGTATCAAAACAAGGCTAGTTGGGATTGATACAAAAGTCAATTTTGTGAAATTCGAGGTATGAGTGAAATTCATTTTCCTTTCGAAATTCATTTTGGAATACACATGAGCATCTACTGTACTCCTAAGTACGGTGCGTATTCTAACCATTTTACTGCTAAGTACAATGCGTAGTCTAACCACTGTACTGCTAAGTACAATGCAATATCTAACCACTGTACCGCTAAGTACAATGCATAGTCTAACCACCTCGTAACCGTCTATCCAAAAGGCTACCCAACCTCTAAGTCTAGCATTCCCTGGTCATTTCTACTGACGGGTCTGCTTCATAGTCCTTGTCAATGCTAGAGAGGAAAGCGGCCTTCTGTTGGTCGGATCCGTCTGGCAATGCTCTTGCCTTCGACAGTCGGATCTCTTCTTGCTCCATTTGGGCGTACTCGTCCGCAATCTGAGTCAGATGTTAGTGCATCTCCAGCTTCCTTTCCTTGCTAAGGTAGGGATTATACCTCCTGAAAAAAAGGGCAAAAAACCCCATACCATTGATATGATGTGACGCTTCCATTTTGCCACTGTCTAGCCGTTCTCGAACAGTTGCCCAACGTCGGCATTCATTGCGCATCTAAATGTTGAGTAGGATCAAGTGCCCATAACGTAGAGCATGTGACCCTTTTCAACCTAATATTAAGCAATCAAGTGGGCTCTTACTCTAGGTCGCACCTCAATCAAACAACAATCAGAGAACCTAGGTCTATCCTATGCTCCAATCTTTAAGATTCACACCTAGGGTAATGCAGCCTATTCTCAGATTGTCAAATTCGGTCGGCAAGACCGTATGCTCTGATACCACTTGTAACGCCCCCAAAATTAGCGAAGCAATTCAAAGTAATGCATCGGAAGGTGAAATACAATCCGAGAAGAACTATAAATCATTATGGGACAAGTATATTCCTCGGAATTAAAGATATGGAACAACTAATAATAATGTAAAACAAACCTGATACCAGTATGAAGATTCTAAAGCAAGGTCCGTAGTGGCAATGGTGCCACTCTTGGGTTCTAGTGACAAACTTCCTAAAAGGGTAATAACAGCGTAAGTCTAACGACTTAGTAAGTAAACCTCACAATTATGTATGATTGAGCCCATTTAAGGAGAAATAAACGTGCAGTTTTAATAAACATTTAAAAGAGGTGTTGTCTCCGTTAATACACCATAAAAGTATTGTTTGGTTAATAAAGAGTGGTGTACTCCCGGTGGCAATCGCCTAAGTATTTAATGTAGAAAGAACTAATGCTTTATAGGTCATAACTTTCATGTATGGTCTACCTAAGATATTACCCATTCTCAGCAGGGTTGACGCTATCCCGAGGGACCTGTAGTACAATGCCGGTGCCCCAGCCATTGCACGGTCTACCGTACATAACACTAGTGGCATGATAGAGTCCAACCTCGGGTGGCCCACACCGCTAATGATGTTCGTCCTATAGTGACCATCCATTGGGAATGACTGCGTGTTGGTCACGAAACCATTGGATCCAAAGCCCATATAACAACACACACATTTGACTATAGAATGAAGTCTATATAGTAAGACCATGGCCATTATATCGCACGTACCGATGTACCATGTCATACGATGCATCTTGTTATTGAGTTAATAAAGCAATTACCAAGTAGATACAAAAATGTAGACATGCCCATATCATACTCGTGGTTAGTCAACTGACATATCACACGTTCTTAAGAAAGTGTTCGTAAGTGTTTACTTACCTCGTACGCTCGCTTGAATCTCTGACATAGCTAAATCTTGCTATAACGAAATATGACATGTTGTCATGCACAGTTCTAAAGGACCCTTACGAGTAAGATACTAAGCCTTATCTAACAAAATGGCTTCTAGGGCCTAAGTTTCACAAATCGGGCTAAGGCAGATGTCTGACCTCCTGACCGTATGTCCGAGCTAGAGGAGCGTACGTCGGGTCAGTGAGTAGGCATTTCGGGCAAAAGCTCCTAACGGGGTTTCAAGGCTCCTATGAAATCTAGACGCTACTATAACTCCATCTAGGTTATAAAATAAGCACATGCATCATAAGAAAACTAAACATCATGAAATACAAGAAATCAAAGGAGCTTTCGAAACTATTTGAAAAACATTTCTTGGTTTGTAGAGAAAGTAGTGAAAACCTAACATGATATCCTTTTGAAAACTCACAACATTTAGGAAAACAACAAAACAATAGTGAAAGGGTAAAACGGGCAGGGTTTACCTTTGAAATTGGTAAGAACACAAGCTTTCCTCATTTTCTCCAAAAATCCTCTCAACACTCAAGAAAACTTACAAGAATACTCTCATAGGTGTTTGCAGAGGGCCTAGGGGCGAGGAATGGGTTTTGGGAACGAATAGAGGATGGTATTTATAGGGAAGAAAAGCTGGAGGGGTTCACCAACTACTTTAAAAAGTAGCGGACTTCTGGTACTATAGGGGCGTACATCTAGTACTATTACACATTGGGTAAAAGGGTTCAGCGTACGTTCTGGGTATTATCCAAGGGTTTTCCAAAAAGCAGCGTACGTCCGGTGTGGTCCCCTAGCGTAGATCCTGTACTATTTGCAAAGTATGGCGTAGATCCTGTACTATTGGCTGAGTATGTCCAGTGGTTCCCATGAGTATGTCCTCTACTAAAGACAAGAGCGTATGTCCGACTAACTTAGCATACGTCCTCTGCTATGGACAAAAGCGTACGTTTGGTTCCTTGGGTGTACGTACGGTCAGAAATGGTAGGTTTGGGTTTCGCTTCAAAGGCTTCATGGCTAAGTGTGAGGGCTTTGGGTTATGTTGAGATGGCTTAGGGTTTTCTATTTAGGGCTGATTTAGAAGGCTATTAGCTCGTTGAGTAAGGGATTAAAAATCTTTTTAAAACAATTTAAAAAGTCGGGGTATTACACTTGCCCCTCACAGAACAAGACTTAGGCATCGTAACCTCTCCTAAGAGAGAAAATGCAGCGGAAGACTTTCAACCACAAGAATAAGAAAGCAATAACTAAATACCACAATCATAACAACCAAAGTAACGGTAAAACATCATAACATAAATAGATTCTCCCAATGTATTGGTGAAAAAACCATAAACAAAATAGGTTACAACTTACAAACCAAGATAATTGTCTGAACATAAGGTAACAAAATCAACGTCTAAGTTGAAGTAGTGCTAGCATGATAACAATCGCTATCATCTCCACCCGTGTGGTTCCTCCATCATCCCATATGGTCTTAAGCCATACCAGGTCCATGTCCTCAAAAATGACTTGAATCAGGTCCCTGACCACCACTAGCTCGATTTTCGTAGGCATCCTCCTCTATGCTAGCTAAATCGTGCAATTATATATAATTAAGTCCAAAGACTTAGTGAGTAAAAATGCACATAGTACTTATGTCATCTAGTGATGAAATCAGTTTGGTAAAGTATGTAACATTTTAAGTATGACAATTATCCATAAATGCAGTATAGGTATAGTACATACTATAATCATGTGAATTAGTGATAGTTCAACTGTATGGCCTATCCGAAATATTACTCGTTCTCAATAGGATTGGCGTTGTCCTGAAAATGACTTGAATTAGGTCCTTGGCCACCACTAGCTCGATGTTCGTAGGCATCCTCCTCTATGCTAGCTAAATCGCGCAATTATACATAATTAAGTCCAATGATTTAGTGAGAATAAATGAACATAGTACTTATGCCATTAAGTAATGAACTCCGTTTGGTAAAGTATGCAACATTTTAAGTATGACAGTTATCCATAAATGCAATATAGGTATAGGACATGCTATAATCATATGAATTAGTGATAATTCAACTGTATGGTCTACCCGAGATATTACTCATTCTCAATAGGATTGACGCTGTCCCGAAGGACCTATTATACAATGTCGGTGCCCCGAACATTGTGCGCTACCATCCATAATACTAGCAACCCGACCGAGTCTGACCTCAGGTGGCCCACACTACTAAGGATATACATCCTGTAATGACCAGCCCGTTAGGGCTGCACCGGTCACGAATTAACCATTGGATCCAAGGCCCATATATCACATCCACACACACATTTGACCATAGAGTTAACATGTATAGTAAGCCCATGATTGTTATACAACACGTTTTGGTGTACCATGTCATACGATGCAATTAATTTTATTCGTCTTTTACATGCATGCTTTTACAAGTTTCATCATTTGATTATCTTGTTAATCAACATACATTTTAACAAAAAAAAGTTCACAGTAGTCTAAAATGTATTTCATGAGAGTTGTAAATATGAGTTTTATACACACTCGGATCGTATAAATCCTCTGAAAAGTCCTCCAAGAGGTCTAGGTTCTCTAAATATGTGGAAAGCCTACTATTAGTCCTAAGTCCAAACTAAAATGAACCCATAACATAAAAACAGGAGCTATTGAATGCCTGGCCAAAATGGTGTTTCCCTGAAGTGCTCTTGGGTCAGCGTTCGAGCTCTAAGCCGAACGTTTGACTTGAAGGTTCAGGTAGAACCTCATTTGGTCCAGTGCTCTCCTAAGCCTTCCTAAACTAGTTCTAAGGCTACAAAACGGTTTCTAACACTTCCTAACCCAAAAAAAAAAAAAAAAATCTTCATGTATAAAGAAATATGTTCAACAAGAATAAATGCTCACACAAGCTTAAACCAAGATTAAAGACAAGAACCTAACTAGAAGCTTAAACCAACAACTAAGCTATCTAGGAAAAGTGGTATAACAACTACGTAAGGAACAAACTAAGCTTAGAAGGTTACTTTCTTGAAGCAAGGCCTCCAAGGAATCTCTCCTCCTCCTTCAAGAATTTTCATAACTCACAAAAACACTCAAGCAGCAGTTCTAGAGGGCAGCATGGGCGAAAATGAAGCTTAGGGTTCGAGTGGGGAGGGATATTGATAAGTGCTAAATGTTACACATTCTAGCCCTTTAATTCACATATGTTAAGCTCTAAGTTTATTTTTTTATTTTTTATTTATTATTATTATTATTATTTATTTATTTATTTATTTTATAGTTTGATGTTTTACTTTGTTCTCGTGTTTTCTTGTAGTTTTGAAGGTTTTGAAGAAAAGCAAGTGTTTCCGGCAAGTTCCACACTTAAAAGACATTTTTGGAAAAGCTGGAAGCACTCAGATCGATTGCAGGCCATTCTAGGCTCGAGCGCACTTGCGCTTGAGCGCAAGTCAGCTAGGATCGAGCGCATCAGCACTCTATCGCATATGAAGCTAGGTGCGAGTGCAGGCATGCACTCGAGCACCCAACACAAGGATCGATTGCAGCAGTGCAATCGAGCATACTCGTGCGCTGGGCAGCCACGGATGCAGTTTCACACGGTTTTGACATGGTTTCTAACTCTAAATCCAATTCCAACTTGATTTGTGAGTTGATTGGATGCTTATAAAGTTCCAAGGCCATTCCCAAGCCTATAAATAGACCCTCTATTCCTGAAAATAAAAGGGAGAAGAAGAAGAAGAATCAGACATAAGCTCGGAATAAAGAACTGAAGGCTAGATCAAGAAGAGTGTTGGGTTTTTCTTCTCTTCCCTAATTTATTTTATTACGTACTTAGTATTTTAATTAGGGCTCGTTTGAAGCCCTAATCATGTCTCTATAAGATTGCAATATTGGCGCTTTTGCTACAATTATATTTTTGATATTTAACTTGATTATTTCCTATTTAATCGAATTCTTCATATGAATGTAATTGACAAACATACACATGTGTTTGGATTTGTTATTTGTTATTTATGTCAATTTGGATGACCGAGTCCTGGGCATAATAGAGTGACAAAAGAACCCAATCATAGGTTCTTGGATTAATCAACATGGGGAATTGGGAGTAGATACTGATAAGTACCAAAATATTCATATTTTAGCCCTTAACTTATATTTGTTAATTCCTTAGTTTTGTTAGTTTGTGCTGTTTTATTTCCTTTTTGTGTTTTTGTTGTTTTATAGGTTTTTGGAAGAAAAGAAAGCATTCTTGGAAGTATCGGGCTTAAAAGAAAAAATTGGGAAAAAGCTAGAAGATTTGAAAGAAGTAAAAGCATTCTGGTAGTGCGATCGATTGCAGGGGACCTGCGATCGAGCGCACTTCCAGAGAAGTCCAAACATGAATAGCAAGGTGTGCGCTTGTGCATACAAGAGAAGACTCGATCGCATTGCGATTGAGTGCAGAAGACATACGATCGATCGCAGAGGTGCGATCGAGTGCACATGGGCTGCGATCGAGCGCACCCGTGCACTAGAAAATTCCAGAAGCTGCGGCCAGACTTCCTTTGCTCTCCATATTAGGGTTTTTCTAATCCTAGTTGCACTAGGACTAAACCCTACGATTTTACTAGGGTTTCTAGGTTTTCTAGAGTATTCCTAGGCCTATAAATAAGACCTCTAAACCTTTTGAATAATGATCCTAGAATAGACACAACTTTGGGAGAGGAATTTGGAGGCTACTTCTAGGAGCGGTTTTCAGTTCTTTCTTTCCCTTTTCTTTTTAGTTTTATTTTAATTATGTGTAACTAACTCTTTTGGAGGGCTAGATTGAAGCCCTAATTATGTTGATTTAATATTTCAATATTGGCGCCTTTGTGATAATCATATTGTGTTGCTTAACTTGATTAATTCCTGTTTTCTTGAATTCCTCATATGCGTTTTTCTGATCAACATATGTATGTGGTATGGATTAGTTAATTAAATCAATTTAGATGACCAAGTCTGGGTTTAATAAGAGTAACAAAAGAAATCCACACCGGGTTCTTGGGTTAATCAACATAGGGAACCGAGAGTAGACACTTATGCCCTAGGCCTCATGTGCTTGTCGATTTCCACAGTTTTATATTTTCTTAAAGAACAACTTAGTAGACACTCATGCTAAATCCTTTAAGAAAGAAAAGAATTAGAGTAGACACCCATACCTAATTCGTTGCTTAGGGAGATCAATAGTTTAAAGAGTAGACACCCATACCCTTAGGTTGGCAAACATTAGGTATTCATAATATGATTAAAGCATTGGCATATTGTTATATTATTTGAGCATGATTAGTGGTGGATATCAAAGCCTTACCTTTACCTTATCTTTATTTTTATTTCTTTTCGTTAGTATCAATATCAATCTCGTGACAATTTTGGTATTTTAATTACTTCTAAAACAAAATCAACAATCTTCATGGGATCGATCTCGTAACTGCTGCACTATACTATCGTTTGATCTGATGTATTTGTGAGTAAAACGTACTAAATATTATCTATTAATTTAGGTAATATTTGGCACAACAGATACCATGCCCTAGGCTTCATGTGGTTGTCGATTTTCATATATTTATGCTTTCTTGAAGAACAACTTAGTGTAATGCTAAATCCTTTGAGACATAAAAGAATTAGAGTAGATACCATGCCTAATTCGTTGTTTAGAGAAATCAATAGCTTAAATAGTAGATACCATGCCATTAGGTTGGCAAACATTGGATATCTTGATATAATTGGAATGATTGCATATTCTTAATCTTATTTGAGTATGGTTAGCAGTGGATATCAAAACCCTAATCCTTTTTAGTCTTAGTTATTCTTTTAGTTTATTTTATTATTAAGTTAAATCTGTGACATTTAGTTTAATTCCGTTAATTAAATAGGTAATTATTTCTAAGCAAAATTACCAATCCTCGTGGGAATGATCTCGTATTTGCCTGCTATACTATCGTTTTGATCTTGTGCACTTACGAGTAAAACATATCAAATATTCGCCTATTAAATTAGGTGGTATTTGGCACAACAGATATTTATAGGTAAAAAAAGCTGTGAGCGTTGTAGGAGCATTCTAAAAAGCAGTGAACGGTACTACAGCGTCGAACGTTCGCGTACTGTTTACCTAGCGGTTTTAGGGTTGTAGTCATACGCTTGGGCAATATCCACTAGTCAACTAAAAGTCAACGAACGTTCGGTCGGTCCCCACACAAACTTTTGTGTACTGTTTGCAGGCGAACGCTCGTGTGGTGGACACGAGCGTTCGGCCAAAAGGTTCAAAATTTTCAAAATGATCCTCCAACTATCCCTAGTGACCCAAAAGTCCAATTAGCCCTCTAACCAAGCTATCTTAGCCTTAGTTAAGTATTTGGGTTACTACATATGCGATGGTCAAAATTTGGTATGATAACCTCAAAGCTTAGAATCAACCCCTTCGTACAAAATAATAAAAGAAAATATGTTAACATAATAAAATAATATATTGTGCACAAGTAGACATGTTTTTCACTTCAAATTCAATACATTATGATGCATAAACAACATACATTTTGTCTGTCATATATGAATGTCCCCCCATGCGAGCCAAGTGGACCAAGGTCAGCAACTAGAGTCTCTAGAAACCAAGACCAACTATCCTTAGTTTCAGCCTCAACTACAACAATTGCAATGGGATTAATGTTGTCATTTGGATCTCTTCCAACAATAGCCAAAAGTTGCCTTTTATTATGTCCCTTTAGAAAGCAGCCATCAACTTCTATCATAGGCCTACAAGTCGCCCTAAAGCTATCCTTGCATGCAGCCAAAGACCTTTACAGTCTTCGAAAAGTTGGTGGTATCTCTAAATGTGGTCTCTCAACCTTCATCAACATACAACTCCCAATATTTGTTTGTCTCACTGTTGAACAATAAACCCAAAGCCTTATATATTGTTCTTTTAGCTTGCCTTCTATTTGTAGCTTAGCCTACGCCATAGCCCTGTATAGTTGTCTAGAAGTAACATCTATAGTCCATTTCCTTCTAACATCCTCATATAGCGCTTTTAATGGATAGTTTGGTTGTGCCCTAAACTTGTGGAGTCCAATCTGCAATCCACTGAAATGTTACAATTGAAGACTTGCATTTTCTTGTACACTGGTGTGTAGGATTCAATGACTTAACATTGAATGTCATCTCACATGGTACCAATGCACCATAAACTCTCCATGGACAACCATCACTCCGACTCCTACAAACTCCAATCACCCTACCCCCATCATTTTTAGTGAACTCAACATCATTCGCTTTAAATAAATTGAATATTCTCACAGCTTGTCGGAATTTCTTCACTGAAGTAAATGTCATACCAACAACCAATTTGGGGCCACCCATGTTCGCCTCATGAAACTCTGAAAGCTTAGTAACACACCTAGGCATACTCTCCACCTCATTCTCATCATCACTATTAAGGGGACTTACCAGGACACCACTTCTGGCCAACTTAGAGGATACATCATCCTCTTCCTCATCCTCTAATATTTGGCCACCAAAACTAGCCGTATGTGTTGAACCACCAACATGAGTGATGTCCTATGCATCAGATTCACTATGCTCAACAACAACCTCCTCATCACCATCTCTTTCATCACATTCCCATAACCACCTTCCTCCTCATCACTATTCCCCTCATCACCATATGTGGAAGTGTCATATCCACGAGTGGATGTATCAGCCCCTGGTTCAGCACCATCATCCCATGCATCATTGTTACTGGTTATCAATTACTTCCAAAATGGGTTATTTATAACAACCATCCTTCTCTCTTCATCATTACTAGGTTGATCCTCATCATCATTGCACCTACTTCTTCATCACCATGCCCAAATGACACAATGTACAACACCACAACTTTATATCCTATAAAGAACTCACTCATTCTAACATTATCATCATCAAATGTTAAAAGCATCAGCCCATCATCCAAATCTTTATCAGGTTGAAGACAATAAATTAGGTCACCTGGTTGGTATCCAAATTTCTTAACTATGGCTTTTATTTCAATAAATGATAGACTGTCTAGATCATATGGTTCATCAAACAACCCTATTTTCCCACCAACATACGTGCACGTATACCTCCTATTAAACCAACCTCCATAATGAACCCTACAAATGACATTGTCACTTCTCATTGTGTAAATGTATTACAGGACGCTACAGAAAACAAAAACCAAGATATGTTATTCACATGGACTTAGAGTAAAATCAATGACTATAAGAAAAAAATAAAAAATAAAAAAAAATTGGGCATTAGTTTATGAAGATACTACATTTTCAATTTCAATTAATAGGGATGGACAAAACAACTCAACAACAGACAACCAAAACCAAAAACACGCGGGACCACTTCAGATACAAAAACAACAAACAAATAAAAAGCACAGGTCGAAGATATCAACATGGTACTTTATTGCAAAAAGGAACTATCAAAAGGTTGCTAATCAACATGTTGTTACTTTCACTCTGACAAGAAAAGATTATTTTGTTTTTCTATGAAAAAAAAAAGTAAACCATACTTACAATTGCGCTGATCTTAAGCGAGGGCTTCGGCTTCGAAATCGAGACCTTCAAACGTTAGTGTAATGGTATCATCCATCAAGCCTGAGTTGGTAGTGGCAGCAGATCCGTGAGTTGGTAGCAGTCGTTCTAGGGTTTCACTTCTAGAAGATGATAGTTCAGCTTGAGTATATTCTCTTTTCTCGGGGTATTTTAGTCTTTCAACATGAATGATAAGGGTCAGTAATGGTATTTAATCACTCGAATAAGGATATAATCGTCGTTTAATGATTGAAAATATTTTCAAATGTTGGAACTCGTAATTGAAGGATATAATTGTCGTTTAACAATCCAAAGTGAGGGCAAACACGAGATAGAAATTGATAAAATAGCATGTGTGACACACATGATAAGTTGACCGTCGACTTTAGCGAGCTTGACTGATGAAAATGGGTTTCAGTAAGTAAATAGTAGTTTGATGTAAGTGTGGTAGTTCACGAGGGCATATTGACGGAGTGTAATAGTTTATGGGAGAAAATGGTAATTATCCACACTAATAATTTCCTCCCAACGGTTATTTGGAGGGGTTGTGAGCGCAACACTAATAGGTCAAAATTGGCCTATTTTGGAACGTTTCTCTTGCTTTGGGATCAGGGCAATATTTGTATGATAAAGCCATTTGAGGAGAAATACTATTTTTCTATCTCCTATTTATGTCCATCTTTTTTTCAGATCCCGAACGATGAGTCCTTCACATGCAATGGTTGATTCCACAAAAAAAACAAAAGGATGAACGAGTGATAGATGGAAAATGAAGAAATAGCAACATATCTAATGTCTAAAAAACAAAGCCGTTATTCCATCAAGCCCCGATACTTCGGTAGACCCAATGCCTTTACGAGCTTCAAGAGTTTCCCATCATCTAGAATCTGACACATGGAATTATCCTCATCCTAAACAATTGGCTCAATGAGCAAAATCAAGGTCAGATGGGAATTTGTGACAAACTAAACATTGAAAGTGATTAATGAGGGTGTTTTCCAATGGAATTTTGGTACCTTACCTCTTTTTTCAGCAAGTTGATTGCATTGGGGCATCTGAGAAATATGGCGAACAAATGCAAGTATTTTGTATTCATGCCCATGTGATTAGCCAAGTAACTTTGAACTTTTGCTTCCATTGTATTCAACTGGTCGCCATAATTGAGGGAAAATGATACATCCCCAAATAAATTATGAATAACAAACATGGGATTGCTCTGATTGAAACAAATGAAAAGTATCAGGGTTTATTCATGATTACAGACAATAGGGGGTTCAAAACAACAAATGAAGCAAGCTTATTGGAGGTGAACAAGTTAGTTTTATTCACATTCCGAAAGCAATATAAATAGCTCGTCATCAGTTATTGCTCCCATCTCCATTGCTCTTTCCAGCGCGCTAAGCCCCCCGCCATCTTTAATTGATGGACGTGCACCTCTGCAAAACTTATATGTTAGGCACATCATAAAAGAATCCATCCAAGGGACACGGAAATGATGGAAGTTATCTATCACTCGATCAGCACCTAATAAAACCACGAATTCTCTATTTAACAATTACAGAAGCAGTCACATTAATCTTTTACATGATGTATCCAGTAAATCAGGGGAAGTGGGAATGATGGGCATTTGGAAATGTGAGGCCTTGAGGTTATCAGATCTTTGCTGTCATTAAATGCAGGACAAATATTTCTGAAATTTCTAGAGATGAACAAGTCTAATCAAGAAATTTCCTTCTTGAAGTGATCACAGCATCAACTTCTTTGAGAATTATCATCTTCATTATATTTTTTCCTAGTTATTTGAAATGAATTTGGTAATTCGAAACAGAATGGAATCTAACATCAGAAGGAACTTTTTATATCTCCATTAAGGTAGGCAATAGCATGCTTGGCCAGATTAATTTCTTGATATTCTCTTATTAGCCAAAACGAAAAAACAAATGTCAGCCTTTTCCATGAAAAATAAACTTCCATAATTTATATTCGCAACAGATATATTACCTTCTAAGTAGAAACTTTGCCAGTGGATTGTTCCCCCTGGAGATGCAGTGGTGCAAAGGAGTCCTTCCATGGAAGTCGCACATATTTATATAAGCTCCAAATTGCAGCAACAACTCAAGCATCAATGGTTTACCACTGTCACATGCCAGATGCAATAAGGAACAACCTTGGAGGCAGTTCCCTGGCTCTTTGGAGTCCTTGATTCTGTCACAGGCTGCTGGATCATACTGTTTCCTTTCCATTGTGTCCAAGTCTTGTGCATCAACATGATGATATAAATCGACACCAACCACATCATCAAAGGTAGTGTTGATAATATTTCTCTCAGACATCACAATAAGGCGATATACTTCTCGCAAGTTATTATTCTTAACGGCATGCCAGATGTTTGTAGCATGGGAAGGAATCCCAGATGCAGTTACTTCTCTGATGACTAGCAATTTCTCTACATACTGGTCAAAGGTAAGAATATTATGCTTCATTTTATACATTAAAGCCCCTTTCTAATATACAGTGGAAGAAGGTAAAACCTGATACAAATCTGAATGAGAATTGTAAAATAAGGATATTACAGGTTTAATATGTTTTGAACATTAAAACACCCACAACGATACAAACAGATGAGTCACATAGAAATGACAAGAAAACTTGTGGATGTACAATTATATTTTTCACAACCAAAAGCTCATATTTTGCTTTCACATATTAACATAACCTGCCAGACCCACATGCAGCATTACAAAGTGAAAGCAGCCTGAGATCATATGACACTTGTTACATTTATGTTACAGTATGTGTCAAAAGAATCATCTAGAATGCCAAGATACCTACAAAAACATCCCTGAAGCGTAGGAAAACATGATGAATATATGGATTACTTTACTGTAAAATTTATATTGAGTCAAGAAGCAACTGAATAATGGAACATAGTTCTTTAAGGATGAGACAACCAGGCAGTAGATGAGCCACTGCCACTAGGAGGTCACAACAGGTGGGGATTTAACAACCCGTTGATCAAGTGTTAATTGAAGACTCAGAAAAGCAGATTATGCAGAAACATCAAATCATGCATATTTCAGATCAAGAGTAGATATGATTTGTGGTCTAGTTGATGTGCAATATGCAACTGTAGTGCCAGGACATCTGCATGTATAACACCACGGGCAGGGTGGGACCTGATAGCTATGGCTTTGGGATGATCTCTTTTTTTTTTTTTTTTTCCTGGATTTTAAGGAGTTCAGGAGAGAGAAAATGGGTTAATTTGTTGTTTAGGCAAGGGCAGCCAATGTTTGTTACGCTAGAATATTGTGAAGTTTTGAAATGATGGAAAGAAGAAAGAAACCCTAGGAAGGAGAAGAAGAGAGCAGCTCATGACAAAAAGCCCCCTGGCCCTATCCAAAGATTTGTTTTTAAAAAAAAGTCTGGGTGAAAGAAAAATTACAAAAGAGCAAATAGAATGATAATTGCAAGAGTTAAATAATAAATTTAAGAAGAATGTAAGAGATTGTTTTATACTTAGTTCTTCTTTGGATGCTAGAAATACTGATAAGTTATTCAAAATTGAGAATGCAGTCTGTTAAAAAAAAAATTATCCTCCAGATTTTATTGAATAGGAGAAAAAAGTTCAATCAAAGTTTCAATTGAGACACAATGAGCGCGATGCGCCTCATCATCCAAATTTATAGAACTTGTCCATAATTTCAAACTTATGTCGAGTTGGTCAAAAAGAGAACTCAAAAGCTTATTATCTTGGATAATTGATTTGCCTAATCTTGACTCTTCCAAATTTAACTATTGAGCGGGATTTTTCAGTTACGAACATTGTTAGGATAAGACTTCAAAATAAAGTGGAGGATGACTTTCTTAAAGATTATCTTATTGTCTACATTGAGTGAAAGATTTAGTACATATATGACAATTGATGACTTTTATTTGTTGAAGGGGCATCAAGTGAGTTGCCTAAAGTAAAGGAACTTTTTCCTTTAACTTGAAGGAACATTAGTTAATATGGATTGAAAATGAAATTGCTGTAAGATTTAGTATGGATATGATAATTATGATGAAAGAAATAGCATAATTAATGTTCTCTCTCTCTCTCTCTCTCTCTCTCTCTCAACATATGAACTTAAAATAAACCAATATGTATTTTTATATGTACTTTTGAGTTATGTTATAATTCTTTGGACATGAATAGTACTACATAAAGCATGTTTTTGACAAAGGGAGTGTTCAGTAGTGTCCTTCATTCAGTACTATACAAGTTGGGCATGTGAGATCTTTGCCTCAGCCTAAGCGGGAGTGCTGAAGATGGAAACTTCTGATATGCTTGGATTTTATACTCTATGATTTTATTAGGATTGTAATCTCTATTAATGTCTTTCCATAATAGTTGGTTTCTCTCTTCTTTTTAAACCATGTAAATGTATGAAGCTTAGACATGGAATAAAAACATTCTTCTTCCCCTTTCAATTATTCCACTTCCTTTCTTCTTCTTTCTCCAAATTTTCCTTCTTTCTTTCAACTGTCCAAAATCAAAGCATAGCACAACATGACTTCCCTACACTACCTAAGCCGAACCAGGCTTTAGAATTTCAGGATTGGCTATTTGGCTCATTTATAAGGATGCCTATTTTAGCAGAGCTAAGAAATGTGTGTTCACTCTCATTTCTAAGGATGCCTATTCTAGCCGGGTATGTGTCACTTAATAACAGAGCAGATTTATGCAGTCACGAATCGAATTCAGATCGAGTTTAAACCAGCAGGTTGTTAAACGAACTAGTTCCTTTACAGCCCTAAGTGGAACATAGTAAAATACCAAAGATAGAGAAATTATTGCAGACGGTATGGAGCCATGGAGGTAGTATATGGAAGAAAAATCTTTTTTTGATAGGTAATATCAATGTATTAAAAAGCGCATAGGGCACAACCCATGTACACAGGAAGTATACAAAAGAGCCCATCCAGAACAATCATTGTAAGTTTCAAGATAAAAGGAAAATGAACATTGATGCCAAGTAAAATATGGATTCCACTAACATACACAACACAAGGCAAGAATTAAAAGGAAAAAAGAATTAATTGGTCACCTTCGCTTGAATATATTTTTCCCTATGGTAAATGTCATCCTTGGGGCACGGCTTTGTAACTGATGTGATAATAGCACTTGATTCATTTGTCCTGCAAATTATTATTACATTGGAATCATCAAGCAACCATTTCAAAAAAAAAAAAAAAAATTGATGATATCTAGAATACCACAAAAAAAATGATGACATCTAAACCAATCTGCTAGTTTGGAAGTGATTGAAGGAAGCTGAATTGAGATATAGATGACACTTTCCCTCATTCGGGGCTTAATTTTCCATGAATTAACTCTCTCTATTGACTGAAATACATAATAAATGTTACTATGTACTCATTGAACCAAAGATTTCATGAAACCCTAATTGTGAAAAACATATCAGTTCCAATAAACTAGATGGTAAAATTTAGTGTAAGACAATGTGGTAGAAGAAAACATTAAACCATCTTAAATTACTCTAATGTCATACCAATTGTTGGAAGTGCCATGTTTCATGAATGGCATTTGTATGTCTCATCAATAGTAGTATCAAAAGTTGCTTGATTAATTATTTTTTGAACAATAAATCATATAAAAGAAATTTCTATAAGTTATTAAGGAGCCAAAACTTATCTTCCTTGAATAAGGTGAGAAAAAGCCCTCTGTCAAAAGTTAGCAAAAGCCTGCTGGGAAAAAAAGAAAAGAAAAGAGGGGAATCTAAGTATTATGCTCTTTTTATTTTACAATTTTAGATCAAATGTATGGAAGGGTGCACCTATAGTTTCAAAGGATAATTCTTTATGTCGCATTTATTGAGAAAAATTATCTTTTGCAGGCCATGAAGTTAATCAGGATTTAGACCAACTTATTGATTTTACATTAATGGAAGATTAATTTATTGATGACATTAATTTGTTGCTGATATTTCTGTTATTTCTAATTGCACCAGTTTCGAGATTTATGTTGTGAAGTTAGTGAGGAATGCTCATTAAAGCAAGAATTCTATGGTTCTAAAGGACGAATCAGGATGCTCTAGATTTTCTAGAGTAGCACCATTATTGAGTTGCTAAAAATCTTCACATCTATTTTTAAACTAAATGGGTTCAGATTTTGTCACAATAGCATTCACCATAAAAAAATAAAAATAAAATAAAATAAAATAATAAAAATAAAGTAAAAATAAACATTTTCTAAAGGTGGTATATGCTGATGTGGAAAAAAATATGAACCATTTAGTTTTAAAATAATGGTTACAATTTTAAGAACTCTTACCCTAAGAAATCAAGAGATTCTTGCTCTTCAGAGATCGTGTCATTAGGCATCTATGACTAAATCAATTTTTAAATTGAGTGATTTGTTTAATAGTAATTGGTGATTGTATTTGCAGGACAAGATCTGAAATTTCGCAAAATTCCTATATATAATTTAATTTTGTAGGTTATTTTTCTATTGGTCTAGGTTATTCCAGAATTTTTGTAATTCTATTTTTAGAGTTATTTATTTATTGTGTTGGTCTAGATTATTCTAAAATTTCTAATAGTTTACAAAGAGTAATGCTAGACGTACAATTGGTGTATAAATGTTTTACAACTTATTGACACATGTTAGCATGAGATTGGAGCCATATTAGTCACTGAAAAAAATTTAACATTTTCCAACCACAAGCTGACACCGACACGTATTAGCAAGTTGTAATGGAGTTATAGGTCTAGCATTATTCTTTTGCAAATCATTTAATGGGTTGTAGCAGGCTTTTAGTTTTGTAGTCAAATTAGGAGACTTGATCTTAGTAGCTAAAAGATATTCAACACGCATATATAATATGCTTCATTGTACTCAAAGAAATAAGAATACGATAATTGAAGATTGAGTCTCTCTCTCCTCTTCTTTTTCTTGCCTGTGCATTGTGACTCTTCACAGTTATGCTTCACGGCCACTGAACAGACCTCTCTCTCTTCAACCCAAAGTACACTATTTCTTCACCCTATTAAAACCCAAAGTTCCTCACAAATTTCACCTAAGAATAAGCTTTAAATTACTAATTGAACTTGTACTTTAAACCCCAAAGAAGGTTTCTGCCAGAATTTTCAAGCAAACTGCTCTTTCTATATTTCAGTCTTCCTTTGCCCTTTAAAACATATCTTTTCCAACCCATATTCAAACTACAAACCGTTAAGATATTGTTTTATAATCCCAAGCAATAAATCATCAACTTTCAGCCCTAAAGCCTATCACACACAGAGGTTACCCAAACTCCGTCCTAGATTATGCTATATTCTAGAATAATGGATAGCACCAAAGTCATTCACTCCTATCAGCTTGAGCTTAGTCTGGTAGATGGTTACTATGGTCCATAATTATTATAATATTAATTAAATAATTAAATTCACTCACTCCTATCAGGTAGAACTTTTAGGATAAATGATGATTTAACATGGCGTTAGAGCAAAGATCATGAGTTCAAACCTTATCTCTGTAATTCACCTCCCATTTCAATTAAATATTTCACTTGTTGAGCCTTATTAAGGAGAAGTTTGAGTACACACATAAAGGGAAGTATTAAATTTTTTTTTTTTTGATAAGTAATTGAAATATCATTTTTTTTTTTTTTTGATAAATAATCAAGAATATCGTTGAAAAGCGCAAACACAACCCAAGTACACAGGAAGTATACAAAGACACCCCTTTAAAGATAAAAAGAAGAACATAAATCTACAAATTGATGCAACGAAGAAGCTTGAGGAATGTTCAAAACACCCGCCCAATGGAAAAACAAATTGAGAAACCTATTGCTAAGTTCCGCAATTGTCAATTCCTTATCTTCGGAACATCGAGCATTTCTCTCCCTCCAAATAGTCCACATAAGGCACAAAGGGGCCATTAAAAGCAAACATCACTACTTAGGTACATAGGGAGTGTAGAAAAGAAACATCTAGCTAGAAGGGAAAAAATAATAATAATAAAATCATGAAAACTAAGCATCAAAGGAGCTAGAAACGCCGTTGTCTAAAGATAAGAGTAAAAAAGAAAAAAAGACTCAACCTCTGCCAACATCGTCTTGCAGTCCTCAAAACTTCTGTCGTTTCTTTCCTTTCAAAGACACCACAAGAGGCAAGAATGCACCATCTTCCACATGGCAACACTCCGAGTGCTACCACCAGTCCACCAACAACTAAACAAGTTAGCTATTCTACTAGGCATCACCCAAGACAACCCATACCAACTGGAAAAAGCATTTCATAAGACAACAGCAATCTCACAATAGAGGAGAAGATGGTACACAAACTCCCCACTCCTCTTACACATATAGCAACCATTGACCACAATAACATGCCACTTCCTAAGGTTGTCTATGCTAAGGATCTTCCTTAAGGCCGCTACCAAATAAACCTTTGTCTGCCAAATACTCTTCCAAGATAAATGAGTGTCATCATTGCAAGTAAGGACACTGTAGAAGGAGCTAACAACGAAAAACCCTTTTCTGGAGGGGGACCACCAAAGCTTGACTTCACCATCCTCTCTCACTCTAACTTAATAGAACAATTTGGAGATCGTGGCAAAGATATCCATCGCCCAATCGTGAGGCAAAGATTAGAGCCATCAGAAAACTCTAAGTGAGCTGCTACTGAAGCATTTTTTGCACAAGCAATGCCATATAAATCGCGAAAGGCTACCTTTAGGGCCTTATCCCCACACCACATATCATTCCAAAATCTAACATTGGTGCCATCTCCCACCGCAAACCCAGTATGGCTTGAAAACATCCCCAAACCCCTCCTAAGAGGCTCATTAGAACACCACCCACCCTACGAACTACCAAATTTAGAGTCCACCACAACTCTCTACCAAGCCTCTCGCTCATGCGCGTAACTCCAGAGCCGTTTTCCCAAAAAAGCACAATTGAACTTCAACAAGTTTCGAACCCCCAACCCTTCCTCAAAGATTGGAAAGCAAACCTTGGACTAGCTTACCAAGTGAAATTTGAACTCTTCACCTAACTCGCCACATAAGAAATCTCGATGAAACTTCTCTATGCGGTTTGCAACCCCATTGAGAGGGGAGAGGGACATGAAATATGTAGGCAAATTGGATAGAGTGATCTTTATAAGGGTAACCCTACCACTTTTAAACAAGTACATAGTTTTCCAACAAGCCAATTGGCATTATATCTTCTCAATAACACCATACCAAATAGACTTGGCCTTATAGGAGGCCCCTAACAGAAGGCGGCCCAGACAAAGAAAAAATGCCACAACCCAGAATTCTAGCCAACCCATCCACATTCTCAACATTACCAACAGGAACCATTTTCGACTTGGCCAGGCTACTCTTCAAGCCCAAGACAGCTTCAAAGCATAAAAATTGTTAGAAGAGTTATTAGGGTTAGTAAGTCATTAGGGTTTGAGGGTAGTTTGGTCATTGTCATATTTCCCTAACCCAATATATTAGGATGTTTGTATCAGGTTAATAATAAGCTGAATAATACAGGGTTTAGATCTTCTCCCTCTAATCTTCTCCTCTTCTCCCTCTAATCTTCTTACTGCAAAATTATTAACATGGTATCAGTGCCTTAGGGTTTAGATCATTGTTTCTTTGTTTGTAGTCTTAGTTTTCCACTGTTGAATTTGAAAAGAAAAAAAAAAAAAAAAAAAAAAAGTTTGCTGTGTGCTTTCACGGTGGTTTCTATGGTGTTTCCTACTAGTTTTCTAAGTTTTTGGTATTTTCTGTGATGTTTGGTGCCGTCTGTGGTGGCCCTATGGTGGTTGGTGCAAGGTGGCCGGCATGTTGCAGTGGCCATCACAAAAAAAAAAAAAAAAAATTCTATTAGTGTCGACGTGATTTGTGTTGTTGAAAAGTTGTTCTGTGGTCGTCGATGGATTTTGTGGCTGCTGTGTTTGGAGTTGCAGGTGTGTTCTGTCTCTCTCCGATGAAGTTCCGGCGAGATTCCGACGAAGGTTCCTATTTGATTTTTCAGCAATATTTTGTCTTGGTTTTGGTGTCTGCGGCGTGTTTTTCCAGTATCCTGCTAGTTCTAGTGAGACTCATTGGTTGATCACGTGAAATGTGATAGTTGTTAGTTGTCGAGATCCGCCCAGCCTTGGTATTTTGCTGTGGTTTCCAACAGGTTGTTGTTGTTTGGAGAGATTCTACCGGCCTTGGTGTTGTGCGGTGACATCCGATCCACCCATGGCGTTTTGCAGCAAAATCCGACCAGCCTTGGTGTTTTGTGATGGGTTTCAACCAGTCCTTGTTGTTTTCCAGCGAGATCCTATCGGCCCTGGTGTTTTTCGGCAAGATCCAACCGCCTGTTGCAGTTTCCGATGAGTTTTCGACCGGCGTTGAAGTTTTAGCAAATTTTCTTGTTATTTTGATGGGTTTTTGTATTGTGTGCTCCAAGCTGTTCCAGCTTGAGAAGGAGTGTTAGAGTATGTTTTTATGTGATTTTCGTTTGCTTGTTTCTTCTAAGCTGGATTTATATAATTTATATGATCTAGCTTGAGGGGGAGTGTTAGAAGAGTTATTAGGGTTAGTAAGTCATCAGGGTTTGAGGGTAGTTTGGTCATTGTGATATTTTCCTAATCCTATATATTAGGATATTTGTACTAGGTTAATAATAAGCTGAATAATATAGCAGCCCCCTCTTCTCCCTCTAATCTTCTTACTGAAAAATTATTATAAAAAATAAAGCACACAGGTAGCAAAGGTGGTCAGGCCTAGACCCACAAAAAACCAAAAGTATGACCCACAAACAACATATGTGAAATGTTAACCACACCCTAATGCATAGACCCCACAAAAAACCTGATAGAGGACCCCCATTAACAGTTGCAGAAAGCATTCTACTTAAGGCCTCCACAACAATAACAAAGAGAAAATGCGACAAAGGATCTCTCCGTCTCAAGCCACAGGAGCTATTGAAGAAACCAGTCGAATTGCCATTCACCAAAACAGAAAAGCTTACCAAAGAAATACAATGCGCTATTCAAGAGCACCATTTCTCCTCGAAACCACACCTCCTCAACGAGTAATGCAAGAAGTTTCACTTGACATGATCATAAGCCTTCTCAATATCTAGTTTGCAAATCACCCCTAGTTCACCAGATCTGATTCTACTACTATCCAAGCATTTGTTTGCAATGAGAACAAAGTCAAGGATTCGCCTACCTTGAAGAAGACTTTGGCAATAATCTTATAAACTCCACTCACGAGTTTAATAGGCCAGAAATCTTTAAGATCAATAGCCATGGATTTCTTCAGGATGAGTGCTGGCATTGAGACTTTCTTCAAACTTACAACTAGCATGAAAATCATGGAGCACCCTCACAATGTCTATCTTGATCACATCCAAGCAAGCTTGGAAAAAAGCCATAGAAAAACCTTCAGGCCTAGGCGCCTTGTCACTGTTCATACCTTTCACCACCTCAAGAACATCACTCTTCTCAAATGAACCCTCTAACCTAGAGGCTTCCACCACATCTATTGAGTCAAAAGCAAAGCCATCCAGCAAAGCCATAATCTATTGAGAAAGTGGCCTGAGCACAATCTACACAACCTTTTCTAAAAAAATGGGTAAACTTAGCTTCCCTCTCCGAAAAACAATAAACCTATCAATTTTTGACCAAGAGGAAGAGTCCCGATTGTTAGACCATGTAAAAGTCCCCCCCAGCAAGGGCATGTTCCATGACGCCTTGCTCAAAGATAAGGTTGCATAGATTATGCCCAGACCATTAATTAAACGATTAAATCCATCATTTCCTATCAACTTAAGCTTTTAGAATAAATTGTGATTTAAAAATAATAATAATGCAAATTGTTCTAGTACATGAACAAAAAATATGCATGGGATTAGCAGTTCCAGCACAAAAACCACACACACACACACACACACACACACACACACCTAAACGAGAAGGAAAATGAAATAAACAAGAAAAAAAAAATTTGAGGAAAAAGCCTTTCTAAGAATGCACTTTCTAGTCTAATAAAAGCACCAGATCTTTTTTTTTTTCCTTTGCATTTTCTTTTTATTTCCATAAACATATCATATCAAGTTTGTGTCAGAAAAATGGGGGGGTGGGGGAAGAAAGGGGCAGGCAATATAGAACACTTATGGAGAAAAAATGAAAACAACTAAGGTTATATGGCGTCTACACTAATTGGACCGAGGAAGTAGCAGCTGCTTTTACCCTATGAGAGAAAACATGCATTTGAAGGCAAAAAACATTCTTATGGATCACTATCAATCCATTTCGAAAAGTCTAGCAATGAAGAGAAATCTTTACGCACATAAAAATTGAAACATCTTCATCAAAACCAGGAAACACAAGAAAATCAGTGTGCAAAATTACGAGAGCTATTGAAAAGGAGGAAAAACATTTGAATTTCCACATTCTTCAATGTTTGGGTCTCAACTATACACAATGTTTATGCATCTTGACTGAAAGTGTTACCCATAACATGTCGCATATCCTCTATTCATTCATTAAGCCAAATATTTCACATTCCAACAAAACTCAAAGAAAAATGTTCACAGCTACTAACTTATACAGCACAAGGAAATCTTACCTTTCGTTCTCAAGTAGAAGCAATCCCTCCCACACAGAGTTACAAAAAGAATTACCCAAGTTCCGGAATAAGTCCAAGACAGTAGGTTCCCAAACCTTGACATCTAACATGAGAGATCTCACCTGCAGTTTGTAGGGCAATGTATCCCTTTAATTATGGGTTGTCAAGAAGGAATTGAAATCATGCTAACATTATGAATATCAGGTTATTATTCTCTGTGCTTTGATGCGTAAGTGCTCGCTGTAGAGAAACTGAAGCTTTTATAGTCAACATAAATTTTGTAGACAAACTATGGCTAAATCATTACTGCCAAACTATGTAGTCTGCACATGAAACTCTCATAAGGCTTCTAGCAATCATATAAGCAGGAGTTAGAGTGAACATGTAAATGTTTGTGGAATAATTTGTAATTTCCTAAGAGTCTAAGGAGTGGTATGTAAACTTTCAAGAAGAAGGCTATGTGACCTCCTACAGCTGTAATATTAAAGAATTTTCATGTATTTTGACTTTTCTATTTAATGAATGAATGAGGCAGGAGCTACGTTGAATCATAAGCTCCATTCCATTTTCATAGTGTTTTTCCATTTCAATTGCTTCAGTTACATTTCCTTACATAGTATCAGAACATTCCACTAGAATAATCAGTAGTTGCATGGTATTCATACCCGTGCAACTTGTTTGGCTTGGAGGTGGTTGCAGTATTGCCAGTGATCTGTGTGTGTGCTGACTGTGGAAGTCAACTTTGTCTTTTGTATGTGGTGCCCAGACAAGCCATGGTGGTTGCATCTCCTTGATTTCGTCATCCTTTGATGTTGTGTTGCTTGACTGGCCACCTGCTTGTGGTTTTCAATGAGGTTTGTGCCTCCCGAAGAAAAACAAATATTTTTTTTTGCACACCAAACTCATCCGTTCGGTTGTACAGTAAATTCTTATCTGGGATAAGGATCACATTGTGCCTTAGCTATAGGGTGTCCTCTCTGCCCATGAAGTATTTGTGCCTTCCTTTGGGAACTCCGTTTAAGAAAAATCTATCTGGAATTGTATTATTAAAAAGATGGAATGTCGTTTGGCAAGCTAGAAGAGGATTTATTTCTCAAAGAGTGGTAGGATCACATTGAGTAAAAGCACTCTCTCCAATCTGCTTACTTATTTTTTGTCCCTTTTCCCTATCATAGTTGCAATTGCCAACCGTGTCGAGAAATAGGGACTTCTTGTGGGGAGGAGTTGGTGGCAACTTTAGATTCCATCTAGTCAATTGGTCCAAGATTTGTACTCCACAATCTTAAGAAGGTTTTGGGGATAGAAAACTGATCTTGTTCAACCAAGCCCCTGTTGGGAAAATGGCTTTAGCGTTACGCCTCAAAGAGGGAGGTGGTGGTGGAAGCTAAATACGAGAGCTTGTGGGATAGGTGGTGCTCCAATGCAGTGCATGGGTCCTACAGGGTGGGACGTGGGGCAAAACAGTAGGAGCCTTTGGGGGAGATTACTTTAGATTTGTAAAATTTGAGGCAGGAGACTAGTCTAGGATTGGGTTGACATGATGTGTGGGTTGCAAATAGGACTTTGAAGGAAGCCTTCTCGGTGTTGTTTAGCATTGCTTGCTTTAAGGAGGTCTCGGTTAGCTTGCCTATGAAGTATTTGGGTCTCCCTCTTGGGGTGCCGTATAAGGACACAACTATGTGGAATGATGTGATTGAAAAGATGGAGCGTCAGTTGGCAGGTTGGAAGAGAATGTATCTTTCTAAAGGAGGTCGTTTAACTCTCATTAAGAGCTCTTTGGCTAATCTTCCGACTTACTTTTTGTCTCTGTTTCCGATTCCTATAAGTGTAGCTAAAAGGCTTGAGAAAGTCCAAAGAGATTTCTTGTGGGAAGAAATGGGAGATGAGCCTAAGTTGCATCTTGTAAGTTGGAACCAAGTCTGCCATCCCCTACACTATGGTGGTCTTGGCATTCGAAAACTGTACCAGTTTAATCAAGCTCTTTTGGGGAAATGGCTTTGGAGATATGCGAATGAGAGTGAGGCTCTTTGGTGTAAGGTTATCAAAGCTAAGTATGAAGAAGACCAGGAAGGTGGGTGGTGCACGAAGGAGGTTTCGGGCTCTCATGGCGTGGGTCTATGGAAGCATATTCGTCAAGGTTGGAATTTTTTTGCCAAACGTATTCGGTTTGAGGTGGGGGAGGGTTCGAAAGTTCGTTTCTGGCATGATATTTGGTGTGGGGTTAATTCTTTGAAGCAAGCCTTCCCGTCCTTATTCAATATCGCTAGACACAAAGAAGCTTGGGTGAAGGATAATTTTACTTGGAGGAATGGGGTTATCGAGTGAAATGTCATTTTTGTACGGCCCATCCAAGATTGGGAGATGGATTTGGTTTCTCCTTTTTTTGATCGGTTGTATTCTTGCAAGGTTTCCATAGGCAATGTAGATCGTATTTGCTGGTCTTCGTCCAAGAAGGGCAAGTTTGAGGTTAAGTTGCTCTACAAGGCCTTGTCCAATTCTAATCAAGAGGAATTTCCTTGGAAGAGCATCTGGCGTACTAAGGCGCCTCTGCGAGTGGCATTTTTTGGGTGGACTGCGGTCCTAGGAAAAATTTTGACTCATGATACTCTGCGTAAGAGAAACATAGTGGTAGTGAAGTGGTATTGTATGTGCAAGAAGTCCGGAGAGTCAGTCAATCATCTTTTTCTCCACTGTGAGCTCGCAAGTGCTCTTTGGCATACGATTTTTAAGCGGTTTGGGTTGTATTGGGTCATGCCTTGCAGGGTGAGGGACTTGTTCGGTAGCTGGTGGTCGGGAGGTCGATCTCGAAGCGCGGTTGTGTGGAAGATGATCTCTCTGTGTCTTATGTGGTGTATATGGAATGAAAGAAATGCTAGATGTTTTGAAAATTCCACTAGGACCATAGAGGAATTGACTCATTATTTCTTCTTTACTCTTTACTATTGGACGGCTGCTTGGTTAGCTCCTTTAGTGATTAGTTTTTCTGATTTTCTTTTTCATTTCTCTCCCTCTTAAGCGCTCTCTGTTTATACTTTCCGTGTATGTGGGATGCGCCCCTTTGCGCTTTTTTATATCATTATTACTTATCATAAAAAAAAAAGGAGGCCTCGGTTCTAGACCATTTGCAATTTTTGAATGACACTTGTCAATGGAACGAAACCTTCATCAAAGTCGTTCATGACTATTGGGTTGAGGCAACGAGGCGAGGTTAGGATTTGTTGGTCCCCCTATAAAAGGAAGATATTGGAGGTTAGATCTTTTTATCATGTGCTTAGTCGTTGGCTATTCCTTCCTTTGGAAGAGCACTCAAAAAAGCAGGCCCCTTCGAGGGTGTTTGGTCAACATTAGGGAGGATCTTGACCTTGGACAATTGAAAAAAATAAAAGACAAGTCATAGTAATGGACTGGTGTTGCATGGGTAAAAGGAGCAAGGAATCCACTAATCATCTTTTGCTCCATTATGAAGTAGCAAAGGACTTGTGGGCTTTGATTTTCTATATTTTTTGAATAAAGTGGGTAATGCCCCAACGGGTGCTGGAGTTATTAGTGAGTTGGAAAGGCCAGTATGGTAATTGTGGCATTTTAGAAGATTGGAGGACCACCTTTACAAGCTCATCACAACAAGCGTCCGTGTAAGAGTTACACGGATTCGCATTAGCACAAGAGGAGTAGTAACTATCTTTATCTTTCAGCAAGTAATATATTAGTAACCTATCTCTATATTCCAGCACTAGTAGAAGTAGTATTCTATCCTAATATTTCAGTAGTAGAGTAGTAGTTGTATTACATCTCTAATAGTAGTTGTATTAGAACTCTAGTAAGCTATATAAGAACACATAGGTAGAAAGAACGATCATTGAAGAATTATTTCAGCACTTATGTGTAAACGGTGACTCCTACCTTAAGTGGAGAACTATTAGTATCAATTTCCCTTTTCCGTCTCTATCAATCATCCATAATTCATCATCCACCATAGTATGATCTTATCACACCCCCCACCACCCTCCTCTCCCTCTTGTGTGATGTGGTGTATTTGGAAATAACGCAACTCCCAAAACTTTGAAGATTGTGTGAGAACAGTAGTAGAATTAAAAGATTATATGTTCAAAACCCTTTATAGGTGGATGATGGCAATAAGTAGCTCTTGCTTTTCTAATTTTCTGCAATATTTGGAATTATGTTTGTTAGAAGAGTTAGGGTTTGAGTCATTAGGGTTTTGGGGGTATTTTAGTCTTTATGGTATTTCCCTAATCCTATATAATAGGATGCTTGTATTAGGTTAACATAAGTTGAATAATATAATAGCCTCCGCCTTTTGTGTCTAAAACGTTCATACAAACTATAACATGGTATCAGAGCTTGTTTCGATTCTTGGGTAGTTTAGTTTTCTTCTTGGTGGCAGCATTGCCCGTGTGGGCTAACCCACACGGGCAGTACCTTCAAAGAGCTCCGTAGAGCTGTTTTGCTCTTGTTTTATGGTGACCGGAACTCCTTCCGGTGAGAAAAAAATATATATATATTTTGTTTGTTTTTGATCTTCTGTGATGCTGGCCGGATGGTTCTGCGGTAGTTTTCTGTCTTGTTTGAAGTGGCCGGAAAAGTTGCAGCGGCCATCGGGAAAAAAAAAAAAAAAAAAAATTCGGACAATTTGATGTTTTTGGTGTTGAAACGTTACTGTGTGGCCTTCTATTGATTCTGTAGTTGCTGTTGTTGAAGTGGCCGGAGTGTTCTGTCTTCTCCGGCAAGTTCCGTCGAGCTCCGGCGAGTCTCCGGCAAAGGTCCAGCGAGCCTCCAGTGACTGTTTCTGTTCTGTTTTTCAGTGTTGTTCTTTTGTTTTTAGGTACTGCTGGCCAGTTCTGTGTGTTTCCGGCCAGTTTTGAAGCCCCGACGAAGTTCCAGCATATTTCCAGCCAAGCTCCGGCAAAGTTTTTTATTTTTCCAGCATCTGTTTTCCGGCGAATCTTGTTGGTTAATCATGTGAAAATTTGTTGTTTGTTTGTTGTTTGTGATTGATGTATCCGACCGGCCTTGGATTCTCCGGCAAGAACCGATCAAGTGATCGATGCATTTGACCGGCCTTGGTGTTTTACGGCGAGAACCAATCCCAAGATCGATGTATCCGACCAGCCTTGGATTCTCCGGCGAGAACCGATCAAGTGATCGTTGCATCCGACCGGCCTTGGTATTTTTCGGCGAGAACCGATCAAATGGTTGTTCAAGTTACCAACGAGTTTTCGACCGGCGTTGAAGTTTTATTTAATTAACTTGTGTGGTCCAAGCAGTTCCAGCTTGAGGGGGAGTGTTAGAATATGTTTTCTAGTTGTTTTTCGTTTGCTTGTATCTTCCAAACTGGATTCATATGATGTATATGCTCCAGCTTGAGGGGGAGTGTTAGAAGAGTTAGGGTTTGAGTCATTAGGGTTTTGGGGGTATTTTAGTCTTTATGGTATTTCCCTAATCCTATATAATAGGATGCTTGTATTAGGTTAACATAAGTTGAATAATATAATAGCCTCCGCCTTTTGTGTTTAAACCGTTCATACAAACTATAACAATGTTATCTCTCCTCCCTCTAAGTGGGTGTTTGTTTTGCATATTCCCTGTGTACTTGGATTGCACCCCTTGGCGCTTTCTAATAAAATTGAATTACTTATAAAAAAAATATATATGTAATTTCACAAGAGTATAAAGAGTGGTATGTAAACCTTCTACAAGAAGGCCAAGTGTCTTAATGAGGCGTCTTCCTATAGCTGTCACAGTACAAGAAGGCCAAGTGTCTTGTATTTTGGCGTTTCTATTTAATGAATGAATGAGGAAAGAGCTACATTGAATCATAAGCTCCATTCCATTTTCATAGTTTTTTCCATTTCAATTTCTTCAGTTTCTTTCCTTACAGCAGGCAATCAGGCTCTTGTTGAAGGTAGATATAGGCCACTAAATGAGTTTTTAGTAGCCATATCAAGTACCCTATTTAAATTTTATATAAACTTTCTTGCCACATTCAGATGCCACTAAATTTCTGGTAAAAGCAGGCATAATTGCCTGTGAGAGAATCACATCAATGCAGAAGTTATAGTAGACAGATGATCTTGCAAGAACTCGCTGAGAAGTTTAAATCATATAGACATTGCGAAGATCAACTAAAGCTGTATCTTCTCAGAAAAACATAAAACAAAAACGGGCGGAAAAGACGCACAGCTCTTCAGTCTTTACTAGTAGAATTTCATGGTAATTTACCAAAGAATTTCTTTATTGAGAAAGCATAAACCGTATCTGATGCTTAGGACTACAAATAGTTTCAAGAGTCAAAACAGATATCTGCAAGTATAAATTCCATAGCAAAATAGAAGCAACCACTTCTCAACATTTCATTTCAAAATATAAAGGTACCTTTGAGATATGAACGCCAAGATTCCGATGAACACCAGAACATTCAATGCAAAGCAATAGGCCAAGATTGAGAGATGCCCAATCTGGTTCAGGAGTGCTGCACTCTGCACAAATATCATTTCCAGGAATTCCTCGGAGAATTTTAAACACACGATCTGCATTGTTGAATTTTACGTCGTCATCTAAGATTTCATGGCTATCTAGGGATCGGACATCAAAAGAAGCATGACTCTCAGAGTTATTATTCTCAATGTGTCTTGTTCCAGGGTGCGGCTGCAGAAGATACAACAAATTCATGTCAGTGAAATCCATAATTCATTGCATGCACATGTTGACATGACATGACATTAAAAAACATTAGACTTTGGACGAAGACACCTGTTGAAGAAAATGAGAATTCAAAAGAGATGCAATAGCTCCTGTGATTTTGTTTATCCAGTCCATCCTATCTGCCTCATTCTCGGCCTGACCAAACAAGGATAAGGAAAAAAGTTGGCACGATTATCTCCAGAGTACTTCAATAATATTGCTATTGAATTAAAAGGGACAAAAGAAAACCAAAAAGAAAAAGAAAAAGGAAAAAAGAGAGGAAACATCAACTAACTTCTTAGGATATTAATATTTTGCCAATTATCTTCAACCTAGATCATGCTGTTGCAGTGCCCGATAAAAATAATGCAAAAATTACTCACACCAAAGATAATTTTTTTTTTTGATAAGTAATATTGTATATATCAAAAAAAGCGCAATGCACCTTTAGATACACAAGAAAGTATACATAGATAGCCCAACTTAAAACCCAAAGACAAAACCCAAGAAGACCCAACCCAAAAAGCCCAAACAAGTAGCCACAACCAAACGGTAAAACCAAAGAAACAGACCCAAAGACTAAAGCCCACACTAGCCCAACACTAGCCCTAAAACCCAAATCCCTAATGCACCTCTGGGGGAAAGGTGAATGCATTTTTGGTCCCGACATAACAATACAAATAACAAGATAATTAAATAAAACTTCAACGCCAGTCAAAAACTCGTCAAAAACTTGAACAACTAAGATTTGATCGGATCTTGCTGCAAAACACCAAGACCGGTCGGATACATCGATCACAACATTGGATCGGTTCGCACTGGTAAATCCAAGGTCAGTCGGATACAATGATCTTGGGATCGGTTCTCGCCGTAAAACACCAAGGCCGGTCGACATCGATCACAACACTGGATCGATTCTCACCGGAGAATCTAAGGCCGGTCGGATACATTGATCACCAACAACCAACAACAAACACATGATTAACCAACAAGTTTTGCCGGAAAACAACTACTCGGAAAAAAAACCTTCACCAGAGACTCATCGGAGCTTCGACAGAAATTGCCGAAACTCACTGGAGATAGACAGAACATGCTGGCAGTACCTAAAACAGAAGCAAAACGGTGAAAGACATAACAGAAACAATCACTGTAGGCTCGTCAGACCTTCACCGGAGTATTGGCGGATCTTGCCGGAGAATACAAACCACTCCGGCCACTCCAAAAACAGCAACAACAGAATCAACCAATGACCACAGATCAACATTTCAACAACACAAACACCCACACCGGCAACTTCTTTTTTTTTCCCCCAATGGCCACTGCACCACGCCAGCCACCTTACACCAACCGCTACAGACTATGCCGGTCACCATAGAACAAGCCGGCCAATACACCTAGAAGCCGTCAGTGACAAACACACCAAGAAGCCGTGACTGATTGACGACAAAAAAAATCTTTTTCTTTCAAAAAAACAACCATGGACATCTTCTTTCAGGGCACTGCCCACACAGGCACTAAGCCCACTTGGGCAGTGCAGCCACCAGAACAATACTCACGAAAAAACATAACAAATAGAGCGGAAAACAACTACTACAAACAAAAGGCCAAGGATTCAAACCCTAAGGCTCTGATACCATGTTAAAGTTTGTATGAACGGTTTAGACACAAAAGGTGGAGGCTATTATATTATTTAACTAATACAACTTATGTTCACCTAATACAAACATCCTATTATATAGGATTAGGGAAATACCATAAAGACTAAACTACCCCCAAAACCCTAGTGACTCAAACCCTAACTCTTCTAACAAAGGTCATTAAAAGAAAATTACAATTCAAAACTATTTAAAGAAATGAAACATTATTGCATATCATATAACATGTTGAAAGGAATGTAATTCCTTTTTTTCTTTTTGCAATTTTCTGATTTTTAATCATATTGTCTCTCAGTTGTTCAATGTCATGTTAACATGATTCAAATTTATTTCAAGCCCATGTTCATATACATTCATGTCTAGATTATGTCAACCTGTGGATTCAAGCAACAAAGTGAACTACTTACTACTGATTCTACCAACATATTCTTTTTAGAAAATGTACAAATCTAATCAACTCAGCTAGATTACTACACATGACTTTGATGCATGCTTTTTTAGCCCATAGAGCAATCTAATGCAAGTCTTTTTGTTGCAATTGGAGTTCATCAATAGATGATATAATTTTTTGGTTGACGACAATGTTCTCCCAAATTCTATACCACTGTTGTCCAATGTGATCCAGAGTATACACGGCTATGAAGTGTCAATTAATTATCTGTAAACTAGAACATTATTATGATTTTTTTTTTTTTTTTTTTTCATGTTTCTCAGTATTTCAACATTTCTCAAAATTCTTCTCACCATTTTTTGCATTCAGTTTGTGAAGCCACTGAAGCATTATAATTCCCTGCTGGAAAAAAAGGCTGAGCTCAATGTAATAAAACTAGAACTGCAATGGCTGATGTTCAGTAGTTGGTGTTATGGTACATAGCAAAGTGGAAAAACAAATGTTGGTTTTTTTAATATGTTAATAGTAGGATGCAGTAAAGTCTCAACAACCCATCGGAATAATCATATTAAAAAGTATTGAAAAGCAGTCAATTAATACCTGCAATGTGTAAGTTTTTGACGGAGAAATTATTCTGAAGCAGAGACGTAGATCCATGTCCTCTGCATCCATCTTTATAGTTGATGTGCAGAGATCAATTGTACGGGAGCTCAGAATCTCTTTATCAAATGATGCTGGCCGATTGTGCCGTGAACGGAATCTACCAAACACACCACTATTATGGTCAACTGAGCTATGGTATGATTGAAAGCCCTGCCGCCGGGGGGAGGGGTAATCAGGAACAAGAGGCCAGATCTCTATCACAATAAATTCCATAATACTAATCCACTAATATTTCATTTCAAGCAGTCAACATATCCACATTTTGGTCACTAATGACTGATTTATGTATATGGTTGAAAAGAAATTATCAGTCGAAAATGGATCAACAACAGCATCAAATGTCTGAGCTATACTCCAAGATTAGATATGCAGTATGGTTCCTCTTCTATTTGACTTTTGTCCAAGTATGAACAAGTTATAAACTGATGATATTCATAATCATACGAGTATGAATACTCATAATCAGATTTCAGATACATTCATGATCAGAAAAATACTCCAAAGAAGAGAAAAATTGAAACTTTCCTCATTGTCAATGAAATTTCTGATTAATAATCCCTCCACCCCCACCCCCCCCCCCCCCCCCCCGCCCCCCCCACCCCCCAAAAAAAAAGAACTATCTTTGATCCTATTTTTTTTTTTGCTCCGAAAAAATGATGCTTTTATTCACAAAAAGAATGAGGTGCATCTGAATAGGATAAGGGGGTCACCAAAGATGCAAAGATGCATAGTAACAACCAATGATGCCCAAATATATCAAGGCCGTTTTTTAATAAGTAATTTAATCTCATTGATAGATGTATAAGTAATTTATACAAAAGAATCCCCTTTTCAGTTGGAAAAAAAAAAAGAAGCTATTTTGTGCTGCTATCCATGTGTAAACGGAGTTGAATATAATCTTTTTCTATTCTACCACCGAAGTCTCTCTATATTCAAAGCTCTGTGAATCCAGCTTTCTCCAAATACGTCATATTAAACATAAAGGAGCCAACCTCCTAACTTACAAAATGTCACAACGCCCCACCTGACCTCCCCAACTCATCAACTCTCTCACCACTTGTCCTAAAAGCTTAAGTTGATAGGAAAAAGTAAATTTAATCATTTAATTAAATATTTTAAGAATCCCTCTCACATGTGGGTTTAAATTCTCACTCAACGAGTAAGGCCCAACACATGAAATATTTAATTGAAATGGTTGGTGAATTGTGGAGTCAAGGTTTGAACTCGTGACCTTTGCTTGATACCATGTTAAATCATCATTTGTCCTAAAAATTTAAACTGATATGAATTAGTAAATTTAATCATTTAATTTGTATTGTAACACAAACTACATAGCAAGCAATATAAATCTCTTGCTACTTCACAAAAAAGAATAAGTTGGTCGATCGAAAATCCACTCTTCTTGCACATACAACACTAATCCACTACAATGATGTTTCACTTCCTCAGGTTAAGTATGTAGAAACTAGGTTCATAGGTTGTGTTCGGGGC
Source organism: Corylus avellana (assembly GCF_965113065.1). Lineage (NCBI taxonomy): Eukaryota > Viridiplantae > Streptophyta > Magnoliopsida > Fagales > Betulaceae > Corylus > Corylus avellana. The sequence continues at coordinate 29,911,859 of NC_142491.1, forward strand.
TGGGATATTATTGTTTGGGGCAGGGGCAATCTAAGCAAAGGGGCTGGAAAACAGGCACACAGGAAGTAAATAAAAACGAAAACAGAGAGAAAGAAGAAGATCAATCTAGCATCACACGAAAGAGAAAAATGCATCACACATCAGACAAACAATTGGGTTTGTCATTTCTTTCATTGCTTTCTGAAAATATCAATACATCACTCATATAGGCCTATACCAACCCAACTTTTCATTGACTTTTGAAAACACAATACATACTTTATATTGGTCTCTATCTACCCAATTTTGCATCGGCTTCTGAAAACATTAATCAATGCCTTATATAGGCCACATACATAATCAAGGCCACTAACTAGCCACTGAAAAATATGGAAAGACATAAATTCCCCTGACCAGAAAACTACTCAAAAATGAAAATTTAAAAGCAACATTTCAATTTTTCAAGTTCCAGCTGGGAATCTTCCAAATTGCTTCTTTTGCTTTTGAAACATCCTTCCCTCCTCTTGTAGTATTTTCCCCACCTCCATGACATTATTTACATCACAATGAGTGCAGAAAAATCTAAACGGAGAAATAGGGTTCATGCAACTAAGAAAAAATAATGGGAATCAAAGATCTATTGGGTTGAGTTCCGTTATCTATGGCAATCATATAATCATTTATAACAGTTCACGAATGACTTCCAGCTCTTCCTTAGTTTACATCATCCTTTCTTTTTCTTATTAATAAAAATGTCAGAAATGGGATAATGTACATGGCAATCAAATAATCTTTTATTACATTTCACGAATGACTTGGCTTCACCAGCTAACCGTTCCAGGTCTTCTAATTTTATATCTTTTTCATGGTAAGTTGTTTACTTCTTACTTATTTTACACTATCTTTTTTTTTTTTTTTTTTTTTTTTATTTTTATTTTTTTTATGAATAAAAATGTCAGAAATGGGATTTGATTTTAACATTAACTTTTTTTTTATCGGTAATATCAATTTCTTAAAAGCGCAAGGGGCGCAACCCATGTAACATTAACTTTTTACGTATACGAAGTACTAATAGATAAAATTTCATGATTAGAAATTACCAGACAGGCCAAACCATAACTCAGTAAGAGTCATGACTGGAATCAAGGTAAAGAGATATTACTCGAGTACTGTCACTAAATTTATATAGGTCAACAACAATTTATGACAGTATTACATACCACAGGTTTGGTAGCCTTAGTTCTGTAATAACATAAAGCCCCTTGGCTGTCAAGCACAAAGAACCTCCTCTTCCAATCTCCTCTTGAACTTGAAGATCGTTTTAAGAGATATCCTTGTTTGATGGTCTGGACCTAACAAATAAAAACATACAAATAAAATAAGGTAATTTGTCCAATTGTGCCTGTTAATAAACACACTCAACATTAACAAAAATTGAGCTGTAATGATAGTAACCGAAGTCAAATTCATGGTCTGTAACTTAACAGAAAACTACAGAAACCAACTAATCACCTGCCCGTTATTGGATTGCATGATTGCTTCAACATTTCTGTAGGAGCTCATACCAACAGCAAGAATGCTATTGGTACCTGCTGAATGCTCCATGTTACTTGAAGCTCGTATACTCTCCAGCTCAGTTTGTATCCTGTATTCCTGAATCCTTTTTGCAAGTTTATCTTGTTCCACATTGGCCATTTCTTTAGCATGTTGTGCGTATGTTAACACCTAATTTCAGGAGAAGCAGATCGTTTATCATTTCAGAATACGTATCTCAGAAGCAACTCCAAATTAACTATGAATAGCAAATATATTTGATAAAAAGAATCACCCAAAGCCGATAAGCAAGGAAAGAATGCACTCACACAGTATTTGACATAACATTGATAATGTTACATAAGATAAATGTCACCAAAATGCATTAGTCAACTTCTCATTTAATGAACACTTGGAACACTCAGATCATAGCTGATTTTGGTCTATTTCATTGTAAAGCGATGTTTCATTTCAATATTTGAACTTCTGTTTTCACACCATTATAACCATGAAAGCCAGAATGTGAAAGAATTTTAACAGCAGTAATATTAAATGAACCGTTGAGTGGTTCCGATTCAATATATGCCACATGGAGAAAAACAAGTGAAACACCTAGAAAGTAACAGGCTTGTGTCTTCAAATACTTAACAGCATTTGAAGTGCACAAAGGACCAACTCAAACGGACAAACATTGACCATTTAATTTCAACAATCAAATTTCTATAACTTCATTTCACAAAAGTTAATGATTCCATATTGGTGGAAACAAAAACAAAAAAAAAAAAGAAAAAAAAAAGGAGGAAAAAACAAAACATAAACTGTTCTATAATAAGTGCATTTGATAATATCATCTAGTTAGACATGACTTTAGGGATGATTAATCAGTTGATAGAGACCTACCACGTGACATGTTTCAATCTCATATCCTGCTGACATGTAAAATATTGGAGAAATTTCACTTCACCTTCCTGAACTTTAATCGCTTTTGCAATCTCACCCCTCTCGTTAGGATTTGGGGTTAAATTAGACGGTCAAAGGGTGAAATGATACCATTATACCCCCCCGTAACTTTATGAAATTGAAATTACTCTTAAATTACAATTAAATTTTTCTAAAAGAAAGTTGAGGAAAATACATGGGTATTTTGAGAATTTATCACCCCTTTGTTGGATTTAACAGAAAATTCTAACAGGGGGTGAGATTGCAAATTTTATAAAGTTCAATACATTAAATTGAGAGTTTTTGAACTTTGGGAGGGAGATTACAAAAGTAATGAAAGTTCAAGGGAGTCAACTTAAGTTTCTCTTAAAATCCTTTTTTTCTATATAAGTAACGTTGTATATCAAAAAGGGCTGAGGAGCGCAACCCTAGTACACAGAAAGTATATAAGAGAATGCCTAATAGGCCGAAAGCCCTTGAGATCCGAAGCCCAGACTTTTTCAGAATTAGAGCTCTTAAGGTGGCATTAAGGCTTTTTTCAAACTTACAACGAGCATGGAAGTCAGAGAAAACTCCCATAATGTCAACCTTAATCACATCCCAACAATCTTGGAAGAAAGCCATAGAGAACCCGTCTCAGTCTGGAGCCTTATCTCTATTCATTCCTTTTACCACCTCAAAGACCTCCCTTTCTTCAAATGGAAGCTCAAGACAAGAAGCCTCCACATCAAGAGAATCGAAAGCAACGTTGTCCAATCTCGGCCTCCAGTTGCATTTTTCTGAGAACAAAGACTCATAGAAATGGACAACATGATTCCTGATAACAGATTGGTTGGACAATAAAGAACCGTTAACTGACAACGACTCTAGGGAGTTAGATCTCCTACTCAAGTTAGCAACCCAATAGAATAACTTACTACATTTATCACCCTTAGGCCAAAGGATCCTAGACTTCTGTCTCTAGTTGACCTCCTCTTGCATTAAAGACTATTCAAGCTCACTGATAACCAAGCATTTTCTCACCTTCTTTTCAATATCTACACCTCTTTTACCTTCCAATCTTTCCCCTAAAATCTTTAAAGCAAATAAAAAATAATTGATATTCCATTACTTTTGTATAAACGAAGAGGGTCAGAACCCCCATAAATTAGCATATGTACATGAACCTTATGGCCAACAGGCGAACCCTTAATGTTCTCACACATAATACATCAACTGATTCTAAAAGCAAATTACATGCAGCACCCTGAATTAGTATGGATAGTCAATTCTTTGGAACAAATTTTAGCATATTGAATTCAATATTCTTTGGTTTAACTCAATGCAAGCTGATTTCAGCAATCTAGTGTAACATGTGTAAGGTACAGACCAGAGGATGTAAATCACAAACTGTTGAAAACTGTTTAAATGAGTACTTGATATTGTACATCTTCAAAATATTAAATCTATCAAATGAAAAGTAAATCATGGACATACCTGGTGAATAAATGGTTCCATTTGGCTCAGTAATTCATATCCCTAAAGCACATAGCAATCAAATATCTTCAGTCCAAAAATGGCAAACAAATTTACGGGTACAAAGTTTAAGATTTAACAATTAAATAAGCAGACCAGCTTAAAATATCTCAGATGAGCATCCATCATTGCACTTATAGATTCCAAGAACTTGTATTTCTTCTTTGCTTCAATATTCATAAGGGAATTTACCTGAAGTTAAACCAGAAAGGAAAATCCATTACAAGTGGAATGACAAAAAAAGTAAGTTTGGGCAAAAGTATAACAGATATCCTCATAAGTAGATGGCGTACTAGATTGAAACGGCTCCTCTCAAATGCTGACTTTGAGTTCTGTAGATCCTGTCAAAAATAAGGGCCAATAAGGATGATAAGGTCCGAAATTTTGCCAACAAGAAGGTGCCAGCAATAGAACATTATTGTAGGGAAAAAAATATATCTTCCGGTCTTTACCAAAACAAAAGATGCTGAACATGTTAACCATGAAATTTGGTAACATGGTACAATTTTGAGAGTATATTAGTTACGTTTATTACCATATGATCTTATTGTACACATCTAACAAATAATTTTTTTTTTTTAATGAAGAGGAACCTCTCTAAGGCAAAGCCCACTTCGTGTACCCACTCCTATCAGATAAATCTCGGACCCGTGCAAAGTGCCCCCTCCACACGGATCAAGAAATACTGTGACTTTACCGGTGGACTGGCCCAAAGGAATTGTTTGCACTTTGCACCCAAGGGGATTCGAATCTTATACCTGATGTGAATACCACCAAGACCAAGACCCTTACCACTTGAGTATTACCCCTCTTTTCCTCCACCTCTATCTTCTCTTCTCTCTCTTTCTCTTTTTCCTTTTTTCTTTCTCCTTTCTCTCTACTTTTGTGAAAAGATGGAAGCTAGCTCTACCCTATGTAAGACCATCCCCACCTCCTATCTCAATAAAGTGACAATGGTTCTCTCTTTTATTCGGAGCTGTTGCAAAGCATGCTCCTTTGTACAAGAATGCGGGAAAAGAGATTTTCATCAATAGCCACATCACAGTCACCGGCAATGCACCCTTCGTTCAGCTGTCCAATCTTTGGACAAAACCACAGACCACCTCCAAGGTGGTCCTTTCCTCGGCCTTTTGGTCAAGGAATTAAGGGACCGGATTTGTTTAGATCCATTTCCCATTTTAGTTTTAGTCTTAGTGTGTTGCACTATAATGACTATTTTGGGGATGTTTGATGAGGTCCCCCACCCCCTCTCCTCTTGTAGCTTTGTTTTTCTTAATGTAATAGTTATTAAATAAATAAATAATTAAAAATCAACCAAGTATTAGAAAAATATAACCCAGCTAAACAAAATTTAACATACAATTTATACAAAATGTTGGGAATGTGATGCGCAAAAAGGAATTTCTCTTCTATATTTCCTATACACTAGAGTTTCACCCCTATGAGCTTTTCTAATGAGAATGAATTACAATTAAAAATAAAAATAAAGCTGGCCAGATTCTGTTAAGTTTTTAAGCTTAACATTTATTAAACTTATAGTCATTTACAAGTCGTTTTCAGTCCTCTAACATACAGCCTAACAAACCCACGAAATTAAAAGAAACAATTAAACAAACAACTACCACACAACAAATAAAAAATATAAAACAGCAAACAACATCACAAAATGAATAGCAAAAACTCCCAATTCACATGATCATACGCCTTTTCTAAATCCAATTTACATAACAAACAGAACTCTCCAAATCTAAGCCAGCTGTCAATGCATTCATTTGCTATCAAAACTGAATCTAAAATCTGTCTCCCCTTAATATACGCATTTTGAGACTTCGATATTGTCTTCTCTAACACATTTTTCAACCGATTAGCTAGCACTTTGGAGATCAATTTGTACACAATTCCCACCAAACTAATAAGTCGAAAGTCCTTTAACTCCTCTGCCCCTACTTTTTTTGGAATGAGTGCCATGAATGTAGCATTGAGACTTTTTTGAAACCTCCCCTTGTTGTGGGAATCTCGAAAAGCAGCCATTATGTCTTCTTTAATTACTTCCCAACATGTTTGCACAAAACCCAATGAAAAGCCATCAGGGCCCGGAGATTTGTCAACTTGTAGTTCCTTAACCACCTCAAACACCTCATGTTCTTCTAAGTCCCTTTCCAACCACAAACCTTCCTCACTTCCAATAGACTAAAAGGATAAACCATTCGGTGTCGGCCTCCTACTACATCTTTCAGTAAACAATTGGGTATAGAATTGAACAATGTGCTCCTTGATATCAATGGCCTCCGAAGACAAAGAACCATTGATAATTAAAGACTCAATGGCATTGTTTCTTCTATTTGAGTTTGCCACCCAATGAAAAAATTTGGTATTCTTGTCTCCCTCCCATAACCATAGCGCCCATGATTTCTGACGCCAACTTATCTCCTCACACAACAATAATCTCTCCAACTCTGAAGAAAACTCCTCCTTGCTCCTCCTTTCCTCCTCATTCAACCCCCGACCTTCCCCACTAATATCAAGCTTCCTAATATCCTCCAGTAACATCTTCTTTCTCTTCCCGACATGCCCAAAAACCTCATTATTCCATAGCTTGTCCCCCCCCCCCCCCCCCCCACCCCCCCTCCTCTTCTTTATTTCAAATTTGCATGCAAGCACATAACTCAAACTCCCATTAAATTGATAAGATTGCCACCAGATTTTCACCTTATCCACAAACCCTTCTGATTTCAGCCACATATTCTCAAACTTTAAGCCTCCTCTTCTCTTCCTTTCCCCACAATCAAGTAAGATAGGAGAGTGATCTAACAATAGGCATGGGAGTCTTCGTTGAACCACATCAGGAAACTTCTCTTCCCAGTCAGGAGATAATAAAAATCTGTCAATTCTAGACCAACAGTGGTTATTTGACCAAGTGTATTGCCCAACAACCAAAGGGATGTCTAGCAAGCCTTGATCAAAGATGAAACTAGAGAAATTCGCCATAGGAGTTGCATACCGCGTAGCACCTACCCTTTCATTCGGATATCTAATGGCATTAAAATCTCCACCAATGCACCAAGGCACTTCCCACCAATTCATGATGCCGACCAATTCATCCTACAATAGTTGCCTATCTTTATTATTATTGAGACTAGGGGTGTAAACGAGCCGAGCTTGGGCTGTCTAGGCTCGGCTCGTTTATTTTTGAGTCAGGCTCGAGCTCGAGTCGAGCCTGACTTCGCTGCTCGAGCTCTGCTCGACAGGGTCTGAACCCTGCTCGACTTTTTTTTTTTTTTTTTTGTAATTTAAGTGTATTAGATTACAAAAATCATCCATACCGAATATTTTGCACCTTAAAATACTAAAGAACATTAACAAACATAACAGATTAATGTCAACCTTATAATTAAGTATTTTTTAAATCACAACGTAAAACGCTTTATGTCACACACTCACACACACTAATCACTATTATCATATTACATATAGTATTATTTAGTTAATATGTTAAAATGTTAATGCGTAACACAGGTCAAGTATATAATGTCAATATTAATACATATTGTATCTTATATGTAAACATTTATATACTTATATGGTTATATGATTGTATCATTATCTAATTTATATGGGTAATGGGTTAATGTTAATTGTTATAACTTATATACTTATATTATATGTTCTCATTATCACGATTCATGATATATGATTTAAATTCAAATTGTTAAGTTTTTACTTACCGTAAATTGTGATTATAATGTATAAATTATAAGAAACACATTAGTTACTTAATTATTAATCATTTAATCTAATAGTAATACTCAAACTCTAAGTAATAAATTCATATAATCTAATGGTCGTACACTCATACTTAAATTTTATGATCATATTATCTCACAATTAATATTAATATTATCTTAGATCTAAGATCATGTGATACATCATATATGTTTTATAAGAATAAAGTATATAATTATAATGTATTGATTAAATAACACAATAACTTATGCAAATATACCATATGATTATATAATTTTTTTTTTTTTGATAAGTAATAATGATATAAAAAGCGCAGAGGGGCGCAACCCACATACACGGGAAGTATAAAAGAGAGCGCCTAAGAGGGAGAAAAATGAAAAAGGAAATCAGAGAAACTAATCCCTATAGGAGCAAGCCAAGTGGTCGTCCAGGAATACAAAGTAAAGAAGAAGAAATGGGTCAATTCCTCTATGGTCCTAGTGGAGTTCTCAAAGCTTCTAGCATTCCTTTCATTCCAAATACACCACATGAGACACAGAGGGATCATCTTCGACACTACCGCGCTTCGGGAACGTCCTCCCGACCACCAACAATCGAACAAGCCCCTCACCTTACAAGGCATGACCCAATGCAACCCAAATCGATCAAAAATAGTATGCCAAAGTATGCTCGAGGTCTCGCAATGGAGAAGAAGATGATCTACTGACTCTCCATTCTTCTTGCACATACAACACCACTCCACTATTACTAGGTTCCTCTTCCGCAGGGTGTCGTGAGTCAAAATCTTGCCTAAGGCCGCAGTCCACCCGAAAAAAGCCACTCGCATAGGCACCTTAGTATGCCAAATGCTCTTCCAAGGAAACACCTCATGATCTAAATTAGACAAGGCCTTGAACAGTGACTTAACCTCGAACTTGCCTTTCTTAGACGATGACCATTGAATACGATCCACAGAACCTATGGATATCTTGCAAGAGTACAACCGGTCCAAGAAAGAAGAAATCAAATCCATCTCCCAGTCCTGTACGGGCCGCACAAAAATGACATTCCACTCGACCACCCCACTCCTCCACATGAAGTTATCTTTCACCCAAGCTTCTTTATATGTGGCGATGTTGAACAAGGACGGGAAAGTATGCTTCAAAGCGGAATCCCCACACCAAATACCATGCCAAAAACGAACTTTCGAACCCACCCCCACCTCAAAACGGATGCCTTTGGCATATGTGATATATGATTAATGATTATGTGATATATACGATTCCAATTTCCAAAGTATAAACTATCTAATTATAATATTTGTATTAAATGACACAATAACTTGTACGGTTGTACTATATGATTATATCATATGATAAAATGATTAATGATAATATCATATATTTCTTATATATATATATATGTGTGTGTTTTTATATTAATATATACATATATATAATATATATACACACATATGCATAAATAACAAAAAAAACAAAGGTATATAATATATTTGTTATTATTGAGTAAATGAGTAATGTTGATTATATATTGTTATTTGTTACTTAATAAAAAATATACGAGCCGAGCCTAATAAGCGAGGCGAGCCTTATACGAGCTTAGCCGAGTCGAGCCGAGCTTACTTCGTTTGATATTCAAGCCAGGATTTGTGTTTACGAAGCGCTTCATTTAATGTTCGAGTCGAGCTTATGCGAGCCAAGCCCGAGCTTGCTCGCGAGACGTTTCGCTCACTTAACAGCCCTAATTGGGACCATACACACCTACAAATGCCCATTCAAAGTTATCACTGACACTTCAGAAAGAGCATGCAATGATAAAACGCCCCACACAAACCTCCAACTTTTCCACCACCCTTCTATCCCACATCAGCAAAATACCTTCGGAAGCTCCTTGAGACCCTACATAACACCAATCCATATCAGAACAACCCGACAAGCTCCTTGCTATCTCTCTAGTAACTTGCTGCAATTTAGTTTCTTGTAAGCACACAATATCCACTTTCCACTTCCCTATAAGGCCTTTTATCTTCATTATTTTTTCCCCCAAGTTCAGCCCCCCTACGTTCCAAGTTAAAATTTTTGGCTTCATTAAACAACCATTGAGCCCCTCCCTTTTCCATTCCCCTTGGTTGCAGTCCCTTTCTTGCCATCATAATTAATAGAACATGACAAACTTTGTAACTCTCGTTTACCTTTGGAGTTGTTGATGGAGGTTCCACTACTGTGTCCGCCACCGGAGGACTTGTTTTGTTCTTACGGTCAACTTCAATTGATCTAACCAGCACCATTATCTCTTCCTCATGCCCTTCAAGTGACAACCCAACTACAGGGAAAAAACCTTTCACTCTTTCCACAACCCATTCACAAGCCTCTTTCTTATTCAACTCACCCTCCAGCATGTCCCCCTTTTGCACTACCAAGGGCTCACAATCCACTTCTTCATCCTGAAACTGTATCAATTCCATGCCAGTGAGCTGCTTGTCTCCAAGGACAGATTTTCCAATGACAGAATATGTGCTAGGGTCACATACTTCATAATTTTGCTGACTATCCACATAGAAGCTTCTCCTATTTGAATCCATTGCATCATCTGGTTGGGCGTTTTCCCCTTCGACAAAAAAATTGATCGTTCTGAAACAATTGGCTTGCTGTCCATTGGGGTCCACCAGCATCTTAGGGGATTCAGAGCAACTCCTGCAGCTCAGAACAGCCCTCCGCCCCTATTGCCATCAGTGCCATATTCAATACGTTCCCCTGTGCAGCCTCCCTATTGAAATCTTGCTCAATCTGCTCTTCGTCCATCTCTGACACTGTTCTGCCCAAGCCTGCCATTTCCTCCCCGTACCTACTCACCCGCCGTCCCTCACCTCACACGAGAGAGAGAGAGAGAGAGAGAGTAAAACAAATCTTCATGAAACAAGTCAGAATGATTCCCTGCTTGGGTGGTTCAACTTTCCTGTACTGAGATGTGCCTCATTTTACAATTGTATGAATCATACTAGAAATGGTAGTTTTTCAATCTTTTTAGTCACACAATCGGAATGGGGAACATGGACAAATAATAAGTAGGCAAACTGGATAGAGTGCTTTTTTAAGACAGTGAAGAGAAGAATTCATAATTAAATAAGCACGATGATGATGATGATAAAAGGCTTAGAGAGAAATGTCCCACCCTCCAGCCCATCATCAACATGGTTGATGAAGGGGTTAAACTTTTGAAGCAGAGTGCTGTGATTTTTGCCTAGCAAAACCACCATATATAATATGTGCAGTGACAATCAAATCCTCCCACGTTAAATCACAATAATGGCAATAAGTGCCTGATATTAAGATAATTGATGTTATACTATGAACAACTATACTTATTACCGGCAAGACAACACTTAAATAAGCAAGTGCAATAGAAGACAACCAGTCAAGAAAAAAGATCCACAAATAGAGGTTATATAAAATATAGTCAAAATGGATATTTTTGTTCACGAATGAGTTACTAATGTCAAAATAAATACAAAGCATACCTCTTCTAGTTCTGCAACAATGTCTCCTCTTGTATTTTTCTTCAAAGACACAAACTTTTCCCGTGCCTAGTAATACAAAAACACATACACATGGATAACTATGTAAATTCATATACATAACGTCTTTGAAATGCAACAAAATAAGAGATATACAAGAAAGACTACATCGATGTGAAAATTCTCAAGCAACAAAGATGAGGAGCTAGAATCCCCCCATATATCCATATGAAGTTCATTTTTTTTAAGTTACCCATATAAAGTTCTTAAATGGGTGGTTTTAAGCTCCAAGAATTTTCCATTACATTAAAGGTTTATTACATGACTATTACTTATCAAAAAAACCAAAAAAAAAAAGGTTTATTAAATGTGGCCACCCCTAAGCACCACCAATGGCTTAAAGGAGTAGATCCAGACTTGTTTGACTGCTATTACTGCCAAACCTCTCATGCCAATTAAAAGCAACTCAGAAACTTACTCTAGTGTCCCAAATTAGAGTGGATAAAACATTACAGCTTCCAAGCAACTGAAAAATGAAAGAAAGGTGATCCATTAACTCTATCCTGACCTCCAGCTATCTCCCCACCATAGACACCATACACTTTCGCAGCCCCACCCCATAGTGATGAAGAATGGGATGAGGGGTCAAGAAAGAAAGAAATTAAAGGTTCTAGGTAGGATGGATACATGCAGTTAAGGAAGAAGGAATATAAGAATTTGGCAAAGATATACCAGGCAATGTCTTGGACTTCTCTCAATGCATCCAAGGCCCTTGAAAGCTCCTTAAGTGATGTTTGAAGGAAACTCCTTCAAACTATAAGATAAAGGAGAAATTTATTTTCTAAGAACCCCTGATTTCTGCTGCACTGATAAAAGCAAATATTACATATAAGGAGGAGATAGCCAACCTGTCCTTGGTTTATCTTACAGACTTTTAATTCTATCTCAAGGAATACTAAAAGAAATAATTTCCTTACATGATGAGAATACAAGATCCAAAATATGTGTAAGACATTACCAAATTTCTTTGTATTTTGTTTCTAACAATTTCCGAATCAATTCCACCATAAGCAAAATTAAAAGAAAAAAAATAAATTTCAAAAGGTAGCTCTATTCACATTCAAGAAAACACTTCTCGTACACTACTCATCATCTAGCATTTTGATTCACATAATTGCCCCCTTTTCCTTCAATACAATGCCAAAACACACATGTGCCTTCTCTCTTAGATCCTCCATTGTTACAATACCACATACATGGGAATGAACGCAAAACCAGATGAAAAATAAAACAACAAATAGATACTCCAAGAGGCTATTATAAAGTTTGCAAGTTAGAAGGGGAGAAGAGCCATGATATAGTCAAATGTGCCGAGAAGCACCAAAAAACAAAAGCATCTCATCAACTACAGGGGAATATTAAACTGAAATCATCATTTTTGAGTATTACAAATTTCACAATCCAACCAACAGATTCTCACACAAGAAGAATTCAATGGAATTTTCAATACCTGATCATAACCATCTACAGCTTTGTCAAAGCATCGACGGGACTCCTACAAAATAAAGGTTAAGCATGTAAGGAAAACAAAATGAGAACTTTCAAGAACATTGTCTCAATACCCACCACTAGTTTCAGAAAAACAAAACCAAAAAAAAAAAAAAAAAAACTCTCCACTTCTAGGCGATAAATCATAGCAAAGCTCGAGGGAGATAAAAGCAAGTAAAAATTCAAGAGCTCGTCACTAGAATTTTCACTACATTAGTGAGAAAGAGAATTCAACTAGCATATCGCTTTCCATAAAGTTGCATGCATAATTGTAAGGTTTGATAAGGGAGATGGGACAATATCTTTGGATATCCAAAATCCAGACTACCGAGAATATGATGTATGGGAATCTGAATGCCTCGGAGTCTATGAGTACTCAATTTTGATTTGCTTAGAAATCTAACAGGATTCCTGAAAATGTGAGATGCCCACATTATGTTTAGTATTGGGAATCTTAAAGGAATTGTTTCTCTTACTCCTATGTAGAATTTTGTCCTCTTAGTGAGTTAGAGATGTTCTGATGTTAAAATGAATTGCTAAATTACTTGTAAGAAGCATAACAAACTTTGGCCTACTTCATCAACTTTCTGCTTGCAGCCCAATTCTTCCCAACTTTGGCCACATGTTCGCAATTTCGCATGATAGCCTTCTGTCATTTCAAAATTAACACCAAGTTTGATATTTTTCTCTCTATGGTAGCAATCTTCATTCTCAAGCAGATCTTCTATGTTGGCTGTAAAGGTGGACTGATGACATCTATCATATACATGTCATCTAGATCTAAGATCGGAGAAGGATCCTTTTAGTTAAAACAAGAGGACATTTTCTCCAAAACTTGTCCAAAATATTTGTTTTGGACAAAAATGCCCTCTTGTTTTAACTAAATGGATCCCCTCCATTTCATTTGAAATGGAGAGGATCCTGGTCCATCTAGATCTAGGTAATCAAAGTTCATTTTCAAGTTATCATTAAGGGTTGACCAAGGAAAAAAAAGAAGAAGTTAGAATTAAGGGTTACACACGGGGAAGCTGTCACTTGTAGTAGTAAGCTTTCAGTTAATGTGATTGTTATTTTACGATGGGTTACGTGGGCTATTTTTACGTGGAATCAAAATCGTACGAGTTACGTTTAGGTGATGGGAGTCAAAATATCAAGTTGACGGAATGGGGAAGATTGAATTTAAGTACAGTCGTCATGGGAGTAACGAGATTGGTATGGTTACTCAAGATGATGAATGAGTTGGTGTCGGAAGCGACGGGAATTGGTACATGCAGAGATCATCGAATGGGCGATTCAGTTATGTTTCTACAGAAAAGGATGAACAAGTATGGGAAATTCATGGAGATAACTAAATATGGCCGTGGAGGGAGACACAACTTTGTTGTAATCCCGGAGGGGCATGAAGGGCAGGGTTGGAGACATTGTATCTCGCAAATGGGGCGGCTAGTGAATCATCTGAATCAAGTAAGGGATGCAAATGTGAAGAAGACACCAGTACAGACACGAGCAGTGGTTCCTAGGCGGACGTTTGCCGATGTGGTGGAGGGGGAGAGATTAGAGACCGTACCAGAGGTAAGGGTGGAGGGCAAGATGGGAAATTCAGAAGAGGTGCTCAGTAAGGAAACCGTTGAAAAGGTTGAGAAAGGAAAGGAGAAGATCAAGGAGGCTGAGATTCATGCAGTTTCAAAATGGAATGAGCTGGTGGAACTTGTGGATGAAGGAGTCATCAATATGAAATTAATGAGAGATCTTCTGGAAGCTTTTCAAGGCAAGATGGAAAGATACGTCCAGAAATTTGGGATGGATTGCGTGGAAGAGGGAACTGACCTTGTGGACCTTAAAAATGGTAAGGGTGGCGTCACGAATCAATTGGGCCCAGAAAAGAAGCATGATAATATGGGGTCTAGTGACAGTGGGCCTTCCTGCAGGCAGCCCATCAAATACTATAACAAAACTTATTATCGAAGGAAGCCTAGGGCAGGGGCATTTTGGTGGGTGAAGCAGAGGGTGAGACGTGTCCAGCCGATGCCAGAGAAGTCACCAGAGACCAGCCGGAGTAGTGCGCTGTAGTCTCTCCCAGATGTAGGCAGAAAGTTTGACCCAGACAGCCCAGAAAAGAAGATGCCGAAGAGGGAGAAAGTACTGGAGAATTGTTGGAGAAGTTCGATGGAGGAGCGGCAAGTTTTGGTAGGTTCTGACAAGGCCAGTTAGGATATGGAGCAGAAGCAACAAAGTCCGGTGAGTCATCGGAGCAGCGAGAAGCATGCCCGCCACAACTGTTCGCTGGAAGCGAGGCAGGTGTTCTCCACGCCTCCGATAGCACCTGAGGAAGCTGATATGGGTGAAATTATGGAGGGGCAGCGTTCCAGGGCGGATTTGGATCAAAATCTGGTGGTGGAGGGTAGCTTGGAGAGAAGCCGAAACAATGCACTGGAGACCGCTCATTCTCCAACAGAGTCTGACGAAGCTGCAAAGAATGGTGAGGTGCGACAACCCTCTAGGGGGGTGCAGAAGCTTCCGACAGACTTCTCTGAAGGTAGGGTCATCTTTTGAGGATGGGTCAAGTCCATGTGTGGTGGAAACCGAGGGGAATTTGGTGGTGGGTAATTTCGTGGAATGGGGAAGCAAGTTTGGAGGAGAAAATTCCAGACAAGGTCTCCAATAGCTGGGTAATTGATAATTGATAGTTGTATAGATTTTTATCCCAAAGTGGGAGTGATATGTGAGGGGGAAGAGGATAAAATGGAGATGTTATTTAAGGATATTGAAGATGCTAGAAAACAGCTAGTTATAGATTTGGAGGATATTTCCACCAATGCTCGTACCCCCAGAGGAAGTAGGGAGCTTAAGAGATTAGATTGCTTCGTAAATTATGATAGGGGCTTGTCGAAAGTCCAGCAAGGCAAGGGAAGAGGGAGGGGTCAACATGGTGGTTTATGAAGCCAAAAATCATTGCATGGAATGTGTGAGGGTTGAATGCCTTCAAGAAAAGATTGCGGATTAGGGGTCTCTTAAAAGAATGGAAAGTGGATATTGTGTGTCCGATCGAGACTAAGATGGATTTTATATCCAAGGAGATGGTACGCAATTTATGGGGAGGCCAATAAGTGGGTTGGATGTATAAGGGGGCCAATGGGGCGCTAGGAGGCATTTTGTTGATGTGGGATAGGAGGGTGGTTGAGAAAAAGGAGGAATGTATGGGGTGTTACACATTGGCTTGTTCTTTTCAGAATGCGAAGGACCATTTTGAATGGGCATTTGGGGGGGGTGTATGGCCCGAATAATGATGTGGAGAGGAGGATCCTTTGGGAGGAGTTGGCTGGTTTGATGAGTGTGTGGGAGGTCCCATGGTGTATTGGTGGGGATTTTAATATAGTTCGTTTTCCTAGTGAGCGTTCTAGTGTGTGGGAGGTCCCATGTGGTTAAAGCATGAAGGCTTTGTTGACAAGGTTAAGTTTTGGTGGGATTCGTATACGTTTGATGGCTTACCGAGTTTTGTTTTGGCTAATAAGCTGAAATCCCTTAAGCTGGATTTGAAAAAATGGAACGAGGTGTTTGGTGATATTGGGAGAAAAAAAAGGAGTTGTTGGAAGGTATCCAGGAAATGGATGTTTTCGCAGAGAATAGGGGACTAGTAAAGGAAGAAAAGACTAAAATGGCTAAATGTCGAGAGAACTGGAGAATATCTTGTTGTGCGAGAAAATTCATTGGCGACAAAAATCAAGAGCATTATGGCAGAAGGGGGGGATAGTAACACTCGGTTTTTTCACAAGTTGGCCAATTCCCATCGTAGGTATAATCATGTGGAACCGTTACGTATCGATGGTGCTTTGTCCCATAAACCGACCGAGGTAAAAGAGCATATTGTGCAATTCTATCGAAGTTTATATTCGGAGCGAAGTACTTGGAGACCTAGAATGGAGAATCAAATTTTTTCGTCCATTGATGAGGAGGAGAAAAATTGATTAGAAAGAGATTTTGAGGAAAAGGGGGTTTGAGAGGTGGTAAAAGGCATGGAGGGTGACAAGGCATTAGGACCGGATGGGTTCACCATTGCTTTTTTTCAATCTTGTTGGGCTGTGGTGAAACATGATGGTATGGCTGTTTTTTCTGAATTCCACCGAAGACAGCAGTTAGAGAAGAGTTTGAATGTAACTTTTGTGTCCTTGGTTCCGAAAAAGGCGGATGCGGTGGAGATGAAGGATTTTCGGCCTATTAGCTTGGTGGGAGGGATGTCTAAAATTCTACCCAAGGTTCTGGCCACTAGAATGAAAACTGTATTGGGAAAGATCATCTCTAACTCTCAAAATGACTTTAATTGGTGGTCGGCAAATTTTAGACTCTGTGCTCATTGCTAATGAATGTTTGGATAGTCGTATGCGATTAGGTGCGCCAGGTGTTATTTGCGAGCTGGATTTGGAAAAAGCTTATGACCATGTTAACTGGGAGTTCTTATTGTATTTACTGAAACAGTTTGGTTTCGGAGAGAGATGGAGGGAGTGGATAGAGTGGTGTATTTCGTCGGTTAGATTCTCCATCGTGGTAAATGGAACTCCGGAGGGTTTCTTTAATAGTTCGCGGGGAATACGGCAAGGGGACCCGCTTTCACCGTTACTGTTTGTGCTGATTATGGAAGCTTTGAGTAGGATGGTGAATGCAACACTAGAGCAAGGTTTATTATCAGGTTTCTCTGTGGGAGGAAGGGTCATTTCAGATTTGGTGGTTTCTCATTCTTTATTTGCTAATTATACTTTGATTTTCTGTGAAGCATATCCTGAGCAAATCCGTTATGTGCGCCTTATCCTTTTATGCTTTGAGGTTGTTTCAGGGCTAAAAGTTAATTTTGGTAAATCGGAAATGGTTGCTATAGGAGAAGTGGGAAACATTGGGACTTTGGCTAATTTTCTTGGGTGTAGTGTTGCGGCTTTGCCTTTGAAGTATTTGGGTTTGCCATTAGGGGCTACATACAAGGCTGCATCTATGTGGAATGGTGTGATAGAGGAGATGGAACGTCGGTTGGCAGGTTGGAAGAAATTGTACCAATCAAAGGGAGGTCGGTTAACCCTTATAAAGGGTACGTTGTCTAATCTTCCGACTTATTACTTATCCTTGTTTCCGGTTCCTATGAGTGTGGCCAATAGGATTGAGAAGATTCAAAGAGATTTTCTATGAGGAGGAATGGGAGATGAACAAAAACTGCATCTTGTTAACTGGAACCAAATTGGTCGTCCTTTAGGGGCCAGTAGTCTAGGCATTCAAAATGTTCATAAGTTCAACCAAGCTCTTTTGGGGAAATGGCTATGGAGATATGCGACAGAGAGCGAGGCGCTTTGGTATAAGATAATAAAAGCTAAGTATGAAGATCAAGATGGTGGGTGGTGTTCGAAGGAGGTGTCGGGGCCTTATAGTGTGGGTTTGTGGAAGCATATTAGACGAGGATGGGATACTTTTGCAAAAGGTGTGAGGTTTGAGGTGGGGCTAGGATCGAAAGTTCTCTTCTGGCATGATACGTGGTGTGATAATCAGCCATTGAAGCATGCTTTCCCTTCCTTGTTTAGTATTGCAAGGTACAAAGAAGCGTGGGTGAAGGATAATTTTATGTGGAGGAATGGGGTTGTTGAGTGGAATGTCATCTTTGTGCGATCCGTCTAGGATTGGGAGTTGGATGTGATATCATCTTTCTTTGAACTACTGTACTCTTCTAAGATCATGGTAATGTAGATCAGATTCGTTGGTCCCCATCTAAAAAAGGTATGTTTGAGGTGAAGTCGTTCTATAAGACCTTGTCCATTCTAGCTTATGAGGTGTTTCCATGGAAGAGTATTTAGCGCTCTAAGGTGCCGCCGCGAGTGGCATTTTTTGAGTGTACTACGGCTCTCAGCAAAATTCTGACACATGACAATTTGCAAAAAAGGAGTATTGTGGTAGTAAAATGGTGTTGTATGTGTAAGAAGAATGGAAAATCTGTAGATCATTCATTGATCCATTATGAAGTGGCCACTCGGCAATGGCACTATATCTTTACTTTGTTTGGTATTGAGTGGGTTATGCCGCAAAGGCTCCTCGACTTGCTTGCTTGCTGGAATCGCCGGGGGGGGGGGGGCTCTAAAGTTATTTGGAGGATGGTTCCTTTGTGCATCACTTGGTGTATATGGCGGGAGAGGAATGCACAAACTTTTGAGGATAAGGAGTGTTCGGTGGATGGGGTGAGGAAGGAAGAATATGATCTCTATGCTATACTTGTGGGCGTTGGCTTACCACCATATTGATGTCCCGACTATAGAAGAGTTCTTGAATATGTGCTCTTTGTATATTCAGTAGAGGTTCTCTTGTATATATTTGCACTAGAGTTGCACCCCTCTGCGCTTTTTCAATAATACTCACATTAATTATCAAAAAAATAAAAGCTGCCACTTGTAGTGTTCGGCATTTGAAGAGAGGCCCTTGTCTTGGGATAGTATAGAGACCGAATGGACATCTTTAGGCAGAAAGTTTTACTGATGCAAATTGGGCAGATTCTCCTTCAAATGGACGGTCTGCTACTCCTTGCACATTCTTAGGCGAAATCTTCTAACTTGGAAGAATAAGAAACAGACACTAGTGGCGCAATCTAATGTTGAAGCAAAGTTCAGGGCAATGGCTCATACTACTATTCAGTTTACATGATTACAACATTTTCTTCAAGAGATTGGGTTCTCAGCTCCTACACCTCTCCTATAATTTTGTGATAATAAAGTTGCTTTACATATTGCATCTAATTTTGTGATAGTATGCCACTCTCTTCTCTCTCATCCACTTCCGCCTGAGTGTCGGCGCGTGGGTGGCGCGTGAGAGCTGGTCGGGATAGTTTTAGCTGTTTGGTGAACGTCATGGCTGGATCAAGAAGTTGGTCCGTGGAGTCCAAGGATTTTGAAGTGTTGCTTAAGGAAGGGGCGTCAGGGGTGAGGATTTTTGAGAGAAGTAAAAGGTTCAAAACATCCATTTTCATGCAGAAGGATGAGCTAGCTTGGTTGGTGCGAATAGTGGAGGAATTGGTGGCAGTGGATAACTCTGAAGTCTTTTGGGATCAATCTAGAGCTGGGTACCCTAGAATTATCGCTCAGAAATGCTCTAATAGGCATAGATATTTTCTGACGGTGGAGGAATTTGATGGTAGAAGAAGATGCGGCTCGGTCATCATTCCAGAAGGACGTCGTGGGATAGGGTGGGAACGTTTCATCGTGGTAATGCGAATGGCAAACTCATCCCTCCATGAGCATCGAGCGGTCAGTGATCTTCGAGTGGTCAGGGAAGGCAAGAGCGCCAAGGTGATGAAGGAAAGGAGGAGTTACGCGGAGACATTGAGGTTATCGTTGAAGCCAACAGAGGAATGTTTCAATTCTTTTCCAGAACCGGTAGCCAAGGTCCCAAGGTGGCTGAAAGAAGCTCCTGTAGATATGGAAAGGCAAGTCCATGTTTATGGAAAGCAAGCGCGGGTTCCAACGAAGACCCATGTATCGGCGAGGTTTCAAGGTGATTCCGGGGTGGTTCCGACGGAGTTTCACTGTCCGGCAAGGTCGGTCCAAGGACCTGCAGAGGCTGGAACGCGCAGTTTGAAGGATGGAGATAGAATGGGGGTGTTGTTTAGAGATCTAGCGAGTAGTTCCCAAATGCCTGCGACGTGGTCTGCATCGTTTTCAGGTCCTGACCACATGAAGGGACGGGCGGGGAAGGGGAGCCATGCTGGGCAGACCTACTCTGATGCAAGTCTCGAGCTCCTCAACGTTAGGGAGTCGTTGAGAAGACTGAAATGGGAGTGTGACGTGGGGCTGACAAAGGTAGATTTGGTGATTAAGTTACAAGAGGACAATGGGCTTGGGCAGGGAGTTAGAGAATTGGTTGTTCAGCAGAAATCAGCATCAAAAGGGAAGGAGAAGATTGGGCTGGAGGGCAAAGTTACAAAAACCACTAAAAGGCTTAAGGTGAAAAAGAAAGTGGCTTTTAAGCCCAAAGGTGGTTTGGGCCCAGGCGTGGGCTTTAACAATAGACCAAATCACACTAAACCAAAAGGATTTATATCCTCAGACGTCTTGATTCCGATGCTGGAGACACAGAAAGCCCCAAAGGGCCTGCGACCATCCATGGCAAGCTCGGCAAGCATGTCGTCTTTGGCCGGAAGGGCCCTACCCGCGGGAGGTGGGTCTGGGTCAGCAAATGGAGGAGCACCCACGGTGGTTTTCGACTCTTCTGCCTAGGGCGGTGATGGGTTTTTGGCTGGTGAGAAGCCCAACAACAGGGACCCTTTAAGATCAGCGATCGCGGCTCAGCCCACCGATAAGGGTAAAACTCTGTTGACTTCTAGGAGGAAGAAGACTGGGTCGCAGGTTTGGGACACAGCACTGGTGGGCTTGCTAGAAGCTTCTTCTTCGGCTGGTGGGCAGGGGAAAGGGATCCATGGGTCGAAGCCGACATCTACTCAGAGGGTGCCGAAAACGCAATCTTCGCCGGAGAATTCTCAGAGCTCGCCGAAGTGTCCTTTGGAGACCGGGCGAGGCTGGGGAGGGCTTGGGCTCGGCCAGGGTTCAATTTTTGTCGGAAATTTCGTCTCGTCTGAATACTGGGGTGGTTGTAGGGGGCTGTTTGCTGGAGGCTCCCCAGGGGGAGGCATTGAGTCTGGGATCGTCGCTTCCTGTTGGACAGGAAGGTGTTGAACGTGTGCCGGTGATGGAGTTTACTAGGCCTGGATTAGGCACAGACAGTATCTCAGAAACAGATGGGATGGAGGAATTAGGGTCAGAGAAGGATTCCTCCAGCTAGGTAGTTGAAATATGCCTCAAGTGTTGCCCTAAAATTGGTGTATCTGATGAAGGGAAAAAGAAGGAGTTGGCGGGTTTGTTCAATTCTATTGAAGCTTCTAGAGTGGAGTTTGATTTTGATTTGGGAGGCTTTTATGCCAATGATCCTGCTCTTAAAGGATTTAAGGAGCTAAAGGAGTCAGGTTGTTCTCATATTATTGAAAGGGGCCAGATGGAAACTATGCAAGGTAGGGGTCGAGGGAGGGGTCGATTGGTGGATTATGAAGCTTAACATCGTTATATGGAATGTAAGAGGGTTGAATGCCCTCAAAAAAAGGCTGAGGATTAGGGGTCTCTTGACAGAATGGAAAGTAGATATAGTGTGCTTGATTGAGACTAAGATGGAGGCTATTTCCAGTGAAGTGGACCATAGTCATTGGGGAGGTCAACATGTGGGGTGGATGTATAAGGGATCTAATGGTTTGTCGGGGGGGATGTTACTGATGTGGGATAGGAGGGTGATTGAGTGTAAGGAGGAGTGTGTGGGGCCTTTCACCCTGGCGTGCTCCTTTCAAAATGTGGAGGATAATTTGGTTTGGGCATTTGGGGGGGTATATGGTCCGAATGATGATGTCGAGAGAAGGGTCCTTTTGGAAGAGCTAGCTGGTTTGATGAATGTGTGGGAGACCCCTTGGTGTATTGGTGGGGATTTTAATATTGTTTGATTTCCTACTGAGCGCTCTAGTCTCTTATTATTCTTCTGGCATGATGGATTTCTCGGACTTCATATCAGAGAACAATTTGGTGGACATTCCGATGATGGGAAGTCAATTTACTTGGTCTAATAATCAAGAGAATGAGATTTGGTCTAGAATTGACCGGTTCTTGCTCTCCTCGGATTGGGAAGATCATTACCCAGCGGTGTCACAAAGAAGACTTCAACGCCTGCTCTCCGATCATTTCCCTTTATTATTGGACTGTAGGGCTCCCTACGGAGGTACTAAGTGTTTCAAATTTGAAAATATGTGGCTTAAATCCGAAGGTTTTGTTGACAAGGTTAGTTCTTTGTGGAGGTCTTATTCGTTTGAAGGCTTGCCTAGTTTTGTGTTAGCTAAGAAGCTGAAATCCCTTAAAGTAGATCTGAAAAAGTGGAATGAGGAGGTGTTTGGTGATATTGGGAGGAAAAAGAAGGAATTGTTGGGTGGAATTCAGGAGTTGGATGAGTTGGCAGAATCGAGAGGCTTAGTTCAAGAGGAGAAGATTAGAAAGGCGAATATGTCGAAAGAATTGGAGAATACATTGTTGTGTGAAGAAATTCATTGGCGCCAAAAATTGAGAGCTTTGTGGCTCAAGGAAGGGGATCAAAATACTCAGTTTTTTCACAAGGTGGCTAATTCTCATCGAAGGTACAATCGTGTGGAAAGGCTTCGTATTAATGGTGTCTTATTTGACGATCCAGCGGAGGTAAAAGATCACATTGTGCAGTATTATCAAAGCTTATACTCGGAACAAAGCACTTGGAAAACTAGGATGGATAACCAGCCCTTCTTGTCCATTGATGAGGAGGATAATAGGTGGTTAGAAAGAGATTTTGAGGAAAAGGAGGTATGGGAGGTGGTAAAAGGTATGGAGGGTGATAAGGCACCGGGCCCAGATGGCTTTTCCATGGCTTTCTTTCAAGCTTGTTGGGGTGTAATTAAACATGATGTTATGGCGGTTTTTGTTGAGTTCCATCGTAGACGTCAATTGGTGAAGAGCTTGAATGCAACTTTTATTTCCTTGATTCCGAAAAAGGCGGATGCGGTGGAGATGAAGGATTTTCGGCCCATCAGCTTGGTGGGAGGGGTATACAAAATTGTTTCTAAGGTACTCGCCAATAGGATGAGAACTGTTTTGGGTAAGATCATTTCCAACTCTCAAAATACTTTCATCAGGGGTCGTCAAATCCTAGATTCTATGCTCATTGCAAATGAATGTGTGGATAGTCGTATGAAATCAGGGGTGCCAGGTGTTCTTTGTAAATTGGACTTGGAAAAGGCTTATGACCATGTAAATTGGGACTTTGTTTTGTATTTGCTGCATCGATGCGGTTTTGGCGAGAGGTGGAGGGTTTGGATAGAGTGGTGTATTACGTCGGTAAGATTCTCCATCCTTGTGAATGGTTCTCCTGAAGGCTTCTTTAACAGTTCGAGGGGAATTCAGTAAGATTCTCCATCCTTGTTATGGAGGCCTTGAGTAAGATGGTAAATGTGACGGTTGACCAAGGCCTTTTGACTGGATTTTCGGTGGGAGATAGGGTCTTCTCGAAGTTGGTGGTTTCTCACTCGTTATTTGCTGCAGATACTCTAATTTTTTGTGAAGCTTCTCTCGAGCAAATCCGGTATGTGCGCCTCATTCTTTTATGTTTTGAAGCTGTTTCGGGGTTGAGAGTTAATCTGGGAAAGTCAAAGATTGTGGCTATTGGTGAGGTGGAGAACATTGGGGCTTTAGCTAATATCCTTGGGTGTAGTGTTGCCGATATGCCTATGAAGTATTTGGGTCTGCCTCTTGGGGCGTCGCATAAGGAAACGGCCATGTGGAATGATATGATCGAAAAGATGGAGCGTCAGATGGCAAGTTGGAAGAGAATGTATCTCTCTAAGGGAGGCCATTTAACTCTCATTAAGAGTACGTTGTCTAATCTTCCGACTTACTTGTTGTCTTTGTTTCCAATTCCCATGTGTAGCAAAAACGCTTGAGAAAATCCAAAGAGATTTCTTGAGGGGAGGGATGGGAGATGAGCCTAAGTTGCATCTTGTAAGTTGGAATCAAGTCTGTCGTCCCCTGCGCTCCGGTGGCCTGGACATTTGAAAGATGCATCAGTTTAATCAAGCTCTCTTGGGGAAATGGCTTTGGAGATATGCGAATGAGAGTGAGGCTCTTTGGTACAAGATTATCAAAGCTAAGTATGAAGACCAAGATGGTGGGTGGTGCATAATGGAGGTTTCGGGCTCTCATGGGTTGGGTTTATGGAAGCATATTCGACAAGGTTGAAACTCCTTTGCCAAAGGTATTCGGTTTGAAGTGGGGGTGGGTTCGAAAGTTCGTTTCTAGCATGATATTTGGTGTGGGGAAATTTCTTTGAAGCATGCTTTCCCGTCCCTGTTCAATATTGCTAGATACAAAGAAGCTTGGGTGAAGGATAACTTTACTTGGAGGAATGGGGTTGTCGAGTGGAATGTCATTTTTGTGCGGCCGGGCCAGGATTGGGAGATGGATATGGTTTCCTCTTTCTTTGTTCGGTTATACTCTTGCAAGATTTCCATAAGTACTATGAATCGTATTTGTTGGTCCTCGTCTAAGAAGGGTAAGTTCGAGGTTAGGTCGCTCTTCAAAGCCTTGTCTAACTTTGATCATGAGATGTTTCCTTGGAAGAGTATTTGGCGTCCTAAGGTGCCTCTGCGAGTGGCTTTTTTCGGGTGGACCGTGGCCCTAGGCAAAATCTTGACTCACGATAATTTGCGGAAGAGGAACCTTATGGTAGTGGAGTGTTGTATGTGCAAGAAGACCGGAGAGTCAGTCGATCATCTTCTTCTCCACTATGAGATCACAAGTACTCTTTGGCACTCTATTTTTAGTCAGTTTGGGTTGCTTTGGGTCATGCCTTGCAGGATAAGGGACTTGTTCGATTGCTGGTGGTCGGGAGGACGTTCTCGAAGCGCGGTAGTGTGGAAGATGATCCCTCTTTATCTTAAGTAGTGTATTTGGAACGAAAGAAATGCAAGATGTTTTGAGAACTCCACTAGGACTGTAGAGGAAATTACTCATTTTTCTTCTTTACTCTTTACTCTTGAACGGCCGCTTGGCTTGCTCGTTTAGAGATTAGTTTTTCTGATTTCCTTTTTCATTTCTCTCCCTCTTAAGCGCTCTCTTTATACTTCTCGTGTATGTGGATTGCACCCCTCTGCGCTTTGCTTTATATCATTATTACTTATCAAAAAAAATATTGCATCTAACCTAGTTTTTCATGAAAGGACCAAACATATTGAGGCTGATTGTCATTCTTCCGAGACAAAATACTAAATGGAGATATATCTACACCATTTGTTAAATCTGAAGACCAATTAGATGATATGTTTACAAAATCTTTACATCGTAACCGGGAGTTTATTTGTCCCAAGCTAGGTAATATGATATATCATATATATGCTCCAGCTTGAGGGGAAGTGTTAAAAGAGTTTGTTAGGGTTCGTGGGTATTTTGGTCATTGTTATATTTTTCAAAGACTAAATCATAAGATGTGTGAGGTAGGTTACTTAAGATGTCCAAGCCTCCTCTTTCTCTCTAATGTTTTTCATGCAAACCTCACAACAAACTTAAATAGAGGCTACATTTACACTAAAATGACTACTAGCACCTAAGAATCTTTTTCTTTTTTTTTTTTTGATAAGTAATGTTACATATCAAAAGCGCAAAGGGGCGCAACCCTAGTACGCAGGAAGTATACAAGAGAATGGTAGAAAAGAAAAAATTAAAAAAGCCCTAAACCCGGAGAACAGGCTCTAGTCCTACCTATACCCCGACTAGAGCCATTGCCATTAGCATCAAAATTAATGGAGCATATCACATTTTTAAGCTCCCTCTTCCCCTTAAGTTTAGAAGCAAAAGCCTCATCTTCAAGAAACTGACCCTCTTCAATGACAGAAAAAAGATCTATGAGTCTTTTCTCATCACCCCCAAAAGACAACCCCAAAATAGGAGCGGCTCCCATCACGTTAAGCACAAACTCGGAATAGCCCTCAACCCTCACCTCTCCATTCTCTCAACTAGCACATAAGAATCTGCCACGGACACTTCTTGCCAAACCAAAAGGTCTACTCAGATGTCATACAACCATAGATTTAATGTTTGGCCTCTAAAGAGGATAATTCCTATCTAACCATGTTGAATTAGTGTATTAAGAGAAACTTTTTTTTTTTTTTTTTTTTTTTTTTTTAAATATTCAATAAAAAAGACCAAGCAGCATAGATAAAACAGATAAAATACAGTCAGTATCAAAGATAACTCAATTTTCACCATTTGAATAAAATATCGTACAAAAAATGGCTCAAGGGATATCAGCTAATTACCTTTCTCCCCCAGCCCCACCACACACACACCATAATTTATGTTATTAAGGCTAATTTATCAAGTAGGCACATTTTACCAAGTCAATGGTACCCAACCTATAAAAAGATCACAGTAACACTTAAAACTCCGGTGTATTAAGCAATCACCATCACAATAACAATTGATTGGTAGCATTTCAGCAAGTAAAGTTATTATTTGAGACATGTTACTCAAAGTTGTAGGATATATTCATATGGTGTCCTATAACTCAGATATTTCCTTCTGTTTTTTGGCTAAGACTAATATAAGTTCAAGTTCAGCTGAAACCGCAAGGGGTAGCCTCAATCGACTTAAGACCCTCATAAAGCGGAAGCCACTAGTTCAAATCCCCTCTCTCTCTCTCTCTCTCTCTCTCTCTCTCTCTCTCTTAGGGTCAATTACTTATAATAAAAAAAGTTCAAGTTCATTCGAAAGCAAAATGATCTTCTCTGCCTCTTTTACTTTTACAATCTATTTGGAAGGAAAAATAGAATACTCTCAAGAAAGTACCCCTCTGATAAAAATGAACTTCTTGTTCTTTCCCTCCTTCTCTTCAGTGGCTCTTTCCTTTTGTGGAAAAGCTTCCCATCAGCCTTCGCTTTTTTTTTTGTTCTTCTTCTTAGATAGATTTGAATCCACGACTAATTGAGTTTTGAACACACAACCAAACGAGCTCTGAGCCAATGACCTCGCTTCCTTCTTGTTCTTACAAGGGAAGAGGTGACATTCGACTTAGAGATCATTAGCAACAATTTTTTTCAATATAATGAAACTTTTTATTCTACTTATCGAAATAAATAATAGAAACTACAACTCCAATACATTAGTATCCAATACATTATATTTCTATTTTTAACTTCTTAGACCAAAATAATAAAAATCAGAATCAGAACTAAATTTTATGCATTCATGACCAATTTTAATGTTTTTTTTCTTTAAGCAATTGGCCCCCAAGAGAAGGGGGAATGGGAGGTTTAAACTAATGACTTCCACTTCATGAGGTGTACTTCCTAGCTAATTAAGCTATCCCCTTGGAGTTGGGAGCAATTCTTAGTCCAGAGTAAATATCATCCAGAAAAATAATCACCATCTACAGGAGTCATGCTGCAAGGACTGTATCAACTACCAAAATAGTGATTTTCACAACAGCTGTACATGAACAAGAGTCTACCTTTGCATCTTCTAGATCAACAGTCATAAAGTGCATGAGGCGATCAATCAAGACATGCTCTACCTGCGACAAAGATTTGTCAACTTAATATAATATACATTTCAAACAGAAAACAAAAAGGACAAAAAATTTAGCCTTTCCCCATCATACTGTAATGAGTAAAAGTTATTTTTTTTTGATAAGTTGAGTAAAAGTTATTCTTTTCTGTCTTTTCTTTCGTTTCTATTTTTTTTGGTGCGAGGGTAAAAATGCATTGGCCTTCAATTGCTAAGGAGATATGGAAGTGCCTTTCATAGAATCCAATGAAATAATAACATGTTTGCTTATTTGACTTAAGTAAGTGTTGGGCTGACAAATTTAAGCTTCAAAAAGTTATTTGGGTTCTTCATTTAAATTTTGTTGGAAGTATCATTAATAGCATAAGCAAGTGTAGGACAGAGGCATAGGACCACTAAAGACAGAAATCCACAATAATGTTTGCCCAAGTTGGAAATTTGATGTTGATATGCTTTATATGTAGGGGGCTCATTGAGCTCAAACCCTTTTTTTGGTGGAACATTAATCTCAATTGGTTTCCAGGGAACAACACGAATTATCCATTGAGGAGGCTCCCTACCCAAATAGGGATGAGTATGGAAAGGAACCAACATTCTTTGGCACAAGAGTAATGAAAAAAATATTTACTGATTTCTCAGATCGTACCTTCAATCGCATAAAATTTGTTCCAGGATTATTGTATGGGACAAGTATTTTTGGCCTCTAGGAAACAATCATTTTCTATTCAGGGGTCAAAGTTTCGCCTCCTCACAAGCTATCGGTGGTCTGTGGTTGAGCACAGTGGCCAGCAGATCATCCGTTATCGGGGAGAAGGCTCCGTCTGAGGGTGGAGGGGAAAGGTCGTACGCGGACCTTGGTAGGGGCAGGGCAGTCACCAGAAACCACCTTTGATTGCAAGGCAGTGTGGGTTTTTTAAATTTTAGAGTACGGTGGGGAGGGGTGGTGAGTGCCGGAGATGCGCCGGGTGCAGTGCCAAGGCAATCCAGTTTTTCCACTAGCTCTATTAGAGGTGAAGATCCCAGAGAGGATTTGCAAAAAAAATTGGACTTATGCTCAAGGATTTTTTTTTTAGCCTAAAAAAGGAAGTCAAACATTGTATTGAAAGGCTGGAAGTGGACCAGGGTAGTGAAGGCTGGAGATGAGGTGGTCAAGCCCAACACGTCCTGCCTAATGTGGTATCATTAGAGGGAAAGAAATAATTTTTGAAGACCATAAGAGGATGATGGTGGAACTAATGACTTTTTTCTTCAACACTCTTTACCACTAGACAACTATCTTTGACTTCTTTAATATTTCTACCTTTCATGATTTTCTTGATCTTTCTTCCTTCTCATGGTGAGATATATTTCTTGTATACTTCATGTATACTTGGGTTGTGCCTTTGCGCTTTTTTAATGAATTTCCGTTTACTTAAAAAAAATTAAAAAAATAAATAAAAAAAAATAAAAAACATGTTAAAAAGATCGTATATGAAGCTAAGTGACGCAAAATAGCTTCTAGTCTAATGACTTAACAATACTCTGCCAGAAAGCTAAATGCCATGTTGGACTCACTGATATTAACATAATAGCCATCTCTCGTATACTATCAAACACCATTTGAACTTACCAAAAAAATAAACACTATTAAACACCATTTGAAAGAACAATTTCATTGATTGGCAATTTGAGGACTTACTTGAGAACGAAGAAACTCTTTATGAGTAGCAAGCTCCCGAAATGCGGTTATAAACTTGGATATGACCGGACCTGGAACAAACGAACCAGACAAATAGGAAATTACACTATAGCTCCTCATATTGGTCATGTCAACTTAGCAAGCAAGTAGGAATCCTGCATCTGTCAGTACTATAAAAGCTCATTTTGAACGAGATTAGTAACTCATTATCCCTTTAACATGAAACTAGGCACCAGGTGAATTACTTTATAGCTCCTCATATTAAAAATAATACCCATCAAGTGATTGCCAATTATTCAACATTGTATATTAGCCTATAAATACAAATTCGTGCATTTGGTATCTGAATTCTGAAAATGATAATTATTTTGCAACTGAAACAGAAGGGGCAATAAATTTTTGCAAGGAAAATGATTGTTTTTTTTATAAGGAATCGAAATATTATTAAAAGTGTAAGACGCCCTCAAATACATAAGAATTATACAAGAAAAAACACCATGCAATAGGAGCCAAAAGAGAGAAAAAACGCACTGTGTACTTAGGGGCGCCTTACGCTTTTAATAAGACTGGTTATTACTTAAAAAAATAAAAATAGGTGCCAAAAGAGAGAAAAATCATCAAAACTAATCACCACAGGAAAAACAAGAGAGTATTGAAAAATAAATACTTGATCTCCTCTAATGTCCTCTCACGGTCCTCAAAACTTCAGTTATTTATTTCCCTCCATAAACATCACAAAAGGCACAAAGACACCATATT
This sequence comes from Corylus avellana, assembly GCF_965113065.1. NCBI lineage: Eukaryota > Viridiplantae > Streptophyta > Magnoliopsida > Fagales > Betulaceae > Corylus > Corylus avellana. The sequence continues at coordinate 29,942,196 of NC_142491.1, forward strand.
TTCATACAACGGCACTCCGAGTGCTGCCAGCAGTCCACCAACAAGCATACAAGTCGACTACTTCTCTAAGCATAACCCAAGACAGCCCGAATCGACTGAAGAAAACATTCCACAAGGCACAGCAACCTCACAATAGAGAAGGTGGTACACGGATTCCCCATTCCTTTTATACATGCAACATCAATCAACCCAGTGGCGAAGGGAGGGGGGGTTGAGAGGGGGCAAATGCCCACCCCTCACCTCCCAAAAAAGCTCTTTACCATTGGTAAAATAAAAAATTGGATGCTTTGGTTGCCCACCCTTAACTACTAATGAGGGGGCAAAACATTTTTCAAGAAGAGTAAGACGTGCCACTGTGATTTTCTTTTTGCCATTGTTTTAGAGCTTCTGGTAATTAGGTCATACGAAGGTTGAAGAAGAAGAAGGTTTTTTTTTTAATAAGTAAAGATATATTAATCAAAAGCGCAGAGGGGTGCAACCCTAGTACACAGGGAGTATACAAGAGAGTGACTAAGAAGAAGAAAAAGAAGAAGAGAACATAAAAAGAAAGTCAGGGAAGCTGATTCCTAAGGGCGCTAGCCAGCCAGCAGTCCAAGTGAAAAGGGTGTACAAGAAGAAGAGGATAAGGTCCTCCATGTTCCTAGACGAGTCCTCGAAACATCTAGCATTTCTCTCAATCCAGATGCACCACATAAGACAAAGAGGAACCATCTTCCACACAACAGCACTACGAGATTTGCCACCCGCCCACCAGCATACAACTCCCTGACACTACCAGGCATCACCCAACACAAACCAAACCGAGAAAAAACAGCATTCCACAAGATACACGCAACTCCACAATGAAGAAAGAGATGATCAACTGACTCCCCATCCGATTCACACATGGAACAACGGTTTATCACAACAATACCTCTCTTTCGAACATTATCCAAGGTTAGAGTCTTCCCAAGCGCGGCCATCCAAGCAAAAAAAACCACTCTTGAAGGAACCTTAGTGTGCCAAAACGCACTAAGGTTGAAGAAGAAGAAGAAGGTTGAAGACACAATCTTTTATTTTTTTCCAAAACGCAGAGCTTTAGATCTGTTTTGCCAAAGACACCATTTAACTTCTTGTCCCTCAAGAAACTGTGCCCACTTTAAACCCTTTTTAATGAAATCTACACCAACTTGGAAATCGTGTATTTTTTGAATTGCAACTTAAACTCTAATTAATGGCGAATTCCAAGGAAGACACATTTAGTAGATCGAGGATCAAGTTTATCATAGTCAGGACCCAAATTATGAACATAGCAAACACACCCAAAAACCTTGAGAGGTAAGGCAAACGGGGGTGAAGAAGAGTATAAGAGCGAATATGGAGAAGCAACATCTAAGACCGAGGAGGGCATCCAATTAATGAGATAACTAGCAGTGAGGACAGCATCACTCCAAAAATGTTTGGGGACATGCATATGAAATAAGAGACAATGCACAACATCCAATAAATGACAATTCTTGCGTTCAGCAACACCATTTTGTTGTGGAGTGTGAGCACATGAGGTTTGATGGATAATGCCTTTATCAGATAAATAAGAGGCAAAAGAACTAGATGTGTATTCTTTGACATTATCAGAACGCAAAATATGAATTTTCTGAGAAAATTGAGTCTTAATCATATTACGAAAAATTTGGAAGACAGAAAATATCTCTAAGCGATTTTTCATTAAAAATAACCAAGTCATACAGGAAAAATCATCCACAAATGTCACAAAATAATAAAATTTATTGGACGCAATATCCATATACCCACTCCATCAATTTTTTCTTCCTTTCTCTGTTATTTGTTCTACTGATCGTGGCAGTTTGAAAAATGGGTTTCATGCCCACAAATCATGATTGAGGGTAGATGGTGGTTGGCCGGCCTGGTTTGTGGTGTTTAGTGACGTATGTGGCTGCCGGCAGGTCACAGTGATGATTAGAGAACCTGGTTTGTTTCGGCAGCAGCTTAGTTGATGTTGAATCGCTGCCTTGTGGTCGTCGTTTGATACTACAGATACTGTTTTTGGAGTGACCGAAGTGTTCTATCTTCTCTAGCAAGTTCCAGCAAAGATCCGACGAGTCTCCGGCGAAGGTTCCTGCTGAAAAGCTTATGTGGCTTATGGGTTTGATATTACCGGCGTCGTCTGTCTGTTCCCGGTGATTTTGGTTGTTTCCAGCGAAGCTCCAATGAAGTTCCTGTTTGGTGTTTCAACTATATTTCCACTGGTTCTTCCCTCTTTCTCATTATTTTACTGATTGGCGTTGGTTTGAGCTGGTTTTTGCCCTTTTTCCAGCATTGTTGCAATGGGTTTTTCGGTTGTTAAGGTTATTTATTTGCTGTATTTCTATGGAGTTTGTTTTGGCCTCTTTGCTGATTGAGATTATGGCCCCTGCTAGTTCAAGTCTTGTTCCAGATTCTGATCTCATCTTCATTCCAAAAGATGAGTATGCTCAGTTCTTGGCCTATAAGCAGGCCACTTCCACTTCCACTGCTACTCTTGCTCAGTCAGGTACTGCATCTCACTATCTTTTATCCTCCACTGGCAAACCATGGATCATTGGCTCTAATACCATGTTAAGATTTGTAGGAGTTTAGAGAGGGAGAAGAGGAGAAGGGGACTGTTGTATTCTCTTGTTATTCAACTTAAGTTAACCTAATACAAGCATGCTATTATATATAACTTTAAATTTTTTCATTCATTAATTTTTTTTTTTTTTTTGACTTTGTTGAATTGTTTATTTATTTCGTTAGTTATATTCTTTAATATTTTTAATCAATTTTTGTTCAACTTTAAATTTTTTTCTTACCCCCCTAAACTAAAACCTTGACTCCGCCACTATATCGACCCCAATGACTGGCCACTTCCGAAGATTATCTATGGTAAGGATCTTCCCTAGGGCCGCTGACCAAGCAAAAAAGGCCACCCTCAAATGAACTTTTGTCCGCCAAATACTCTTCCAAAGAAAGCGAAAGCCACCATTACAATCCATAACAATGTGGTCTTCTTGGGTTTTGTCTTTGGGTTTAAATTGGGCTACCTATGTATACTTTCGTGTGTACTTAGAGGTGCATTGCGCTTTTTGTGATATATAATATTACTTATCAAAAAAACAATGTAGAAGGATTTAACAACAAACATCCCTGTTTTGGAGGGGACCCACAACAATTTGTCTTTACCTTCCGGTCTCACTCTAGCTAAATAAATATGACACCTTGAAGAATGATGCAAAGACATCAACCTCCCAATCATGAGCCACTCTAGTAAAGCTAATGTTCAATTGAATGGAACCACCAGAAATCTCCCTAAGGGCCACAATAGAAGCATCCATTACACAAGGAATACCAAATAGATCTAAAAGGCGTCCTTAAGGACCAAATCCCCACACCAAATATCATACCAAAGTCTAACCTTAGACCCATCTCCTACCTCAAATTTGGTAAGACTTGAAAACTTACCCCAACCCCTTCTAATATTCTTCCATAACCCTACCCAAATGCCCCAAGAAGCTCATTTGAACACCACCCACCCCATGAATTGCTAAATTTAGAATCCACCACCAATCTCCATCGAGCCTCTCTCTCAAGCCCATCGCACCAAAGCCATTTTTCTAAAAAAGCACGATTGAACATCAGCAAGTTCCGAACCCTCAACCTTCCCTTTAGAAATCGGCGAGCAAACTTTATACCAACTTATTAAGTGATACTTGAACTCTTCGCCTAACCCACCCCATAAGAAATCATGTTGAATCTTCTCAATACGATTTACAACACCCGCAATAAGAGGAAATAGTGATATGAAGTACGTAGGTAAATTGGAAGTATACTCTTGATAAGGACAACCCTATCACCCTTAGACAAATACATTCTTTTACAACTACCCAAACAACGCTCTATCTTCACAATGACACCATCTCAAATATGCTTGGCCTTATAGGAGTCCCCCAACAGTAGACCAAGATACTTCAAAGGCAAATAGGAAACCCCTCAACCCATAATATCAACCATACGAATATAAGAATAAGCACCACAAATGATGTAGATGACCTAGGTTATCCCCACAGAGAATATATCAAAGTATCATCAACAAACAAAAGGTGAGAGATATCAGTCTTAAACCCCACAGAGAAGCTAGGCAACAAACCTCCACTCACTACAACAGAAATCATCCTTCTCAACGCCTCTATCACAATGACAAACAGTAAAAAAGATAAAAGGTCCCCTTGTCGCGAGCCATAGGAACTACTAAAAAACCAGTGTCATTCACCACAACCAAGAAACACATAGAGGAAATACAATGAGCTATCCAAGAGCACCACTTCCCCCAAAACTAAACCTCCTCAACATGTACCACAGAAAAACCCAATTAACATGATCATAAACTTTTTCTAAGTACGTTTTGCAGATGCCACCCGGTTCACAAGATCTTAATCCACTTATCAAGGCATTCATTGGCAATAAGAACAGGATATAGGATCTACCTATCTTGGATGAACGCATTTTGTGACTTGGAAATAATCGTCTCCACCATCTTAAGCTTGTTGGCTAGAATCTTAACAATAATCTTGTTAACTCCATACTGCCTTTGTTCCCTAGTTTAAAACTGGAGGCTGAAACCTTTTGACTACGACTAGCTTCAATAGCTATCAGAATTGCCATAAACTGCTCCTCAAAACCCACACACAAGACCCCCACAATCCAATGGGTCTCCTTCACTCTTTGCAACACCCAATATGAGTACTCCAAACTTGAGTAACCAGAATTTTCCAATGCTGCAAGGGGATAGGAACTAAGAGGAGTGCAAAGAGAGGCTTCCTCCCCATTAAAGAGATACACGTCCCCATATAGAGACGGCTTGAACACGAGCTGCCTACTCCATCCACCACAGCCCAAGTCCATCTCATCCAAGGACGACAGCTTGTGTTATAATAACAATATCGACAACAATAATAATAATAATGAAATTAATTGTCTTTCCAATTGCAATATTCATAATAATAAGAATAGTTTATAAACAAAATTTGGTTGGTGTTTATAAATAATATATAGTCAAATGCTTTACTATTATTTACTAAAAAAGCACCTTTTGGTTACTGACCATTTTCCAAAAGACAAGGAATTAAAGCAAAAACAACTATTGATCTCAACAACCTCCTATGGATGTGCTAATAGGATCATCCTGGCCACCACCAAATGCTTCTAATGAATCTGCAAAGGCAGTTTCTCCATTAAATTCTTCTCCAAGAGCTGCTCTGTTACAAAAAACCAAAAACAAAACAAAACAATAAATCAGCCGCTTCCCAATGCCATGTCTTCAACCTTAATTTCTAAAAGTGTTGCAAACAAACATAAGGATTTTTTATTATTGTTATTAGTACAAACAAACATGAGTATGCTAAAAAATATAAATATAAACCTTGTAGGACAGAAATAGGATATTTATTGAAACATGCTACTTTCCTTCAATCCACCTAACAAATTAAGATATTAACTCTACAAGAAGAAAGAGATGTGAAATGGGACAGGATACACAAAAAACTGCCAGTAAGAGAAAGAGAAGGGAGGGGGGGACATGACAAATACGAGATAGGCTGTTTAATCCACGATATTACAGAAGGAACTCTCGCATGTTCAGACACGGGGATTCACCAATGTGGAAAAATATGTAATGCAGACACAATTTTGCAGGGGCTTTACATTTGTAGGAAATGACAATTCTATAAACATCTGGAAAGGCCTATGGTTCCAGTGCCAAAGGTTTAAACAAAGCCAAATTCTGATTTTGAAAATTTTTTAAGGTTGCAATACCGGTTGATGTGATGTCTCACTTTGTCAAAGCTGGTATGTCAGAGAACGTTTAGAGCTTTGATTGGCAGAAAGCATTTTTAGAATTTCCTTTCTTTTCTTTTTTTTTTGATAAGTAAGCATTTTTAGAATTCCCTATGAAAGCAAGTTCTCATGAAAGGCTTAAAATTCTCCATTGAGAGATTAGTAGTGGGTGCTTTGCTAATTTAATTTTCCCTAACAAATAGACAAATTTCCTTCGTGCAAGAGTGCACACTTGATGAAATCATTACAGAAACCCCATTTCACCACTCTTCTCACATGTGCCACTAGAAATATGACAGTTTAAAAACTGGAGCCTCATAGCAAACCTTTTTTCATTTTTTAACTATCTTAATATGTTGCGACTATAAAAAGGCCTAGATCCTGTTTGGACTTGGATTCAAGCCCCTTTATGCTTACAAAGAAGACATGGATGTGTAGAAACAAGATTAGCTTCAGGCGAAAAATGGAAAGGCATGTGGTTCCAGTGCCAAAGGTTTAAACAAAGCCAAATTCTGATTTTGAAAATTTTTTCAGGTTGCGGTACCGGTTGATGTGATGTCTCACTTTGTCAAAGTTGGTATGTTAGAGAACGTTTACAGCTTTGATTGGCAGAAAGCATTTTTAGAATTTCCCTTTCTTTTCTTTTTTTTTGATAAGTAAGCATTTTTAGAATTCCCTATGAAAGCAAGTTCTCATGAAAGGCTTAAAATTCTCCATTGAGAGATTAGTAGTGGGTGCTTTGCTAATTTAATTTTCCCTAGCAAATAGACAAATTTCCTTCGTGCAAGAGTGCACACTTGATGAAATCATTACAGAAACCCCATTTCACCACTCTTCTCACATGTGCCGCTAGAAATATGACAGTCTAAAAAATGGAGCCTCATAGCAAACCTTTTTCATTTTTTAACTATCTTAATATGTTTTTTTTTTTTTTGATAAGTAATGATGATGATATAAAAGAGCGCAAAGGGGCGCAACCCATATACACGGGAAGTATAAACTGAGAGCGCCTAGGAGGGAGAGAAATGAAAAAGAAAATCAGAGAAACTAATCACTAAAGGAGCTAGCCAAGCGGCCGTCCAAGAGTAAAGAGTACAGAAGAAGAAATGAGTCAATTCCTCTATGGTCCTAGTGGAATTTTCAAAACATCTAGCATTTCGTTCATTCCAAATACACCACATAAGACACAGAGGGATCATCTTCCAAACAACCGCGCTTCGAGAGCGACCTCCCGACCACCAACTAGCAAAAAAGGCCCTCACCCGGCTAGGCATGACCCAAAGCAACCCGAACCGCTGAAAAATCATGTGCCAAAGAGCACTTGCAAGCTCACAGTGGAGAAGAAGATGATCGGCTGACTCTCCGGTCTTCTTGCACATACAACACCACTCCACAACCACTATGTTCCTCCTACGAAGCATATCATGAGTCAAAATTTTGCCTAAGGCTGCTGTCCACCCAAAAAAAGCCACCCGCTGAGGCGCCTTAGTACCCCATATGCTCTTCCAAGGAAACTCCTCTTGGTTAGAAATGGCCAAGGTCTTATAGAACGATTTCACCTCAAACTTGCCCTTCTTGGACGGCGCCCAGCAAATACGATCTACGTTGCCTAGGGAAACCTTGCAAGAATACAACCGATCAAAAAAAGGAGAAACCAAATCCATCTCCCAATCCATCTCCCAAGAATACTATCTTAATATGTTGCGACTATAAAAAGGCCTAGATCCTGTTTGGACTTGGATTCAAGCCCCTTTATGCTTACAAAGAAGACATGGATGTGTAGAAACAAGATTAGCTTCTGGCAGAAAATGTTATAAACTCCAAGTGATTTTTGAACTCCTATCTATAATGCTACACATACTCCTACTTCCCCACACTCATTTCTCGACACTCATAGGTGGCTTTTAAAACCACCATTGGATTAAAATCCAATAAAGATCAATCACAAATTCAATAGTGGTTTTAAAAGCCACATATGGGTGCGGGGAAATGGGGGTGAAGAAGTGGGAGCGTGTATAACATTTCTCATATAATAATGCACATGTAGAAGCACCTTTGAGTGGATTATATGCACCTGATATTTCAAGTATATGGATGCTTCCTGAGCTGGGTTCAATTGAAGAATGATGCTACTGCCACAAATTTTTCCATGGAGCAAATGTAGAGAGAAATATAGTTGTATACTTTAGGTAGGTTTGATTACCTAACTGCCCTGATGATATCAGTGATTCATGGCAGGGCATAAGGATAAGGTTATGTGGAATGATGTGACCGAAAAAATGAAGCGTCAGATGGCAGGTTGGAAGAGAATGTATCTCTCGAAAGGAGGTCGTTTAACTCTCATTAAGAGCACGCTCTCTAATCTTCCGACTTACTTTTTGTCTCTGTTTCCGATTCCTATGAGTATAGCTAAAAGACTTGAGAAAGTACAAAGAGACTTCTTATGGGGAGGGATGGGAGACGAGCATAAGCTGCATCTTGTAAATTGGAATCAAGTCTGTCGTCCCCTTCAGTACGATGGGCTTGGCATTCGTAAGTTGCATCAGTTTAATCAAACTCTCTTGGGTAAATGGCTTTGGAGATATGCTAATGAGAGTGAGGCTCTATGGTATAAGGTTATCAAAGCTAAATATGAAGATCAGGAGGGTGGTTGGTGCACTAAGGAGGTTTCGGGTTCCCATGGTGTGGGCTTATGGAAGCACATTCGGCAAGGTTGGAATTTTTTTGCCAAAGGTATTCGTTATGAGGTGGGGGTGGGTTCGAAAGTTCGTTTTTGGCATGATATTTGGTGTGGGGACTCCTCTTTGAAGCATGCTTTCCCGTCTTTGTACAGCATAGCCAGATACAAAGAAGCTTGGGTGAAGGATAACTTTATTTGGAGGAATGGAGTTGTCGAATGGAATGTCATTTTTGTGCGGTCAGTACAGGATTGGGAGATGGATTTGATTTCTTCTTTCTTTGACCGGTTGTACTCGTACAAGATATCCATAGGCTCTATGGATTGTATTCGATGGTCTTCGTCTAAGAAAGGCAATTTCGAGGTTAAGTCTCTCTTCAAGGCCTTGTCCAAATGTGACCATGAAGTGTTTCCTTGGAAGAGCATTTGGTGTACTAAGGTGCCATTGCAAGTGGCTTTCTTCGGGTGGATCGCGGCCTTAGGCAAAATTTTGACTCACGACACCCTGCAGAAGAGGAACCTAGTGGTAGTGAAATGGTGTTGTATGTGCGAGAAGAATGGAGAGTCGGTCGATCATCTTCTTCTCCATTGCGAGATCGCAAGTGTTCTTTGGCATACTATTTTTGATCGGTTTGGGCTGCTTTGGGTCATGCCTTGCAAGGTGAGGGGCTTGTTCGATTGTTGGTGGTCGGGAGGAAGTTCTCGAAGCGCAGTAGTGTGGAAGATGATCCCTTTGTGTCTTATGTGGTGTATTTGGAATGAAAGGAATGCTAGATGCTTTGAGAACTCCACTAGGACTATAGAGGAATTGACTCATTTTTTCTTCTTTACTTTGTATTCTTGGACGGCCGCTTGGCTAGCTCCTATAGGTATTAGCTTCTCTGATTTTCTTTTTCATTTTTCTCCCTGTTAGGCGCTCTCTTTTATACTTCCCGTGTATGTGGGTTGCGCCCCTCTGCGCTCTTTTATATCATATTTACTTATCAAAAAAAATATATATATATCAGTGATTCGGCTGAAGCAATGGCTTGTTGATTGTAATATTGTCTATTGAAAGTAAATGTGACTCTGCTCTGAAGAGGAGTCACTGAATTTCATGCATGCTATCCAAACCAATACTGAGGTAAATCAATGAACATTAGATGCCATGACAGCTAACATCAAACTTACTGAATTTCCTAAACATAAATGAAAAACTCAATCAGTTCCAAAGATGTTGGTTTTATTACGACCCCATGAAAATGCAATGGTTCAATGTGCAAGTCAAGCGCCCTTTCAGGTTGTTTCAAGATAATCGAGTTCTGGATCCAATTTTACTATCTGCTCTTTAATACAACTTCGGTACTAATTCTGCAATCCTTTCTCACTGTTTTTCTTGCTTTTTGCTATTATTTCCTTGCTTTCTAAATTTTTTTTTTTTTTGATAATTAATGTGAATATTATTGAAAAAACGCAGAGGGGCGCAACCCTAATGCAAAAATACATACAAAAAAACCCCTACGGAATATACAAAGAGAACATATTCAAGAACTCTTCATAGTCGGGACATCAATACGGTGGTGAGCCAACGCCCACAAGTGTAGCATAGATATCATATTCTGCCTCATCCCATCCACCGAACAGTACTCCTTATCCTCAAAAGTTCAGGCATTCCTCTCCTGCCAAATACACCAAATGGTGCACAAAGGAACCATCCTCCAAATGAATTTAGAGATAGCCCTACCCCCCACCCGATTCCAGCAAGCAAGCAAGTCGAGGAAACTTTGCGGCATGACCCACTCAATACCAAACAAAGTAAAAACATAGTTCCATAACCGAGTAGCCACTTCACAATGAATCAACAAATGATCTGCGGACTCCCCATTCTTCTTACACATACAACACCATTCCACTACCACAATACCCCTCTTTCACAAATTGTCATGTGTCAGAATTTTGCCAAGAGCCGCAGTCCACCCAAAAAATGCCACTCGCGAGGGCACCTTAAAGCGCCATATACTCTTCCATGGGAACACCTCACAACCTTGAATGGACAAGGCCTTATAGAACGACTTCACCTCAAACATACCTTTTTAGACAAGGACCAGCTACTGCTTTCTATATTCCTTTCCTACTGCTTTTCTTGCTTTTCGATTGTTTTGGTACTGCATCACCCATTTTCAAGCATGAAGTCAAACTAATGGCCTCGAAAATGCCATCACCCATATGGCTAAAAACTAGCTTCAAAAATGTCTAAATTCTAATTACTATGCAAGTCAATGGCTTTTCCCTCAGTTGAATATAGAGGAAGCCATGTGCAAGCAATCTGAGTTGCATGAAGAAGACAATTTCTCCGGTTGAAATATTATTGATTAATGCATTTCACTCCTACTAAAGTCCCAATAATATAATGAAAGGAAAAAATTTCATGGTAATCAGCTTGAGAACCTAGGGGACAGCAAAATCAAACTGTCAGCTGAATACAACCCAAGAAAGGCTGCTAATTCCAGAACCAACTCAAAATTGTCTAAGGAGGAGTATAGGGTACCAGATTGTCAACAACTCACATCCAACATTTTTTTTTGATAAGTAATGTATTTTATTAAAAAGTGTACGGCGCCTCTAAGTACACAGGCAATATACACAAGAAGCTCCAAACGAGCAAGAAACCCAAACCCCAACGAGCCCTCAAACTCAAACGCACATCCAACTTATTCACACCCAATACACGAGTTACAAGAACAAGAGGCCCCCTTTTAACTTTTGGTGGTATTTTTTTTTTTTTTTGATAAGTAAATATGATATAAAAGAGCGCAGAGGGGCGCAACCCACATACACGGGAAGTATACAAGAGAGCGCCTAAGAGGGAGAGAAATGAAAAAGAAAATCAGAGAATCTAATTCCTATAGGAGCTAGCCAAGCGGCCGTCCAGGAATACAAAGTAAAGAAGAAAAAATGAGTCAATTCCTCTATAGTCCTAGTGGAGTTTTCAAAGCATCTAGCATTCCTTTCATTCCAAATACACCACATAAGACACAAAGGGATCATCTTCCACACTACCGCGCTTCGAGAACTTCCTCCCGACCACCAACAATCGAACAAGCCCCTCACCTTGCAAGGCATGACCCAAAGCAGCCCAAACCGATCAAAAATAGTATGCCAAAGAACACTTGCGATCTCGCAATGGAGAAGAAGATGATCAACCGACTCTCCATTCTTCTTGCACATACAACACCATTCCACTACCACTATGTTCCTCTTTTGGTGGTATGATGTACCAATGAATGGCACCTTGATTCAATCCCTCAGGGCTGGCCCTCACAACCGCTCTCCTAGAGCATTAAGCACCATGCCAATTAATCTCCACCTGTTGCAGATATCTGCTCACATGCCTTCACTGAGAGGAAGCCACCCAAAGGGTAATTGTCAAGTGTGTACTCTTGATGTCCTATCAAAGTCCAGAGGAGTGCCATCTTTTGATGCTATCAATAGATTAAGATACCATCTAATAGTGCACCCAAAGGATTCTTGCACAAGTTGAGAACAGGGCCAAACAAGCTTATCTCAAGCTTGGTGCCATGTATTAAAGGGTGAGATTTTGCAGCTATAGTGGGTTACCTCGCCATTGTTGCCAACTTATTCACAAAGTGGCTTGCAGTTGCACTCTAGGTAGGTGTCAGCAAGGCACATCATTCTGCATGTATTGCCTGCTTACTGGTGCAGAGCCACGCTAAAATTGTAGTACTCACACCTGGAAGGCATTTTTGGGTAATGTCATTGGCTGTTAATTCGAAGCCGTCTGTCCCACATGTACACACTCCTACAAAAGACCACAAGTGCCTATTTGCCTAATTCAAATGGCACCTCCTCCACCCGTAAGAAAGGAGGAGAGGTGGTTTTCATGAGTTCAAGACCCTATAGGTCAGTGTATAACTCAGCAATTGAAGAAAAAAAATGGGGAGGGCAAGAAGGTGTCGTTCACTTTATAATTTAGCATTTGCGCTTCAATTCAATTCCCTTCTGTGATAACACTTAATCAAATCTTATTTCTATTGGGAATACTAGCAAAATCTAATCAAAATAATTTCAGGAACAATTAGGTGATAAAATAGTTGGTGAGATATGCAGACAGGGAATATCCTGAGTGACTTACATAAGCTTCTTAGAACCCTTATATAGACTTTGGCAGCGATCTTTCAACTCATCAGCTGTCTGTTCTAGAGAATGCATCTGTTCAATAATGGAAAATAAAAAATTAAGATAAGTATAACCACTTTTCTCCAAATAGAAAATCAAACAGTGAATAATCTTTAGAATAAATGCATCATCCATTTTAAATAGACAGTAACTAATCCATGAATGAATAAGTCATCAGCTTTAAATGATTAGCAATCTTAATTAATAAATGAGCACACCAGAACAACACTAGTTTTTTTTTTATATATAAGTAAAAGAAATTTATTAAAAGCGCATGGGACACAACCCAAGTACTAAGAAAGTATATAAAAAAATTAAAAATAAAAAACCTAGCAAATCAAGGATGATAAAAAAAAAGGGGTTAAAAATCTACAAAGCTAGAAACATGGAAAAAAAAGGAAGGGATCCACTTAAATAGGGATTTAAGAAAACAAATATGTCGATCCAAGCTCATCTTCTCGCAATCATCGAAGCTTAGAGCATTCCGTTTTCTCTAAATACACCACATTAAAAATGAAGGGAGTACATTCCAAACGATATTGATATCATTCCAACCGAACCTTATTTTCCAACACTTCCTAAGATCCATTACCTATCTAAGCATAACCCACTTTACTCCAAACATCTAAAATACCATATTCCACAAATCTATCACAACATCACAATGAAGAAGATGATTTGGGTTTCCTCACTCTTTTTGCACATACAACACCAATCTATCACTATGAAGTGACACATGGAGTCTCCAAGCGGTAATTAGCGATTAAAGGTTATTAGGTGATTAATAACCGCCCCCGCTTGTACACCCCTACTTGGAGATTATCCAAAGTGAGAATTTTCCCTAGAGATGTCGTCCAAGTAAAAAAAAAAAAAAAAGGAGTTCAACCTCAAAGGAGCCTTAGTCCTATAGATGCTCTTTCAAGAGAAGACGAGTCGACATTGGGAAGAACTTTGTAAAAAGATTTGACCTCAAAAGATCTTTTCGATGAGGTCCAACATAACTTATCATCACATCCCCAACCCAACCTAACAGAATACAAAACATTGAAGAGAGAGGAGACAAAGTCCACCTCCCAATCATGCACCGACCTGATAAAATTAATATCCCAATGAACCACATCATTGTTAACAATCCTAAGGTCAGCCACCAGAGCATCCCTATTCCTTGCAAGGCAAAACAACCCCTTCCTAATGTGTTTTCAAAGACTCAACCCATAAGAACCAGTGACACTGTTAGTGCACAAGCCACCCGCCAAACACGCATACTTTATTATATTCACTATCTACCATCAAAAGCCTCTGTCTTCATAACAAACCTTCATAACCACTTTCCCAATAGAGCCTGATTGAAAGTAATCAAACTCTTGATCTCCAACCCACCAAGCTGAATAGAAGTACAAACCTTCTTCTAATTAATGTGGAATTTAGACTCATTTTCCAAACCAGCCCACAAGAAATCCCTCAACAATTTTTCCAAACGATTAGCAACACCAACTAGGATAGGGAAGAGGGAAAAGATATAGGTAGGAAGGTTTGAAAGCATGCTCTTAATCAACTTACTCAACCACCCTTAGACAAGTGAAGGATAGTAGGTGGCTGGAAAGGGATTTTGAGGAGATTGAGGTGTTCGGGGTTGTCAAGCATATGAATGGCGACAAGTCTCCAAGTCCTGATGGCTTCTCTATGGGTTTTATTAAGGCATGCTGGTGGCTTATAAAAAGAAGACTTTATGGCTGTTTTTCGAGAGTTTCACAGCAAAGCAAGTTTTCAGAAAAGCCTAAACGCATCTTTTATTGCTCTCATTCCTAAGAAAGTGGGGGCTGTGGATCTTAAGGACTTTCGCCCGATAAGTCTTATGGGGGTAGTGTTCAAACTTATCGCTAAGCTCTTAGCGAATAGATTGAAAACTGTGTTGTCTAAGATAATCTCGAAGTCTCAAAATGCTTTTGTCAAGGGGAGGCAAATTCTAGATTCGGTCCTTATAGGGAATGAATGCATCGATAGTCGCCTTCGATCCAGGATTCCTAGTTTGTTATGCAAGCTGGACCTTGAGAAGGCATATGATCATGTGAATTGGGATTTCTTACTGCACCTTCTACAAAAATGTGGTTTTGAGGAGAAATGGAGAGAATGGATTGTGTTTTGTATCTCTATGGTTCGCTAGTCAGTTTTGGTCAATGGAGAACCAGCAAGCTTTTTGGATTCGACAAGGAAATCCTCTCTCTCCTTTGTTATTTGTTATTATCATGGAGGCGTTGAGTAGAATGATGGTGGAAACTGAAGCTAGGGGGCTGGTTGTAGGTTTTTCTGTAGGTCCTGTGCACAATCCTGGTATTAGCGTTTCGCACTTGTTGTTTGAGGATGATACATTGATTTTCTGTGATGCAGATGAGGAACAACTTCGCAATTTACACTGTCTTTTCCTATGTTTTGAAGTTGTTTCAGGTCTAAAGAAAAATCTGCCAAAGACAGAAATTGTTCCTATTGGGGAGGTGCAAGATATTGATTTGTTGCTAGTATTTTTGGTTGTCAGGTGGTGGGCTTACATATGAAGTATTTGGGGATTCCTTTGGGGGCGCATTACAAGGCTTCCACAATCTGGAACAGTATGCTTGAGACCATGGAAAGGAGGTTGGCAAGGTGGAAAATGGGTCTTTTATCAAAAGGGGGGAAGCTTACGCTGATTAAGAGCACTCTTTCTAGCATACCAACCTATGTGTTATCTCTTTTCCCCATTCCATCGAGTGTGGCAAACAGGGTAGAGAAGATGCAAAGGAATTTTTTATGGGGTGTTACCAATGAGGAGACAAAGTATCACTTAGTTAAATGGTCTCTAGTTTGCTCTCCTTTGCAAAGTGGTGGCTTGGGGATTAGAAATCTGCGTAGGTTTAATCAAGCTTTATTGGGGAAATGGTTATGGCGGTATGCTGCAAAGAGGGAAGCTTATTAGAGGAAGGTAGTTGAAGCAAAATATGGGAGTATGGATGGAGGTTGGTGTACTAAACAGGCTAAGGGGTCTTTTGGTGTTGGGGTTTGGAAGCATATTAGGAGAGGGTGGGAGTCTCTTTCTAAGTTCATCACATTTGAAGTTGGAGATGGATCCCAAATTAGGTTTTGGCATGATAATTGGCGTGGAGATCAACCATTAAAGGAGGCTTTCCCAGAATTGTTTCATATTGCAAGAAACAAAGAGGCTTGGGTGAGTGATAATATGCAGATTTTGTATGAGGAAGTTCATTGGAATGTTCCTTCTTTATGAGCGGCTCAAGACTGGGAAGTAGAGGTGGTGATGGCTTTCTATGGCAAATTGTATGAGACCCGGCACCATTTGGGGGGTGTGGACCGCATTTGGTGGATTCCTTCCAAGAGAAAGCTTTTTGAGGTTCAATCATTCTTTGGAGTGCTTTCTTCTTCTTCTTTGGAGAAGCACGAGGTGGGGAGCTCTTCTTTTCCATGGAATAGTATATGGAAGGTGAAAGTTCCGCTTAGAGTTAGTTTTTTTGTGTGGACGGCTACTCTAGGACAGATCCTCACTTTGGATAATCTTCGCAAGAGAGGTTTGATCGGGGTGGGCTGGTGTAGTATGTGTAAGAGGAGTGGTGAGTCTATCAATCATCTCCTCTTCCATTTTGATGTGGCACGTGCTCTTTGGAGTGTTCTTTTTTCCCTTTTTGATGTGAACTGGGTAATGCATGGTAGGGTTATTGACCTCCTATATTGCTGGAAAGGCCAAAGAGGTAATAAAATGGCGATGGAGGTGTGGAGAATGGCTCCTTTGTGCCTTATGTGGACTATTTGGAGGGAGAGGAATGCTCGATGTTTTGAAGATAAGGAAATGACAACGGCGGAGCTTAGCAATAGGTTTCTCAAATTGTTTTTCCATTGGGCAGGAGCCTTGAACATTCCTCAAGTTTCTACTATGCATCAACTTGTGGAATTGTGTTCTTCTTTTTATCTTTAAAGGGGTGTGTATCTTTGTATACTTCATGTGTACTAAGGTTGAGTCCCTTTGCGCTTTTTAATGAATACTTATTTATCAAAAAAAAAAGTAAACTCTTTTCCAACCAGCTAATCTTCTCTCCATTTTCAATGATTCTTATAGTTTTTTCAATGGTTCAGATTTAATTCCACTCCCCCTCTCTTTCTTGTGAAAAAATTGAAATTATATTTGGACCGTTGAAAAAATTACACAATTTTTTTTTAGAACACCTAAGCCAATTTTTTTTTTTTTTGAGAAGCAACTATTGCCTTTTGGTAAGTGAAAAGATCCAGATTTGTTTTTGGGAAGCAGCTATTACAATAATTACTGAGAAAGTTATTGTGAAGATGAAAAATGTTGTTGCCTAGGTACATATTTGTTGTTTACAAGCGATAGAAAGAAAAAATAAAAATAAAATATTGAGATTACAATCGTCTAGAATTTATAAAGAATGGGAAGACAAGTGCTAGGGATCGCCCAACCACTTTTACAGCAATTTCAAGAACAAAAACATCAATCCAAGCAAAGAAAATTCACCATATTCAAAAGGTTCAACAAGACAATGAAGAATGTGCATTCCAAATGTCACTATTTTTGCGTCATCCAAAGCATCTTTCCATCAGGTGCATAATAGAGCTTAAATTCTATTTGCACCTAAAAATGAAAAGATTTTATTCAATTTTATTTTCAAGTCCTTAAGGTTTTTTTTTATGGGAAGCAACTAACTACATTCCCCTACCCCCCAATCTATGTCCTTTTGGTACTAGTTGTTAAATTACCAATTATCCCAAAAACTTAAGCTAATAGAAAGAGGTAAATTTAATCACTTAATCAACACTTTAACACTCTCCCTCATGTGTGAGCTCAAACTCTCTTTTAATAAGTGAGGCCAAACACGTAAAATATCAAATTTAAATGGGGTGATTTGACGGAGTAAAGGTTTGATCCCAAAACATTTGGCTCTGATACCAAGTTCAAACATTAGTATTTGATTAGTGAGATTTTGAGGGTAAATGAATTCAAGCGTGAGTAAAACTTGTATGTTCATGAGAAGATATCAACTAAACCAGTAAAAAATGTAATATTTAAACGGCCACGGATCTCTCTCGCATGATTTAGCAAGCAAGTTATGCGCATTGTTGGTCCAACAACCATTTGCTTATAATTACCACAGCTGCAAGATTATTAGAACTAAAAGAAAAGATTAATAGAACTGTGAAAAAAAAAAAGGCAGCGCCTATAATTGTTCTAATTGACAGGATTACGCATTTTTTCATGGCTCGTGAAAGACCCTTCTTCCTCCCTAGAACGACGAAGGGATAAGAAGACATGGAAAAGCAATCAGAGCTTTATGATTTCATTTCTTACAGTTCAAACAACGAAGAAGTACGATTTGATTATGCTCATGTAAAGAAAAAGGTTTCGAATTCCGCATGTGACTAAGACAAAGAAACTTCTCTATAAAAAAATTGAAATATAGAAATATTAAAAGAAATGATACACTCCCAAAGGGGTTTACCTGCTTCAGAAACATAGGGGAATCGTCCAGCTTGATGAAGGTCACCATTGTTCCTCTGGAGTCTCGAGGCAATAACCTACAGACTAGCTCTCTCTCTCTCTCTCTCTCCCTCTCCCTATCCGAATTCAGACAGACCGAAGAGTTTCAGATCGGAGGAGAAGTATGAGTCACGAGGGGTGGGGGTGAGGGGGGAATTTGATCACTTGAAGAAGTCGTTTAGGGGATCTACTTGTCAATGACTGAACTAGGGATGGGGTGAAGGGTAATTTGGTTATTTGAAGAAGTCGTTTAGGGAATCCAATTGACAACGAATTGACTGTGTTCATTAATGAAACATTCACTAATTCAAAAATAAAATAAAATAAAATAATAATAATAATAATGAAACATTCACATGGGAAACTGACTCACGAGTCACCGGTTACAACCCAGCCGTTTTCGTATAGAAAATGATCCTTTACATTTCAAAATCTCTTTATTTCTTTCATTTAGTGCATTTTGAAGGGTATTGCATTTAATGCACTACCATCATTAAAATTTTTGGACAATACTACCCTTCAAAATGCACTAAATAGAGAAAATGGAGGAATTTTGAAATAGAGAGGAACCTTTTCCCTTTCATATGTGCAGGGCAGTTGGCTAATTCTTCCAAATTCATCTTACCTAGAAAATATTAACTTATTATATTTTATGAGTATTTTTTTGGTTCAAAGAATAAAAACGCAAAAATACCTCAAAATATAACTAGACAAACATACCTCATAAATATAATTACTATTCAATTCAAATGAATTGGCGAGGAGCTTAAGAGCTATATGAAACAACACTTTTTCCGGATGAATTGCAGAGAAAGTGCGCTCAACAGATTTTTGTTTGGACAAGAATTTTCTATTGGTTGAAGTAAAAAATTTTCTCAACGTAGTATTTATTTGTGAAAAATATAAAAAAGTCCATCAAACTAACAGTTGTTTGCGAACTAAAATAGCCCATTAAACTACCAAAATGTATTAAAAAACCCACTTATTTTTTTATATTCCTATAATACTTATATTCTTTTAACAAATAAAATAATTGTAAAAAAAAAAAAAAAAACCAATGGATGAATAAAAACAATTTTTTAACAGAATTTGATTCCATGGACTAAATTGTTTTTTTTTTTTTTTTTTTTTGGAATATCTCAAGAACCTTTGATTTTACTTTCATACGACATAAATTAATTTGTAATTTAGGCCAACTATAGTGACTAATTATTTATTTATTCCAAAAAACCTTTTTCTTTGTATTTATTCGCCCATTGGTTTTTTTTTAAAATTGTTTGGTTTTTTTTTAGAATTATTTTATTATTTTATTTGTTAAAAGAATAGGGATATTATAGGAATATAAAAAAATAACTTGCCTTTTTGATACATTTTGATAGGTTACTTAAGTACCTTTCGAACATTGTTGGGCTTTATCACAAACGGATGTTAGTTTGAGCGGCTTTTTTATATTTTTCCCATATTTTTATATTTTTTAATAGTATGTGTTTTTCGCTTGCTTTTTGATAATTAATAATATGGGAAAAATATAAAAAGGCTCCCCAAACTGACAGTCATTTGTGAATTGTTCCCCCAATGTTCAAAAGGTACTAAAATGACCCCACAAAGTTTCAGAATGTTTCAAATTGGCCACTCTGTTAGTCAACCCCATCAAGTTGGATGGAAAACACGTCACGTGCCATGTATGTGCCTTTTTTGGATTTAAAGTTACTAAAATACCCTTCGGTGGTAAGAGAAAATTTCTCCCCCATAAAGCGACGTCGTTTGGCCTAGGTTATTATACATTAGCCAAAACGACGTCGTTTTGGCTAATGTATAATAACCTAGGCCAAACACCACACACAACAAGGTCTTCTTCTCCACGTCGTGCCTTTGTTGTCAATCTTCACCTCTCACGCCTCACAGCACCGCATGCTCTTTTGTGAGACAATAGCCACACGCAAATCATTTACGGACAAGTGCTTGTTTAATAATTCCACTAAAGGTAACCCACTTTTTATTATTTGAGATTTCAGTACTGTTTACAGTTTGTTTGTGGCTCTTCTTTAGGGTTTTTTTTGTAAAGTTTTATTGGGTTTACGTTGAGAAATCTCAAACCCATCCTGTTCCTTTTTGCTCATCAACGATGGAGAAGATTGCAAGTGACTTCACTGACGATGATGTGAGCGCCTGTGGACTGTCGGTGGGAAGTTTGTCGGAAAAGTCTATCACTACTCTAGCAGTCCTGGATGTACTAACTGCCTATGCGGAATTGAATCACCAGTGATGACTTCACGCACGAAGGAAAATCTTGGTAGACGATTTATTGGATGTAGTAAATACAAGGTTCGAAAAAAAGAAATTCGAAAAATTAGGGGTTGCAAAATTACGTTTTGCAAATTTAGAGATTTAAAAATTATGGGTTTTACGAAAGCTTTTTTTTTTTTTTTTGATGTTCATATAAACTGGTGTCTTCTATGTATTTATTATTCCATTGTCATCATATGAAAATAATTTTTAAAAAAATACTTTGTTTATGGATGACATACAAACAAATATATGATTCGGAAATTATTGTTTCGTACCCCTATTGTTGAAAGTAAAAGGTAATATATCATGGCATTTCAAGCACAAAAACTTGGAGTGCAATTAATGGTCCCATTTAGGACTTCTAGGTACTATAAACATTTGCATGAATGAAAAAAAGTAGGATTACTAGTTGTAGACTTGTAATGATACCTCCATGAACAATTTGTGTACCCAAATTTTGTTTTTAACCTGCATTCAACCATATAAACCTTGATCACTGAAATTAACTAAGGATAATAAGGTTTATACCTCAGCATCCAAGCCAAAAGCCTCCCACATAAACCTTATGACATTGTTTAGATATGCCCTTTCTAAAGCCTGCCACATGTTAGCATCATTGTTCTCACTGAAAAGATCAAATTGTACAGTTTATAGACAAATTAAAAGACCATTAGAATGATGCATACCAAATTTGGAGGTATTACAATAACACCTTCTTAGAAATTGATAAAAATAAAAAAATAAAAATAAAAAGGGCATATAATTTCATGCAACAAAATTTGCTTCCTAATTCTTGTTAGCTAGTAGTATGGTTTGGCTGTTTCCAAAATGTTTACACCGAATATATGTCATGCATTATTGGCAACCAAAACATGAGATTGTCTTCTTAAATCACCAGGTATTCAAAAAAAAATTAAGTTAATAGAAAATAATAAATTTAATAATTTAACTAATATTTTAACACTATTCCTTATGTATAAGCCCCTCCCTCAATAACTAGGATCCAACATGTAGAATATTTGACTGAAAAAAATGAGTTAAAGTATGGAGTTGGTGTTCGAAGTTTAGACCACTACTCATGTACTATGTTAAATCATCAATTGTCTTAAAAACATAAATAATGAATTTAATCATCTTATTATCAGTTTAATAATCCAAGAAGTAAAAAAAAAAATGGTGACTAACTCTCATTTGTGAAATATGCAGAAAGAAGGCAAGCATGGTTGTGCTTATTTTATCTAGGTTGACGAAGAAGCTATGCTCCATGTGTCACAATTCAATGCCAAAATAGTTGATCAGAAGAAGGGTTTGAAACTAAACTGGCGAAATTGATGCTGCAGATTTATGCTGAAAAGTGCAAAAACAATACCATGAAAAAAAAAAAAAAAAAAAAAAAAGAAAGAAAGAAAAGAAAAGAACTTAAGGATGTCATTGGTCACTTGTTTGATTTTAGCATTTTTGTTGTTGTCTTGTTGTGCTAGTGATAGGGAAAAACATCATTGCATTGTTGGTAGGGCAATGTTGCCGTGAGAGGGAGAAACCTACGTAGTTTAAGGACTTTTATTTAATGGCTTGTCTTAAAGTGCAAAAACAATGTTTCCTAAATGTCCCTTATCTAACGTACTACTGTTGTGCTGTTAGTGAAGCACATATTGTAATGTAAATTTTGTTGAACTTCTCTTGTTGCTGCAGCTATTAATTTATGGACTTTTATTCACCTTGAATACAAACTTTTTTTTATTCATATTCTCATTTGCAAAGTTATTTCTTGTTGATGGCATTGGGAGTAGGAGTGATAGTGTCAAGAAACAATCCATGTTTTTGAATAACTGAGAGATGTAATGAATGTTGAAGATGGTTTTAAGTAACTTGATACAATTGGTAGGGCAATGTGTCAAACTAAACTGGTCAATTCCACATTCATATAACTATTTCTAACACAAGTTAACAAAAACTCATCATGCTGTTTTGACTTTAAATAGAGAGTTTTAAATATAATCTTGTTTTTTTCCCATAATCTTCTACATAATAGCCATTAAGACTTGAACAAAATAATTAAAAGCATATATATAACCATTAACCATTAAATTACACATCCAAAATGACCAATTGTTGCTTCCACAATCCCTTTATTTGGAAACTATAAAATGTATGATCTAATATTTTTGCCAATCCAGCTTCTTCCTCTTTTTCTTGTTACCGTCTATTATTGCAATTGCCTTCTCTACGGTTGATACAATAGTTTTGCTTCTTTTGTCAGGCTTTGATGTACATGCAGTAGTATCTCCCTCTAGATCAATAAAAGTTGGGCCTTTATTCCCAGTACCAAATTGGCCCTTCAACCGATCTGATGCCCTTAGCCTTGTTGCAATCCCACCTCCCACAGTTTGTATTGAGGATGAACCTCTATTTCACCCCTTAAATCACTCCATTAGTGGTTGAGGAGATTGAGAAGACCCAATTGGTTGAGAAGACCCTTTTGGTTGAGTGTTTGATATCTCATCATCAACTTCTTCCTTATCATTTCCAGCATGGATATGATTGGCAGATCACGCGCCTTCAAAATGTAGGCATTGAAGTACTCGCACAGGTTGTTCACAAGTAAATCACAATTGGAGAATGTACTGAACCAAGCCCTGAACCATGTGCTTTGATCAATCTTTGACAAATAGTTGTATGCATCCTGGCTTATCAGCCTCAATTACTCCATTTCCTTATGGAAATCAGCCTCAGTATATGATGCAGCCGTAGCCCATAACTTGTCCTTCAATGCCAAACCACAATAACCTATGTCTTTGTAGTTCGCATACAAATGTTTTACACAAAACCGGTGGTTGCCCCTGGGAAGCACCACATCGAAAGCTAGTTGCAGCCCCTACACTCAGTCACAATAATAAACAAAAATTGGTTAACTTTTGACGAAAAGAAATAAAAACAAAAACAAAGAAACATAATGAACTTAAATTATGGTTA
This sequence comes from Corylus avellana, assembly GCF_965113065.1. Classification (NCBI taxonomy): domain Eukaryota; kingdom Viridiplantae; phylum Streptophyta; class Magnoliopsida; order Fagales; family Betulaceae; genus Corylus; species Corylus avellana. The sequence goes on from NC_142491.1 coordinate 29,965,694, forward strand.
CCTTTTGACGATCAGAAATAAATGTCCACCCTTGTGTAGGGGGTGCCAAGATCTGATAGCAAAGTCTTAAGAAATCATATCTAACTGCCTTTTGTTTCTGCCTCAACAACTGCAGGTGCCACTGAATATATGTTATTATTGACATCCCTCGAAATGGCAGATAAAAGCTGTCCTTTATAAGGCCCTTTAAAAAAATCCATCTAACCCATTGATAGGCCAACAACCAGCTCGAAGACCTTTCTTCATGGCAGCCAAAGAAAAGTACAACCTATGGAAACATACTGGATGATCAGGGAAAGGTATATCAACCTTCATCATCATACAACTACCCCGGTTTGTTTGCATAATTGTTTCACAATAATCCCAAAACTTATTGCATTGAAGCTTAACTTTACCAAGAATCATATCCTGTGAAATTCTTCTAGCTGTTGTGCAAATATCTACCTAAATTAATAGGCAAATAATTGTACGTTTTACTTGCAAGTGCACAAGATCAAACAATAGTGTAGCAGGCAAATATGAGATCATTCCCACAAGGATTGGTAAATTATGTTTAGAAGTAATTTCCTATTTAATTAAACAGATAAAATTTAATTATCATGATTGAATTTAAATAAAGAAATAAAATAAAAGATAACCTAGAACTAAAAGGGATTTTGATATCCTTTTAGTTTTGATATCCACCACTAACAATAACCCCTAGGAATTCCCTAAAGGACAAGTGAAGTCTCGTGAGGGTTTTCCAGGAATGTTACCCACAAACACCATGCAAGAATTCATGTTATCCAAAAATTAATGTATCACTCAAAACCATGATTCTTATTCATTAGTAAGCTTAAAAAGATAAACTCCATCTTCATAATGAATTGGAATTTTAAAATTTAATCACTTACAAAAGACATGCTAAGGCATCTCAAGTTCGAAACAGTGTAAAGTGAACTAGCACATAAATATCAAGCTTCCAATTATTTCCAATGTGCAATGTCTCAATATCTCAAAGTTCACTGAAATCCCTATTATAATGAACAACAATGGCATTTTTTCTTTTTCTTTTTCTTTTTCTTTTTCTTTTTCTTCTTCTTCTTCATTAGGTTTTGCAATGTTTTGTTTCCTTAAGCTTTCTAATTAACCCATGTAACGAGTGTTAGGTCAATGACTCTCAAACCAGATGGTTTTAAGGCATTAGGTGTAGAGACACCCCTAGGACTTACTAACTCGAGTTAAAAAGGCTATGAAACCAAACTAACCATGACATTAACCAAATCAAAATTCTTCACCTTTTGACGTGAACAATCAATGCTTTGAGGCAAGAGGTCCAGTTACTTAATGAAAAGCTTATCGATGATCTTTTTTTTTTTTTTCTATCACACACACACACACACAGTGCTTACAAAAGTCAGTGATGTACATGCAGTAAGATAATCTAAATCAAAGCAGTAAAACCATCCAAGAAGGCGGTAAAGACAGTTGAATAAGCAAGATATAAAACTGATATTAAAGACAGTTGATAAGATAAACAAAGCTTGATAAAAAAGCTTAAAATCGTTATAGATTTTAGACAAAGCTTACAAAAGTAAGTGACAGTGCTTACTGAAGTAAGTGACAGGAGACAGGGGAATATTAAGACAGGGGAATATTAAGACAGGGGAATGGCAAGAAAGTTTCTAAGGAAGCTAGAAGAGCTCTGGAACCTCTGGAAAACCTCTGCCTTACAATGGGGGAGGGGAGCCAGTTATATAGGCTGATTACATTGCATAAAACAAAATACAATCATGGACAAAACAGTGAAAGCATATGCTGCGTCAGTGCGGTCACATGTGAATAGTAGAGGCACGTTTGGCGCCAATCTGGAACAGTGAAAGTAATCAATCTTGAACAGTTGCTGTCTGCACTATAGTGTTGGCAGACAAATCTTGAACAGTGAAGTGAACAGTGCGTCTGAACAGTGTCGTCCGGACAATGAACAGTAAAAGTGAACAATGATTTTGCACAGTAACTTCAAAATATGATGAGCAGTGACCCATTGAAGATCACAAATTTTCTTTACTGACGTCATGGTCAGTGAACTGGGAACCAATCGTTAGTAGCAGTTCTTGATAAGAAAACAGTTGTCGTTATGGTCAAAAAGCCGTTAAGAGGCTTTTCACAAGTAGCCGTCATGGGCAAGTCTGAAAATTGTCATTTATTCTTCGTTATCAGCAGCAAAGTCAATGGAATCAAGGTAAGTCTGGATCCATTGTTTCTTCTTTGAAGAATATTTAGGAACTGGAGGTGGAGGAGGTGCTATGTTTGGCATAGCAGCAGCAACTCTCTTGGTCATCAACTCAACCTTCTTGACAATGGGTTCAATCTTGGGGGACATTTCCCAAGTTTTACATTGGAACCAATGTCTTTCAATTTTTTCATTATTCCTGACATATTTCCATTTTAGGAACCAAGGAATTCTGAATTTTTTGGCAAAATAAAGCATGGGAGGAAAGATAAGGTTAAAATCATCACAGCAACCGTTACAGGTGATGTGAGAAGAAAACAGATGGAAAGCATAAATAAGTTGAGGGGGAAGAACATCAATGGTTAGACCAAAATGATCCCACCATTGTTTAAACCAAGTGGGGAGAAGACCGTTAAAGTCTTTATCAAAAGTAATGAACCAGAAGTGTTTGGAAACAGGGGTTCAGAAAAAGCATAAAATGAAACCAGGCATTTACATAATCATAATAGGAATAGGGAACATGAGAATTGGAAGAGGGAATAAGGGCAGAAGGGTGAGGGCCCCATTCATCGACAGAGATGAATTTGACAATATATGCAATGGTACCAACAATCGTTTGAGGATCGTCGTACTTGGGAATAGGTCAAAACCTGACAGATTTGGTTTGAATCAATATATCAGTAAAAAATGACAAATCTTTCAAGGGATGTTTAGGGATCCAATGAAAATGACAAGGAAAGTAAGAACGAGCCAATTGCTCAGGGGTTTGAGAAAGATTTTCAGAAGAGAATAAATATTGAGAAAAGGGGAGAGTAATCCAAGGAAAGGATATATTGACAGGGTGAGAACTAGGTTCTGTTAAGGGAGCCATAGATTTAGGCTTAGTGTATTGACAAAATGCAGAGGACTCTAACTGGGCAATTTGAGAGTGTATTTGGGGAAGATCAGCAAGATGGAAATCAAAAGAATCAAGGGGAATAGAAGGTCTAGGCTTCAAAACAGTATTAACCTTTTCCTTTCCCTTTTTGCTGGCCATTGTGGCTCTGCAAGAATTCACGGGTTAGAAAATCAGGTATCGAATTGTTTGAGCCTTTAATATATTCAATGTCAAAATCAAAAACACTTAAGATGGCTTGCCATCTGGCAAAAATCTGTTTTGATGCAATGTTTTCAACATCTTTTTTCAAAATATATTTGGCAGATTTGCAATCAATACGCAGAAGAAATTTTTGATTAAGTAAATCAGATTGAAATTTAGTAATGCATAAAACAACAACAAGAATTTCTTTCTTAATAGTACTATAATTAATCTGCGCAGAATTCCAGGATCCAGAATGAAATCGAACAATCTGTTTGGGAGACTCTGGGCAAGATCCTAGGGAAACAACCTGTTTTAGAATACCTCCAAAGCCAATTTCAGAGGCGTCAGTATCGACAATTTTGAAGGAATTATCAGAGGGGATGCCTAAGCAAGGGAGAGTTTTGACATGAAGTTTGATTTCTTTGACAAGGGAGGTATGAATATCAGACCAAGGGGGAGGGTTGCCTTGTAACCTTTCAAACAAAGGTTTACAATGTTTTCGCAAATCCTTGTAGAAATCAGCAATATAATTCAAGGAACCAAGAAATCGTTGGAGTTGGGATTTCTCGGTGATAACATCAGGAAATTTGTCAGCAAACTGGATAGCTCTATCAATAGGACGAATTTGACCTTTGGAAATGTCAAATCCAAGAAATCTGATTTTATCCTGAAAGAGCTTGATCTTTTTGGCAGAAACAACAAGCTCGTTATGTTTGATGGTTTCTAGAAACGATTTCAAATGTTTCCAGTGTTCATCAATGGACTTTGAGAAGACACGGACATCATCAATATAGACAATAGTGAAATGACTGAAAGGGTTGAAAATATCGTTCATGATATTCTGAAATTCGCTAGGAGCATTTTTCAAACCAAAAGGCATGACATTCCACTCATAGTGTCCAAAGGGAGTAGTAAAGGCCATCTTGTACCTATCACTATCCTTAATCTGGACCTGCCAGAAACCTGACTTCATATCAAACTTAGAGAAGACAACAGCGTCGTTTAGACGACTAACCAGATCCTTCCTATTGGGGATAGGATACCTAATCCACTCTAACACATCATTGAGGGGCTTGTAGTTAATAACTAACCTAGGAGCACCTCGTTCTAACTCAGCATTTTTCATGACATAAAAAGCAGCACAAGACCAAGGAGACTTTCTCTTACGAATAATACCCTTAGCAAGCAAATCAGCAATTTCTTTTTGACAAAATTCTAAAGTTTCGGCATTCATTTGAATAGGCCTAGCTTTAGTTGGAATTTTGTTCTAAGAAAAATCTTTAACATAAGGCAAAGAAACAATATGCTTTTTCCTATTCCAAAAAGCATTAGGAAGTTCAAAGCAAACAGAATCAAGAATCAAGGTATTGAAAGCAGAAATTTTTTATTGCAAAAGCTCGTCAGAGAGTTGTTTAGCAATCTTTTTGTATCTTAATTCTTGTTTGAGAAAATTGAGTTGTTTATGCTTGGCAGAGACCAAATTTAAACAACTATCATCAATATCAAATTTTGAAGCAAAAGGAAATTTCACTTCAAATCCCATTTTAACAGTTGAGACACCAGTATCATCAATTGTTATAGGATAGAGCATGGCAATAAAAGGCAGACCAAGAATTACTTTATCAGTCATATTCTTGACAAGAACAACAGGGATATGGAAGCAAACATTATCTTGGCAAACATGAATATTATTTAATTCATACTTAATGTGCAGTTCATTTCCACTGGCTGAATGCAACCGTTCTGTGGATTTTTCAAAGTATTTGATGGGAATAAGACCCTCTTGGATACAATTTAAATCAGCACTGGAGTTAATTAAAGCAACAACATCAAGAGTAAAATCAGGGGAAACAATGATATGCACTTTGGAATGCCATGTGGGAGGAACAACTTTGTTGATTAAATTGACAAAATGAGCATTGTCAGAGACATGAATATGCTTATTCCTTTTTAAATCAACCATATCTTTCCTAATGTTACTAATCTCGTATTGTAAATCTGAGACTGTAACTACTTTGGATTTTTGTTTTGAAATTTTTTCCAAAGTATTTTCAGAAGACATTTTAGTATTGTTTTGTTCTTCAGACTTAGTCAGAACAGAACAAGTACTAATCTTATCATCGTCAATCTTATCAGGAGGCGCAGGTTCAAAATGACAATCTTTCATAGGATTGAAGGATCCGTCAAAGATCCTTCGGAGTTTTGGCTCCATTTCAATCTTACCAAAGTTTTGTTCAAGAACTCTGATGTCAGAATCAGTAGATTCTTGAGAAGAAGTTTCAAAATCAGAAGAGGAGACTTTTTTAATACCAAAATTCTGTCGAAAAGAACTGGCACGAGCAGTAGTCAACTCAGAAAGCAATTTGTTAACTTTCTCAAGGTTCATTTGAGAAGTCGTTTTCAAACCAGAAGATTTTTTCAAATTAGAGAGAGAAATTAGGGGTTTTTCAATTTTAGAAGGAGCAGAGGAAACTTTTGGATCAGAAGAGAGAGAGGGAAGTTTCTCTTCGATACGGTCCAATTGTTGTCCTTAAATATGCAAAGATTGGGCACAAAAATTGTTTTGTTCGATAGTTTTCCTATCGTTATTAATAGGATCCTTATCATGGGTTTTGAAAGGAGAACATTTAACAACAATTTTGTTAACAGAGAGTGTTTTCAATAGGAGGATGTGTAGATCTGATAACAGATTTATCCTCATTGGTAAAACTCTTTTTGACAACATTCAAAACATTATCGACAGGGAAATGTTTTTGAAGATAATCAAAAAACAGAATGTGTTTTTGGGACTTAATCATCATCTCAGTCCATTTGACCTTGATGAGATTTTGTTCCTTTTCAAAATATTTGGCACGGTAAGCATCCTGTAAAGCACGATTTTCTTTTGAACTGAAATCTTTGGACAAAGCAGGCCAATCAATGACAGAAAATAAACCTTTGACAGGAGCAGTAAGAACATTACACTGATGATGAGGAGCAGTGGGAAGAGGAGCATTAAAATCAGAAGTAGAAGGAGAGATAGATCCACCTTCGTCATCCGTTTGGGGATGATTTCTAGTAGAGTAAAAAGTAGAAGAAACTTGGGAATCAGTAGAAATTCCTTTGAGTTTCAAATCAGGGTTAACAACAGGACAAAGAGGAGGAGGAGCGTTAAGGGACTCATCCACATCTTTATCACGACGTTGAAATCCTTCTGAGGTTGTGGAACCAGCAAAAGAATTCTTTCGTTCGTTAACCAATAGAGGTCTTTCGAACAGAGGTCTTTTGATTCTGTTAGAAAGTCCTAAATCAGAAAAATTGATTTTGACAGATCCATCCATGTATTGCTGGATGTAATCAAGATTAGAGGCATCGTTTACTACTCGAGAAGGTTTTGCAGCAACTTCCAAAAGCCACTCATTGGGGAGGTCAATCTCATCCCAGCGAATCATTTTTGGAGTTTTGATATTAGCATTCTGAGTAGAACTTTGAATTAACAAAGTAGATTCACCTGGATTCTTGAGCATAGCTTGTGGATCTAGATTTGTCTTCATCAACTTGTAATAAATACGGTAGATGATAGCAAGGGGTCTGCTACCTTCTTCCATATTATATCCAGAAGCCAAAACATTAAGCGTTAAAGCTTTCAAAATATGCATATCATTTAAAGCAAGAGAAATGTTGGGGAAGACATCAAAATGGACAGGACCAATAAACAAAGAAGACTGAATCATTCCAAGAATACTGGTTTTGAAATCAATAAATCTTGCGTCACGCAAGCATAATAAAACAGAAGCATTAATACCAAGTCGAGTCAATGGCTTGACAGCAACTTGCACAGAACCAACATGCAAAAACTTATAACCTTTAGCAAGAGAATCGTTAATGAATTTCTTGTTAAATAAGGTCATAGTTTGATCTTTGCCGGTAATAGCAAAGGTTTGTTCAACAGTTTTGACAGAATATTCAGATCTAAAGACAGATTTAGAACATGAAGTAGTGTAAATATCCTTGGCGTTAAGCTTGGGCATATTCCACTTATCAAATTTAAAATCAGAATCAGTTTCAACAGAAAAATTTTCAAAATTAACCACGTCAGGTGGCAAACTGGAATTGGAGCAAACAGAAGAATTAGATCTCCACATTTTGACACACAAACTAAACTCAAAATCACACACTGGGCAAAGTCTTAAAGGATCTCATCCTAGGTACTCACACACAAGGCAAACTTCCTAAGCATGTCCTTCCTAGACACTAGACTATCCACACCAGACCCTTGGCCTAACCCTCGATTGAAACCAGAACTATTCACACATACCCTTGGCCTAGCCCACAGTCTCTTCTTCACGCCCTAAACGCCAACCCAGGCTTCAAGCGGGACTTACAGATACCTCAACAACTGTAGTGACGGGGTGGTGAACTACCGTTCCTTACAACCAAAGTGACGGGGTGGTGGACTACCGTCTAACAACTAGGATCACGACACAGAGAAAGGTTAACAGGGGGTAAGTAAAGAGGAGAAGAACAAGACTGAAATGGGGCCCTCACCCTTTGGTTGTAATCCACAAAATTATTTCATGTACATCAGAGCTCTGATACCAAATGGGAGCTCTCGTCCGACAAAGACTCGAGGGGCATGACGCCAGGTTGCTTATGCCTGACCAACCCGAACTCCAAGCATGAGGGACGGCTTTCCCCGTCATGGCCCACACCCGTACCTACCAAAGCATCCGTGTCCTAGCACTTGAACGGACATGAACCTGCCGCAGGATAGCCTCTCCATACCCAACTGGGAGAGTGAGAGGATCGGCAGTCTATTTTGGCTCTGATACCAACAACAGGGGGGGAGAAAGCGCAGTATGCATATAGATGCAAGGGATAGGGGTGAGTGATGTACATGCAATAAGATAATTTAAATCAAAGCAGTAAAACCGTCCAAGAAGGCGGTAATGACAGTTGAATAAGCAAGATATAAAACTGATATTAAAGACAGTTGATAAGATAAACAAAGCTTGATAAAAAGCTTAAAATCGTTATAGATTTTAGACAAAGCTTACAAAAGTAAGTGACAGTGCTTACTGAAGTAAGTGACAGGAGACAGGGGAATATTAAGACAGGGGAATGGCAAGAAAGTTTCTAAGGAAGCTAGAAGAGCTCTGGAACCTCTGGAAAACCCCTGCCTTACAATGGGGGAGGGGAGCCCGTTATATAGGCTGATTACATTGCATAAAACAAAATACAATCATAGACAAAACAGTGAAAGCATATGCTGCATCAGTGCGGTCACATGTGAACAGTAGAGGCACGTCTGGCGCCAATCTGGAACAGTGAAAGTAGCCAATCTTGAACAGCTGCTGTCGGCACTGTAGTATCGGCAGACAAAACTTGAACAGTGAAGTGAACAGTGCATCTGAACAGTAATCCTGTATAGTGTCGTCCGGACAATGAACAGTAAAAGTGAACAGTGATTTTGCACAGTGACTTCAAAACATGATGAACAGTGACCCATTGAAGATCACAAATTTTCTTTGCTGACGTCCTGATCAGTGAACTGAGAACCAACCGTCAATGGAATGGTAGCAGTTCTTTTTCTTGAGAACATTGTGGTCGTTAAGGACCAAACAAGAGCCGTTATGAGGCTTTTCACAAGTCTTCAATCCCTGGGTAAGGATAGTATTCTTGTGTGTCTTCATAGTAGGGATTTTGAAGGAGCTTCTGGAGAGGCTTCTGGGACGATGCAGATTTTTCGTCTTCTTCGTCGTTGTCAGAATCATCTTCGAGGGCAGCAAGAAGGGCTTTGATCTTCTCTTTCTTAGAAGAAGATTTCTTCTTGGAAGAGCTAGATGCAATAGAAGGGGAAGAAACAGGGGATATTTCCTTTTCTTCTTTTGGGGAGGAAAATATGCTGAGAGTAATCAAGAGTGGGGATTTAGCCGTTAGTGGCAAAGCAGGGGCCTTGAGGGCCTGAGACATATTTTTGACAGAGATAACAATGTAATCAACTAGTGAGCATTTATCCCACCATTTGACAAACCATTGTCGTTGGATCTTGTCTTCTGAAAGGTGATATTTCCATTTCAGAATCCATGGAATTTTGTATTTAATGACAAAATAAATCATAGTTGGAAACTTAGCACCATAAGAATCAACTTTGTAGTTGTTCTTGAATAAATGGAAAGCTTCAACTAATTGGAGAAGGAGGATGTCAGGGATAAGGCCAAATTGGTTCCACCATCTGGAGAACCAGAGGGGAAGGATACCGGTAAAATTCTTGTCAAAATTAAGAAACCAAGAATGATCAAAGACAGAGGTTTGATAAAGTAAGAATTTGAACCAAGCATCGACATAATCATAATAAGTGCAGGGGATAGAAAATCCGTTAAGGGATTTTGCGACAGAGGGATGGTTACCCCATTCCTTTTCAGAGATAATCCGTTTGAAATAGACACTATGATAAAGTATCTTTTGTGGATTATTTTTATCAGGAATAGATTTGAAAGAGACAGAATCAGTTTGCTATAAGACAGCAGAATAGAAAGCCAAATTTTTCTGAGGATGTTTAGGGATCCAATGAAAATTTGAAGGAAAATAGGAGAGGACAATATCTCCGGCAGATTTAGAAGAAGCAGAACAATTAAGTTCGACAAAGAACAAGTTCTGGAAATAAGGGAGAGTCATATAGGCAGACGTTTTATCATACCTTATGAAGGGATTTTTTGTTTTGTCAGAAAAGGGATCATAAGAGGAGGCAAGTGTACTAGAGTACGACATTTGGGAATCAGGATAAAAGGGAGCAAATCTGTTGGTTATGGCAACAGAGGAAATTGGCAGGGAAGAAGCAAGAGGGGACTCTGATTTTATAATCAGAGCTTTTGAACCAATTTTTTCTTTATCCTTTTTGCTAGCCATAGTGGCACTGCAAAAATTCAAAAGGAAAGTAATTAAAACCAAAATGGTTAAAACTTTTATAAAATATATGCAAAATAACGTCAAAATTATTTTTTTGCAAAGCAGAAATACTAATATGCGCTATGTGTTGGGAATAGGTATGAACAAAGAATTATGGGAAAACACAACCGTCAGGGGGTTGTTTAGGCAAGACAACACTCTGATGGTAATAGGGTCCTTATCCAACTCTAGGTTTGAGGACTACCTAAACTTAATATCCAACCTATTAACATCAATTTCAAATTTTGAAGCAAAAGGTATTTGAATATTAACATCAAATTTAACAGTTGAAACACCAATCTCGTCAACAGAGAATGGATAAAGTAAAGCAAGAAAAGGCATCCCAAGAATTACCCTTTCACCCATGTTTTTAACAAGAACAGTAGGAATATGAAAATGAATATTATTAAAACAGACATAAGCATTGTTTAATTCAAAATCAATGTGCAATTTGCTTCCACTGGCTGAGTGCAACTGTTCTGTGGATTTTTCAAAATATTTGCTAGGAATGAATCCTTCTTGAATGCAATTCAAATTAGAACCATAATCAATTAAAGCAAAAACATCAAAAGCATAATTAGGAGAAATGGTAATTCTGACTTTTGAATACCATCTCGGAGGGACAACTTTACTGATCATACTGACAATCTTAACTTCATTGGTCAAAGATTTATGACTGGATTTATCCTCATCATCATGCTCAGTTGTTTCGTTATCAGAAACACTTCCAGGAACACATTGGTTAAGATTTAAAAGCAAAAGCTTTTGTTGTAAATCTTTGTTTTCAGTATTAACATCTTGCAAGGCAGTTTGCAAGTTGACAATGTCTTTCTTGATGATACTAATCTCATGCTGCAAATCTGAGATAGTAACTACCTTGATTTTTGTTTTGAAAATTGTTTCAAGGTGTCTTCGAAAGAGATTTTAGTGCCAACAGGTTTTTCAACAACATCTTTAATCATGAGTTTCTTAAGTTTTTTAAGATACTCTTCTTTCAAATCAGGGTTTTCAATTTTTGAAATCAGGGTAAGAAGCAAATCTTCTTGTTCTTCTGATTTAGTCAGGCCAGAACAAGTTTTTGGGTCCCAGCAAGATTCAGTACAACCAAAATTGACACAATTTGCAGAAATATCAGAGGCAGAGTGATAATCAGAATCAGAGGAAGATAGAAAATCATTTTCAGAAGAATAATCAGAAAAAGGCATTGTTTTGAAAGATTCTAAAGATTTTTTGCTTATCATCGTCATTGATGCTTAAAGCATTAATCTCTTTTTTAATCTTTTTGGGAGGCTTTGGGCACTTGTCAGCATAATGTCCTGTTTCCCCACAATTAAAACATTTATTTTTTGAAAAGTATTTTTCAAATTTAGATTCTTTACTCCGTTTAGGAGGTTTAGAAAATTTAGGTTTATTAAATTTTCTTTTCTTGTGGCTATTGTAATATGGAGGGGGTGATTTCATGAAAGCTTTAGATTTCTTCCTTTGCGTTTTGGAAGGAGCAACAGGAGGTAATCCAAACTATTCATAGAAATTTCCCTTTTCATACTTAGCTTTCTTGGCGTTTTTAAGCTGCTGTCTGATCATCTTTTGATCGATGCACATCTTAATACCAAGTTTTTTGACAGTTGAAAACAAATCACCATAAGTCAAGTTTTCAAAATCAATGAGACCAGTGTCAGAACTGATCAATTCATCTTTAACTTTGTGAGCAAATAATGAAGGTAATCCATCAATAAACTTTTCATTCCAATAAGGTTTTTGACTATCAGGTCTAACTATGACACGGGAAAGAAAGACATCTTGATACCATCTATAGTCAGACATAGTAGGGCATCGAAGATTGTTTAAATAATCAGAAATACGAGAAGTGATATTGGAAGGAGTTTCGACAAAATGTTTGATAATTGTAGAGATCAAGGAGTTAACACCATCAGGTTCACCCATACCAATTTGCTCATTGAAAATGGGTAATCCTTCTTTATCACTCTTTACTGCTTTCCTGATCTGAGCTCTTCTTAGTTCAGTGAGATAATTGTCCCACCGATTTCTAAGAGTACCAGAAAACTCAGTAGCAAGTAAATCCACAATATCAGCTTGGCTTTTATTGTGATTAGTGAGATAGGCATTAGCAACCATGGACATGAGATTCATCTTATTGAGCAGTTCTTGCTCAGACAAACCGTCAATATTCCATTGATACAATTTATCAGCAGAGACAGAGAATTGGGATTGGAGAAACCTTTCCTCAAATTGTAAATCAGGAGGAGTGGGTTTTGAATAAAAATTCTTTGTCAGAATAAAAGGTTTAGATCCGTCAAAGATCCTTTGGAGTTTTAGCTCCATTTCAATCTTACCAAAGTTTTGTTCAAGAACTTTGATGTCAGAATCAGTAGATTCTTGAGAAGATGTTTCAGAATCAGAAGAAGAAACTTTTTTGATGCCAAAGTTCTGTCCAGAGGAACTGGCACGAGCAGTAGTCAACTCAGAAAGCAATTTGTTGACTTTCTCAAGGTTCATTTGAGAAGTCATTTTTAAACCAGAAGATTTTTTCAAATCAGGGAGAGAAATCAGGGGTTTTTCAATTTTAGTAGGAGCAAAGGAAACTTTTGGATCAGAAGAGAGAGAAGGAATTTTCTCTTCAATACGGTCCAATTGTTGTCCTAAAATATGAAGAGATTGAGCACAAAAATTGTTTTGTTTGATAATTTTCCTATCGTTATTAATAGGATCCTTATCATGGGTTTTGAAAGGGGAACATTTAACAACAATTTTGTTAACATCAAGAAGAGTGTTTTCAATAGGAGGATGTGTAGATCTGATAACAGATTTATCCTCTTTGGTAAAACTCTTTTTGACAAAATTCAAAACATTATCGACAGGAAAATGTTTTTGAAGATAATCAAAAAACAGAATGTGTTTTTGGGACTTAATCATCATCTCAGTCCACTTGACCTTGGCACGGTAAGCATGCCGTAAAGCACGATTTTCTTTTGAGCTGAAATCTTTGGACAAAGCAAGCCAATCAATAACAGAAAAGAAATCTTTGATGGGAGCAGTAGCAGTGATGACATTACACTGATGATGAGTAGTGGGAAGAGGAGCATTAAAATCAGAAGCAGAAGGAGAAACAGATCCACCTTCGTCATCCGTTTGGGGATGATTTCTAGTAGAGTAAAAAGCAGAAGAAACTTGGGAATCGGTAGAAATTCCTTTGAGTTTCAAATCAGGGTCAACAGGACAAGGAGGAGGAGGAGCGTTAAGGGACTCATCCACATCTTTATCACGACGTCGAAATCCTTCTGAGGTTGTGGAACCAGCAAAAGAATTCCTTCGTTCGTTAACCAACAGAGGTCTTTCGATTCTGCTTGAAAGTCCTAAATCAGAAAAATTGATTTTGACAGATCCATCCATATATTGCTGGATGTAATCAAGATTAGAGGCATCGTTTACTACTCGAGAAGGTTTTGCAACACCTTCCAAAAGCCACTCATTGGGGAGGTCAATCTCATCCCAGCGAATCATTTTTGGAGTTTTGATATTAGCATTCTGAGTAGAACTTTGAATTAACAAAGTAGATTCACCTGGATTCTTGATCACAGCTTGTGGATCTAGATTTGTCTTCATCAATTTATAATAAATATGGTAGATGATAGCAAGGGGTCTGCTACCTTCTTCCATATTATAACCAGAAGTTAAAACATTAAGCGTCAAAGCTTTCAAAATATGCATATCATTTAAAGGAAGAGAAATGTTGGGGAAGGCATCAAAATGGACAGGACCAATAAACAAAGAAGATTGAATCATTCCAAGAATACTGGTTTTGAAATCAATAAATCTTGCGTCACGCAAGCATAATAAAACAGAAGCATTAATACCAAGTCGAGCCAATGGCTTGACAGCAACTTGCACAGAACCAACATGCAAAAACTTATAACCTTTAGCAAGAGAATCGTTAATGAATTTCTTGTTAAATAAGGTCATAGTTTGACCTTTGCAGGTAATAGCAAAGGTTTGTTCAACAGTTTTGACAGAATATTCAGATCTAAAGACAGATTTAGACCATGAAGTAGTGTAAACATCCTTGGCGTTAAGCTTGGGGATATTCCACTTATCAAATTTAAAATCAGAATCAGTTTCAACAGAATTTTTTTTTAAAATTAACCACATGAGGTGGCAAATTGGAATTGGAGCAAACAGAAGAATTAGATCTCCACATTTTGACACACAAACTAAACTCAAAATCACACATTGGGCAAAGTCTTAATGGATCTCATCCTAGGTACTCACACACAAGGCAAACTTCCTAAGCATGTCCTTCCTAGACACTAGACTATCGACACCAGACCTTTGGCCTAACCCTCGATTGAAACCAGAACTATTCACACATACCCTTGGCCTAGCCCACAGTCTCTTCTTCACGCCCTAAACGCCAACCCAGGCTTCAAGCGGGACTTACAGATACCTCAACAACTGTAGTGACGGGGTGGTGTACTACCGTTCTTTACAACCAAAGTGACGGGGTGGTGGACTACCGTCTAACAACTAGGATCCCGACACAGAGAAAGGTTTACAGGGGGTAAGTAAAGAGGAGAAGAACAAGACAATACTCAGGGGGTCAAGAGAGAGCAGGGTGTACATCAAGCAGCAAAGAGATCGGAACTCTTATGGCTCTGATACCAACAACAGGGGGGGAGGAAGCGCAGTATGCATATAGATGCAAGGGATAGGGGAGAATGATGTACATGAAATAAGATAATTTAAATCAAAGCAGCAAAACCGTCCAAGAAGGCAGTAATGACAGTTGAATAATCAAGATATAAAACTAATATTAAAGACAGTTGATAAGATAAACAAAGCACTGAAAATTTTGGTTGTAGTAGATAATTATTCCTAAGGATGAAATAATTTATTCTGCTTTTTACTCTACTAGAAATAATCCCCAAACGGATGATGAAGGTGGATCTATCTCTCCTTCTGCTTCTGACTTTAATGCTCCTCTTCCCACTGCTCCTCATCATCAGTGTAATGTTCTTACTGCTCTTGTCAAAGATTTCTTTTCTGTCATTGATTGGCCTTCTTTGTCCAAAGATTTCAGTTCAAAAGAAAATCGTGCTTTACGGCATGCTTACCGTGCCAAATATTCTGAAAAGGAACAAAATCTCATCAAGGTCAAATGGACAGAGATGATGATTAAGTCCCAAAAACACATTCTGTTTTTTTTATTATCTTCAAAAACATTTCCCTGTCGATAATGTTTTGATTGTTGTCAAAAAGAGTTTTACCAAAGAGGATAAATCTGTTATCAGATCTACACATCCTCCTATTAAAAACACTCTTCTTGATGTTAACAAAATTGTTGTTAAATGTTCTCCTTTCAAAACCCATGATAAGGATCCTATTAATAACGATAGGAAAACTATCGAACAAAACAATTTTTGTGCCCAATCTTTGCATATTTTAGGACAACAATTGGACCTTATCGAAGAGAAAGTTGTGGACAGAAACAGAGAGAAACTAAAACCAAAAAAAAATAATAATAAGAATAATAATAAAAACTAATAGACTTTAAAAATAGAAACATAAAACAAAAGGAAAATAAAAGAAAACAAAAAACAAAAACAAAATAAAATAAAAATGAAAAATAAAAGCAAAATTGAAATCAGCAGCTTCAGTACTATTGCTGTCTGGCTGTGCGCTCGACTGCAGTGCACTTGCGCTCGATCGCACAACTGCGCTCGATCTCCCTGGAATGGGCGCTCGAGCATACTGTCGCAAAACATAAGCATATAGAGCTTACAGGCAGCAACGAGCTCGATCGCAGTGAGACTGCGCTCGATCGTACTGCCGCAAATTAAATCAGATTTGCGATAAAAAATAGAAACGAAAAACAAAACATGAAAACTAAACAAAAATAAACATAAACATAAAACAAACAAAATTAAAAACTAAACAAAACAGAGAAAAAAGAATAAATAAATAAATAAATAAAAGAAACTAAATTAAACTAAAGGAAAAAAATTTCTAGACATAATTTAACACAATTCCCAGCAACAGCGTCAAAAACTTGTTGTGCAAATATCTACCTAAATTAATAGGCAAATAATTGTTCGTTTTACTCGCAAGTACACAAGATCAAACGATAGTATAGTAGACAAATACGAGATCATTCCTACGAGGATTGGTAAATTATGTTTAGAAGTAATTTCCTATTTAATTAAACAGATAAAATTCAATTGTCACGATTGAATTTAAATAAAGAAATAAAATAAAAGATAACCTAGAACTAAAAAGGATAAAGGATTTGATATCCACCACTAATCAAACTAATTAAGGTAACATTATGCTAATCCGCTAATCATACCGGTATATTTAATGTTTGCTAACCTAAGGGCATGGGTGTATACTCCTTAAGCTATAGATTTCCCTAAGCAACAAGTTAGGCATGGGTGCGTACTCTAACTCTTTTCTTTCTTAAATGATTTAGTATGGGTGTATACTAAGTTGTTCTTTAAGAAAGCATAAATTAATTAATTAATTTAAGTTAAATCAATAAGTTTGACCTCTATTTCAAACACTCAACTTACCACACATTTGAACTTAAATTAATTTGAATAAGTTTTCGAATGGGACATCATCAATTATTTGTCGTAAGATATGTTGTTTATCTTGATTTCAGTATAGCATGAACATGCAGCCAATGAGATTGATTAAACGATCAAATGTCATTAATTATGTATACAAAAGTGCAAGCAATTAGTCTGAAAAGTGGGGGCACATCCAGGGACCACATTAGGAATATGATGCCTTAGTGCATCCTTTTCAAAACTGAAAACAACTTCCCAAATCATTTAACATCCGTAGGGACCACACAATCCATCAACCATAAACCAACAAAACTACATTAATAAATGGGTTGACTGTGTACAACCACATACATAAAACAAATTGTGACGACCCGCTTGATAAAAGCATGATTAAAATTTTTTCTTTTAAAACCAATAAGCCACAACTAAGCGGATTGTCACAGTGGCATGGCGATACCGCAGTATGCCACGAACCCATGCATTAACCTGATTGACAATATCACAAGTCTTATAGAGCTATATGCATTATCCATGATTAATCAGAGTTCATATCTTTACAGCGGAATATAAATAACATAGACATAACTAACACATTTGAGCTGACAATACATCTATGTGAATAATGCTTTACATACAAAAGAATGGCTAAACAAAGTGTCACATGCGACACGAGCCATATAGAAAATACCAACATCTAAGCATATACATAATGCTCTAACAAAAAGGACTAATAACTAGTCCAACAGAATCAACCCCCGACACATCTAGACGTCAAACATCGTGGCCCAAATACATGGCAATAGAATCCTCATCTACC
The DNA here is from genome assembly GCF_965113065.1 of Corylus avellana. NCBI lineage: Eukaryota > Viridiplantae > Streptophyta > Magnoliopsida > Fagales > Betulaceae > Corylus > Corylus avellana. Next base: position 29,983,315 of record NC_142491.1, read on the forward strand.
GTTTCTGTACCTGCATCCACAACATCGTCTACACCATGGGAATCACCACCACCCATGATGAAGGCAAATTTTATGAGCCCGCCGTCTCCATGAAATAGAGATGCTCAGCAGTATAGAACTCACTAGGCTTTCAAAAAAAATCATCATTTGAAAACATACTAGATTAGTTGTGAAAGTATACGTAAGCCCGATCTTCCACTCTCGGAACATGCGCATACTAACCCATCTAACTTTACACATACTTGCATATTATATAGCTTAACAATAAAACATATGGAAAGTCACCATGTATCATCAATCCATAACGATATACATACACACGGTTTCATCTCCCGTTTCATATGCATACCGATACGTCTAGCATAAAAATCATCATATGCAACAATGCAAGCATCATATATCATCATCATCATCATAACATCATATGCCATGCAAACTCATGCTCATCATTGTCATTCTTCTTTCTCTGTGTACCATTTGTCCCTGTCCTTACTCTGCTTGCGTCTACTTGTGCCATCTACAGAGTAAGGTCAATCCTTGTTTTGCTTGCGCCTACTTGTGCCATCTACAAAACAAAGATCGTTCTTACTTTGCTTGCCGCTACTTGAGCCATCTACAATGTAAAACCAGTTACCTTTCCTTTAACATCGCTTGTCTCTGTCCTTACTCTGCTTGCCCCTACTTGTGCCATCTACAGAGTAAGGCCAATCCTTGTCTTTCTTGTCCCTACTTGTGCCATTTACAAAACAAGGACCGTTCTTACTTTGCTTGCCACTACTTGAGCCATCTACAAAGTAAGACCAATTACCCTTCCTTTAACATCATTTGTCTCTGTCCTTACTTTGCTTGCCTCTACTTGTGACATCTACGAAGTAAGGCTGGGTTACCTTGCCTTTATCATCATTTTCATGCAATCATATGTTATGCATGCTTATGCTTATGCTCATCATCTTGTGCCATTTCCATCATGAGGGCAACCCTGTGGTAGGAGACTTGTCATCGCTACCAGGGGCCGGCTTATTGTTTTTCGTTATACTTGAGGCCAGCTCTACGGTAGTGAGACGATACTCAATCACCACCGGAGTTGAATCCCATTTCCGTTATGCATGGGCCAGCTCTACGGTAGTGAGATCATACTCAATCACTACCGGAGTTGAACCTCGTTTCCGTTTCATTGCTCATGCAATGTTCATACTTATGTCAATAAATCCTTGAACTCATATGCTATCATAACTCATATCATAAAATCATAGAATCATGTCATAAACTATGCCAACCATCAAAATGCTCATAACAACATAATCATCACATTATCTTGTAAACCCATAAAAGCTCATAAAAACATCACATCAAACATTCATCCAACACATCTCATGGAACATCATTAAATACTCATATAATTACAAAACATCTTGTATCAATCATTCATCCAAAACATCTTTTATACTTTAAAACATACTATCTTTTTACGCAGGAAGTAAAATACTTACCTCTATCTGCTTGGGTTCTCTTAGCAACCTTGACCCTCTTGCGAGTACCTATATATTTACATGATAAACACATAGTTAAACTCTATTATAGGCTCTAACAACACAAACTTCACCAAGATACTTGCATCCCACAAGCATCTCTCGCTACATCGCTTACTCTCCTAGATTTTAACTAAGCACCAAAGACCCTCCAAATAAGCCAACACAACTAAGGTCTTATTCTAATTAATTGCTTTACACTAAGGCACCCAAGGTTACCATATTCTTACACCATGTATTAACTTGATTACTAAATACACACTTAATGAATTCCATCTACTTATCTATTTACTACTCATTACATTAAATACTCATTTACTCCCTTATCATACCTAACATGTATATATCCATTCTCATGTCATTTACCCCAATTTATAATACTCATAAACACTTACAATAATTACCATGATTCTAATATGACATTAGAACCTAAACCCATATTCATCAATTTCTATTAAACCCATGAAAGCCTAGGGTTAATTAACACTTTAAATGTAATTAACCCATTCAAACAACATTCCTAGTGTTCACATACCTAAAGCCCCAAATTAATACAAACCATATAAAATTAGGGTATACGTTCATACTTTACCCATAGGTAAAATTAGAGTTTTAACCCATTAATTAAATAACCCAAAACTTGTATAATGCATAGCAATCTATAACACATAAAAGCCCCAAGCTAATTTTAGGAATTAGGCTTCTAATTAAAATTCCCCAATTTTCGGACCTAATTAGAAATTCCCCAAATTATTATGATTTCAAGCTTGATATTCAATGGGTAGAACAAAACCTTAAAGAGAAACTAGAGATTCAACCATATAACAAAATCCCATTCAAGAACCCTAATTTTCGGACCAAAATCAAAGCCCCACAAATCCACACAATTTCTAGCTTCCATCCCCACAAACATAACGAAAATTACAAGAAAAGACTAAAGCTTTTACCTCACAAGCACCCATGGCCGAAACCCACTTCAACTTCCTCACTTTCTCTTCTTCTTCTTCTTTCTTCCTCTTTCTTCTTCTTCGGACAGCAGTAGCTCTCTCTCTCATTTGGTCTCATTCTCTCTCTCTCTCTCAACCTACAGCTCTTTCTCTCTCTAGCTCATTCTCTCTCTCTCCTTGTCGGTGTGGTGTGCGTACGTGAGAAGAAGGGAAAGAGAGAAGAGAAAGAAAAGAAAGAAGGGAGGGGGAGAGTGCACGTGAGATGGGAGAAGGAAGAAAGAAGAAAAGAAAGGAAATGGGGAAGGGGGCTGCTGCACGTGGGTTTTGGGAGAGGGGAGAAAGAAATGGGTTAAAGGGATAAGAGATATCCCACAAAGCCAATGGTAGCCCGACACGTGGCATTAGTTACATCTCCTTTTTATTTAAAAGCCCAATCTTTTATAAATTGCTATATTACCCCACCTCATATTAATTATATCTTTTTGTTCTCTCTTTAATTCCCCACACTACATTTATTTATTCTAACCACAACTTATCATTACCATTAATCATTTACCACACTATAATTTATTATTACACTTTATTATTCTAATACCGTTAACCTATTTTATTTATTGATCAATTGTCACACTAACATTGCTATTAGTTAATCTCTTTATCACTTAAAACTTATATTACATAAGTATATCATCATTAAATAATATTGCTATTATATTATTATCACACAAATATTATTATTATTAATCAATCTCATTTATGATAAAGTCATTATTATTATTATATTTATTATTCTAATTATTCCATGCATTATTTATTCTACTAATTAATTCAAATTACTATGAGGTTACTAGTATTAAGCTTAATTATTTTCTCGGGTCTTACACAAATATACTAGACATATAACAGACAAGCAACTCAAACCGCATATAAATTAATTTGAATAAGTTTTTCGAATGGGACATCATCAATGATTTGTGGTAAGATATGTTGTTTATCTTAATTTCAGTATAGCATGGACATGCAGCCAATGAGATTGATTAAATGATCAAATGTCATTAATTATGTACACAAAAGTGCAACCAATTAGTCTAAAAAGTAGGGGCACATCCAGGGACCACATTAGGAATATGATACCTTAGTGCATCCTTTTCAAAACTGAAAACAACTTCCCAAATAATTTAACATCCGTAGGGACCACACAATCCATCAACCATAAACCAATAAAACTACATTATTAAATGGGTTGACTGTGTACAACCACATACATAAAACAAATATACTAGACATATAACAGACAAGCAACTCAAACCGCAAATAAATTAATTTGAATAAGTTTTCGAATGAGACATCATCAATTATTTGTGGTAAGATATGTTGTTTATCATGATTTCAGTATAGCATGAACATGCAGCCAATGAGATTGATTAAACGATCAAATGTCATTAATTATGTACACAAAAGTGCAAGCAATTAGTCTAAAAAGTGGGGGCACATCCAGGGACCACATTAGGAATATGATGCCTTAGTGCATCATTTTCAAAACTGAAAACAACTTCCCAAATCATTTAACATCCGTAGGGACCACACAATCTATCAACAATAAACCAACAAAACTACATTATTAAATGGGTTGACTGTGTACAACCACATACATAAAACAAATATACTAGACATATAACAGACAAGCAACTCAAACCCTATTATGTGTCAATGCAAACAAACCCCCAATAAGCAGACAAGCAAACAAACATATATATAACAGACAAACAAGCAAACAAATATACCAATATATATATATATATATATATATATATATATATATATATATATATATATATATATAAGAGACCCAGCATGCGCGTACACAAAAACCTCCAATAAAATTTTACAAAAAAAGAGACCCATTATTTTTTTTTCTCTCACTTCTTCTTCTCTCTGTCTCTCTCTCAGGTCACTAAAAAATCATTTTCCTTCACGCAAATCCAAAAAATCAAGAAAGAGAACTCCAACACTACATTGAGTCTCTCTAATTTTGAACTATGGAAACCCATTGTGGTGATTGGAAAAAAAAAAAAAAAAAAAAAAAAAAAAACCCCTAATGAAGAGCCACAAACAAACCTTAAACAGTACCGAAATCTCAAATAATAAAAGTGGGTTACCTTCAATGGAATTATTAAACAAGCACTTGTCCATAAACAATTTGCATGAGGCTATTGTTTCACAAAGGAGGCGTGCGGTGCGGTAAGGCGTGAGAAGAGAAGACTGACAGCAAAGGCACGGTGTGGAGAAGAAGACCTTGTTGCATGTGATGTTTGGCCTAGGTTATTATACAATAGCCAAAACGACGTCGTTTTGGCTATTGTATAATAACCTAGGCCAAATGACGTCGCTTTATGGAGGAAAAATTTTCTCTTACCACTGAAGGGTATTTTAGTAAATTCAAATCCAAAAAAGGCATGTGCATGACATGTGATGCGCTTTACATCCAACCTGATGGGGTTGACTAATGAAGCGGCCAATTTAAAATATTTTGGAACTTTATGGGGCTACTTTAGTACCTTTTGAACATTGGGGGGTCAACTCGCAAATGATTGTCAGTTTGTGAGGCCTTTTTATATTTTTTCCTAATAATATTTAGGAAAAAATATTATTAGGATATGGCTACAAGATATTTAGTACCTCACATTCACTGATTACAAGATATGGCTGAGCTCAATGGCAAAGCCAAATAATCAATATTAGAGGGGCCAAACTAAAAATATATATAAACACAATTTAAAATATAAATAGATTAATTTGTCACATAATATTTATATCATAAAAGTATATTTATTAAAGTTTATAAATATGTGCCAAAATTGATATTTTAGCAATGTAACATGTTGGCATTAGTACAAAATGACAAAAAGTACAAAAACAGTTTAAAATTATAGTTTATGTGCTCTTAGAAAAACTAACTCACCAAGTATCAAATCTAAATTGAAGTTCTGAACAATTTGCAAGAAATTCATCATCCATTTGGTTACAAAGTTTTGTCTTAACAACTTTCATAGCTGAAAATACTCGTTTGGTAGACGTTGTAGACACTGGACGAGTCAAAACAAGATGAATCAATCAATCAATTAATGGTATGTCTTTGATATTTATGTATCTGCCAATCATTGACATAATTATGTAATGTAAGACAAATTTTGTAATTTTAAATCATTACGCACATCAAGTTCAAAATGTTTCAACTGAAATCTGAAATCAATTTGCAATAATAAAAAAAAAAAATAAAGAGGATAATACTTCTCTGCAAGACTACATATATCATTAATTTTAAAGGATTTATAAGCATCATTTTGATCCAAAGCTAGCTAAGTGTCAAAAGTTCAATCGTCATTTCACCAATTCTACTATTAAGCTCTTGCAATTGAAAGTTTATAGTAGCATTAAATATGTCAAAATGATAATGATGTTCCACTATAATGTGATTCCATTGATTATGACATCGACCTTTAATATAACGAGCACTAAAATCGAGGATGTCTGCAACACCCCCAAAACTGGCCTTGACAATTTTGGTAGAGTTACTAGCAACCCCTCAAGTCCAGTTAACTGGTAATTGTCAGAAGGTGTCACCCATGATCGAACTCAGAGTAATTGTAACGGAATGTGAAAATGACAAATCCGAGTTAACTAAAATAAGTCACCAAGTGTATAGATACTATCATCAATTAAGACCGGAAGCTACTAATTGAAATTCAATTATTCTAATCAAACATGGATCATGCAAAATGGATCTTTGCCTTCTCTTCTAAAAGGCTATTTTAAACAACCTAACACACTGCAAATACTGCGTAAGTCTAAGACTTAATAAGTAAACTTCACAGTTGAGTATGAAATGAGCTAGTGTTTATAAATGGAAATAAACGTGCATTTTGAGTAAGTAATTGAATAAGGTGTTGCCTTCATTATTATGGCGTTGTTTGGCAACCAATGTTGCCAAACCCAACACTCCAAGGCACTGTTTGTCGTCAGGATTCAGGGCAGTCCTCGTCTACAGCAACACGGCACAAGGCTCCAGGAATTTCAGTCTTCGACAAGCCATCAGGTGGTAGAATGACAAAAAAGCCCACAGTTCAAAATTACCAAAATGCCACACATTTGGAACCTAGGTTTTTTCTTCTATTATTCCTCCAAAATCCCTCTATCTCATCCCTGCTTAACAAAAAAAAAAACCTGCGAAGCTGTGTTTAGGATTTGGTGACCTCCCAGCCAAGACAGGAAATACTAGCACATAATCCAAAAAAATCAAAAGCCAGTTATGCCTCAGGAGAGCTCCAGACAGTTACTCTGGACATCCCCCCGACCTATATGGAACAGCAAGGTTGGCTTAAAACTTCTTCTTCTAATTTTTGTTTTTAATGGCATTTGCTCTTCTTTGTTTTTATAGTGAATAAGATGAATAAGATCTACAAAACTAGGTGTTAAGTGCCGAAATATTCATATTTTAACCCTTAAACTTATATGTGTAAATTCCTTAAGTATGTTAATTTGTGCTATTTTAGTTCTTTTTGTGTTTTCCAAGCTTTTATAGGCTTTTGGAAGAAAAGGAAGTAAATCTGGAAGATTTAGGCTTAAAGAGAGAAAATGGGAAAAGTTTAAGCCCTGACAGTGCGATCGATTGCAGGTTCCTTGCGATCGAGCGCACTACCAGAAAAGACAAGCAACGAATTGGCCACGCGCGATCGAGCATACACGGGTTGCGATCGATTGCACCCGTGCACAGGAGACATATCAAGAGTGCGGCTAGACTGTTAGCATTTCCATATTAGGGTTTTCCAACTCCCACTTGTAATAGGAGTAAAACCCTACGAATTTTCTAGGTTTACTAGTTTGTCAAGGACTTCTAAAGCCTATAAATAGACCTCTTAGCCTCTAGGAATAAGTGTGGAGAAAAGAGGCACAAGCTCTGGAAAGGAACTAAAGGCTGAATCAAAAGGCGTTTGGGTTTTCTTCTCTTCCACCTTTTATTTTCATTATGTTGTTTATATTTTTAATTAGGGTTAGATTGAAGCTCTAATCATGTTTATTTATGATTGTAATATTAGCGACTTTGCTACAATTATATTTTGGTATATTTAACTTGATTAATACCTGTTTTCTTGTATTCCTCATATGTGTTTGTCTGACCAACATATGCATGTGGTATGAATTAGTTAGTTAAATCAATTTGGATGACCGAGTTCTGGGTTTAATAAAAGTAACAAAAGATATCCACACCGGATTCTTGGGTTAATCAACATGGAGAACCGGGAGTAGATACCCATGCCCTAGGCCTCGTGTGTTTGTCGATATCCACAAATTTATGCTTTCTTAAAGAACAACTTAGTAGACACTAATGCTAAATCCTTTAAGAAAGAAAGGAATTAGAATAGACATCCATGCCTAATTCGTTGCTTAGGGAAATCAATAGCTTCAGGAGTAGACACCCATGCCCTCAGGTTGACAAACATTAGATATACTGGTATAATTGGCGCATTGGCATATTGTTATCTTAATTAGTTTGATTAGTGGTAGATATCAAAACCTTAATCCTTTTTAGTTTTAGTTTATCTTTTATTTTATTTCTTTATATTAAATTCAATCGTGGCAATTGAATTTTATTCGTTTAATTAAATAGGAAATTACTTCTAAACATAATTTACCAATCCTCGTGGGAATGATCTCGTATTTGCCGGCTATACTATCGTTTGATCTTGTGCATTTGCAAGTAAAACGTACTAAGTATTTGTGTATTAATTTAGGTGGGTATTTGGCACAACAAGTTTTTGGCGCCGTTGTCGGGGATTGTGTCAAATTTTGTTTAGAATTATTTTCCTTTAGTTTTGTTATTTTAATTTTTTATTCTATTTTTATCAAAAATCAAAAATATTTTTCTGTCTTGTTTCAGTTTGCGGCACCTGCATTCTATTACTGCGATCGAGCGTAGGCCGAGTGCGAGCGAGCGCACTAACCTGTGATTGAGCGCAGTTCCAAGGAGCATCCAAACAGCAGTACTGAAGCTGCTGATCTCAATTATGCCTTTAATTTTTTTTTTTTTTTATATTGTTTTTGTTTTTCTTTTCTATTATGTTATTTTAATTTTAATTTATGTTTTTATCAAAAAGAAGAATATATATATATATATATATATATATATATATATATATATATATATATATATATATATATATATATATTCTTTTTAGTGTTCCAATTACTTCTTTGTTTCTATTCTGTTTTAGCTTGAAGCACCCGACATTCTGTTACTATGATCGAGCGCAGATCCAGAGGAGTTCTGCACAGTAGTATTGACGCTGCTGTGACCACACGGAGAAATTCTTCTTATGCAAGGTCGTCGATCTCAAGCCTCAATCATCTTTCCACTTGATCCAGAAATTGAGCGGACCATTCGACAAGGGCATAGAGACAACTCCGACACAGAAGAAGAAGAGGAAGTTGAGGAAATAATGCAAGAGCTGCCAGAAGATCTACTCCCAATCCGATGGCTCATGAAGCAGGCTTTCATCCTAAAAAACCTCAACTAGCCGTAATGCATAGCCTACCAACCTGCCGTAGAAGGCAATTACTACATATCCCCACAAATACTGAATGCCTTGACTCACTTCAAAGGCACAACTATGGAGGATCCAAACTTGCACCTCATGGAGTTCTTTGATCTCTACAAGCTTCAACATGTTCAAGGCCTAAGTCCAGAGAGGCTGAGGTTAGTCTTATTCCCTTTTTCTTTAAAAGACAATGCTAAGTTGTGATATAATTCTTTTCCTGCAGAATCTATTCATACTTGGGAAGAGTTGTCTAGCAAGTTCCTAAAGAAGTTCTTCCCCGCTCAAAAGACAAGACAACTTAGAAGGGAGATTCAATCCTTGCAACAAAAGAGATGGAAATCTGTTCTTTGAAGCATGGGACCATTTCAATACGCTGCTTCTTATGTGTCCACATCACAACATGCCTCAAGATGACTAGGTACAAGCTTTTTATGAAGGTTTAAATGATATTAACAAGGGTATTGTTGATTCAGCTTGTGGAGGTATGCTGATGGAAAAGAGCAGTGAGGAAGCAATAAAGCTCTTTGAGACATAATGTGAACACTCCCAACAATTCTCATCCAAAGGGAGGCAAGGAGTAAAGAGCAAGGGCATGTATGAAGTGAATCTGAGTGTGGACCCCTAAATCAGATGGCTGTTGTGGAAAGAAAATTGGATATGATTGTCAAAGCCATAACTACTCAGAACGTCTCACCTAGTCAACAAGCCATGCAACCTTAGGTATGTGCTTTATGTTCTCATTTTGATCACACTACTGAGACTTACCCTTTTTACTCATCTATAGATCAAGAGCAAGTGAATTATGTGGGACAAAACAACTATCCTCCCAAGAATAATCCTTACTCCAAAATCTACAATCCAGGGTGGCGAACCCACCCCAATTTCTTATGGAGTAACAGTTAGAATACTCTGAACCATCAAGGGCAGCAGAGGAACTACCAACAAGCAAGCCAAACAAGCCAAGAATCAAAGCCGAATGACTTGGAAAGTATGGTACGCACCTTGGCAACCACACAAAGGGAATTCATGAATGATCAAAGACAAATCAATGCAAAAATCGATCAAGCAATACAAAGAACTGAGCAAGCTATGCAAAGATTGGAAGTCCAATTGGGGCAAATGGCTAAGGAACTGAGTGAAAGAAAACAGGGTGGATTCCCAACCCAAACAATACCTAATCCTGGAGCATCTTCTTCAGGACAGAAATAAGAGATTAAGGGGAGAACAAACGTCTGGCTGAAGACGTTAAACTTAGCGCTCATGGGAGGCACCCTATAGTTTATCCTGTTATTTTTCTATTTGTTTTTCAAATTATGTTGTCCTTAGTTTTGTTTTTATTTCCTTTTTATTTGTTTTAGTGTTTTATTTTGCAAGGACAAGTGTGCTTCAGTTCAAGTTTGGGGGTGTGCTATAAAACATACTATTCCAAATAGTTCGTCCATCTCCCGGGTAAATTCTTTCCATGTTATAGACACATTGAGGTCAATATGTAATTTAAGTTTGGGGGTATGGGAGACACTTTACACACATTTTGTTCCAGTTTTATGTTATTCTTATTTTGTGAAAAGAAAAAATATATGCATGTTCTTGTTGTGTTAAAATTTTGGTTGATCTTAAAAATTGTGATTTGATTTCATTGGTAAGCTTAAAATTTTGAACACATGATCTAATAATTGAGTTTTTTAGTTTGGTTACTTGCTTAGGACAGTTGAGAATTCACATGTTTGATCTGATCTTACACAAGCATATTAGCACATAATTTGTGGGGTATGACATGAAGTCTGATGTGTGTGTTTCTATGTCTTGAGTGAAACTGGATGATTTATTAGATGGATACTGTGACATATATATATGTAAAAAAAAAAAAAAAAAAAATCATTGATAAGCTTTTCATTAAGTAACTGCACCTCTTGCCTCAAAGCATTGAGTGTTCACGTCAAAAGTTGAAGAATTTTGATTTGATTAATGTCATGGTTAGTTTGGTTTCATAGCCTTTTTGACTCAAGTTAGTAAGTCCTTAGGGGTGTCTTTACACCTAATGCCCTAAAACCATCTAGTTTGGGAATCATTGACTTAACACACGTTACATGGGTCAATTAGAAAGCTTAAGGAAACCAAACATTGTACAACCTGATAAAGAAAAAAAAAAAAAAAAAAAAAAAAAAAAAAGAGAAAAAAAAGAAGAAGAAGAAGAAGAAAAAGAAATATGTCATTGCTATTCATTCTAATAGGGAATTCAGTGAACCTTGAGATATGGAGACATTGCACATTGGAAATACTTTGAAGCTTCATAATTTTGTGCTAATTCACTTTACACTATTTTCAAACTTGTGATGTTTTAGCATGTCCTTTGTAAGTAATTGAACTTTGAGATTCCAACTCATTGTGAAGATGGAGTTTATCTTTTTTAAGCTTGCTAATGAATGAAAATCATAATCTTAAAGTGATACTTTAATTTTTGGGATAACATGAACTCTTGCATGATGTTTGTGGGTAACATTTCTGGAAAACCCCCACGAGACTTCACTTGTCCTCTAGGGAATTTCTTGGGGGTTTAAAAGGCTTGTTGCATATGCTAAATACAATCGTACATCCCACGAAAGATGGATTTATCTTTTTGTTTTCTGTTTTCATTTTTTTTTTTTAGTTTTGTATTGTTAAGGGACTAGCAATATGTAAGTTTGGGGGTGTGTTAAGTGCCAAAATATTCATATTTTAGCCCTTAAACTTATATGTGTAAATTCCTTAAGTATGTTAATTTGTGCTATTTTAGTTCCTTTTTGTGTTTTCCATGCTTTTATAGGCTTTTGGATGAAAAGGAAGTAAATCTAGAAGATTTGGGCTTAAAGAGAGAAAATGGAAAAAGTTGGAGCCCTGACAGTGCGATCGATCGCAGGTTCCTTGCGATTGAGCACACTACCAGAAAAGACAAGCAACGAATCGGCCATGTGCGATCGAGCGCACACAGGTTGTGATCAATCGCACCCGTGCGCAGGAGACACATCAAGAGTGCGGCTAGACTATTAGTATTTCCATATTAGGGTTTTCGAACTCCCACTTGTAATAGGAGTAAAACCCTACGAATTTCCTAGGTTTACTAGTTTGTCAAGGACTTCTAAAGCCTATAAATAGACCTCTTAGCCTCTAGGAATAAGTGTGGAGAAAAGAGGCTCAAGCTCTGGAAAGGAACTGAAGGCTGAATCAAAAGGAGTTTGGGTTTTCTTCTCTTCCACCTTTTATTTTCATTATGTAGTTTATATTTTTAATTAGGGCTAGATTGAAGCCCCAATCATGTCTATTTATGATTGCAATATTGGCGCCTTTGCTACAATTATATTTTGGTGTATTTAACTTGATTAGTACCTGTTATCTTGTATTCCTCATATGTGTTTGTCTGGCCAACATATGCATGTGGTATGGATTAGTTAGTTAAATCAATTTGGATGACCGAGTCCTGGGTTTAATAAAAGTAACAAAAGTTATCCACACCAGATTCTTGGGTTAATCAACATGGGGAACCGGGAGTAGACACCCATGACCTAGGCCTCGTGTGTTTGTCGATTTCCACAGATTTATGCTTTCTTAAAGAACAACTTAGTAGACTCCCATGCTAAATCCTTTAAGAAAGAAAAGAATTAAAGTAGACGTCCATGCCCTTAGGCTGACAAACATTAGATATACTGGTATAATTGGCGCATTAGCATATTGTTATCTTAATTAGTCTGATTAGTAGTGGATATCAAAACCCTAGTCCTTTTTAGTTTTAGTTTATCTTTTATTTTATTTCTTTATATTAAATTCAATCGTGACAATTGAATTTTATTTGTTTAATTAAATAGGAAATTACTTCTAAACATAATTTACCAATCCTCGTGGGAATGATCTCGTATTTGCCTGTTATACTATCGTTTGATCTTGTGCACTTGTGAGTAAAACGTACCAAGTATTTGCCTATTAATTTAGGTGGGTATTTGGCACAACACTAGGCATTTTTTGGAAGTTCTCTTTTCGATTAATTATAATCTTTTGAATGAGGCTACCTTCATATTTAATCAATGGGTAAAACCAAATCAACTTGAATGCTTAGAAATTATGTTTGATGATGGCATCAAAGGGTAAAATCAAATCAATTTGAATGCTTAGAAATTAGGCCGTAGGGAGATTCCATGGCCAGATTACCTTATATGAGGCTAGAGTTTACAGTCCTTTTAAATCCAAGACTTCTCCCTACTTTTCATCAAATAAATAAAAGAAACAATATGAAAAATATATGAAGATTTCAATATTTTCCTACGTTTTATATCAATTTGATAATTGACATAATCTAGGCATTTTTCAGAAGTAAACTGTGCATTTTTCAATTGGATAATTAGAAGTTTAGATTACCTCGTTTTATGTCAATTTGAATGCTTAGAAAATGCCATCTACAAAACTAGGCATTTTGCTGAAGTTCTCCCTGCTTACAGTCATTGCTTTTCATCGATTTGATAATTACTACGCGTACCAAGCTGAGTAATATTTTTCAATATTTTTGAAATTACCTCATTCACATGTCTATAGACTCTAGCCTCATATTTTTCAACGTTGCTTGAGATTACCTTATTTTTATTCTGCTTTATGTATGAATTTGATGTATGCATAGGAGACAATTGTTTATATAAAGGCAGATTACCTCATTGACTTGTTTGAAGATTTTATGGAGTATCCTTTATTAATTAGAGCTCAATTCATTTGTTTTCAACGGTGTTAGCCATGTGTGTTATTTTTTACACCATCTTTTTTCTTTTTTCTTTTTTTTTTTTTTTTTTTAAAAAAAATCATTTTAAATTTAATATTTTGATGACAGATGTGTAATTAAGATAATTACTTTTATTTATTTCCTTGTCTTTTGGGTCAAGATAAACTTATTTGCACACACGTTAAGATAGCCGTCATTTGAATGCACTTGATGACAAATATTAACAATATTCATAGCTATTTTTTTTTTTCTTTTGTTATGTTTTAATGAAACAAACTAAAATAGAAAATTAGAATGGTGTAAGATATTATATTTTAATAAATACATGAACTTGGTTAAAGTAAACTATAAAAATTAAATTAGAACCGGTGGAGGTGGCTATGACCCTTTTTTCAACCAATCCAATTTATGATTTTATCAAATGATTTCCCATTGATTTTTATCTGCCTTCATCTTTTCTTCCTCCAGACAACACACATTCATGTTGTTTATGCAGTGATTCTTTCCAAGACGATTATATATATTTAAACGACGTTGATATTTTCCTACATTTACATTTTTAATCAGTGCAATGATAAGAACTAACAACATTCTGCGTATATGTTAAAGAGCTTTGTTGAGGTTTGTTATTGACCTTTGTAGATGTCGGAGACCTCATCCACCGCTTCCACACACAGTCTCAGCAAAACCAAACATTGCTTCTGTGGCTTGGTGTCATACATTCAAACCTCAAGCTCGAAAAAAAAAAAATCTCGGTAGACGATACTTTGGATGCCCAAAATTTGGCACGGGCGAACCGCACTACAAGTTTTTTGAATGGTTTGATGTCCTGTTATGTGAAGACTGTTGTGATCTTATACCTGAGTTAACTACAAAAAATGAATTGTTGGGTGATGAATTTCGGAACAAACATGCAACCATTAGGCGGTTATAGTTTAGCGTTGTTGCATTATGTGCCTCACTCCTAGGGGTTATGTTAGCCCAAGCATACTTCCTATCGGATCATCAGGCGGTAGTTGTAAACGTATGTTGCCATTTTAGATATGTCAGTATTTTACTGTTATGAGTTTCCATACTGTAATTCAGTTGGAATTAGTACCTACGTTGTGGCAGACCAGTTTTCGTTGGTAACTTGCTACTGTCTGTTCGAATACACTTAAGTTATCAACAACATACCTTTAGCATACTCTATTACTATGATGTCCTAATACATTCGACTCATTTTTGTTTCGATCATTTGTAATCAAGACAATTAAATCTCATTCTTTTCAATATCGTAACAATTTGATACAAAAAGAGAACCAACTTGTAGGCCATCACATAATGATTGTGCATAATAGATGTTGATCCACTGTCGAATATACAACATAGTTGCAACAACACTACCATTACAACAAAAAATGTAGTTAGATAAGGCGTGATACATATAACATATTATAACTTAAACATCAAACCAAAACATTAATGATAATAAACGAAGAACATTGATAAACCTCAAAAATAATAATATACAAAACATATATAATCTAGAAAAAACCAAACTAAAAGTATGATATAACATATCACGAACTATTCAGAATGAACGATACTCCATGGTGGTGTTTGGCAAAGGTGTTGGCCCAGCCTAGACACTGTAGATTCTCGGTATAGGTGCATTTAATAAAATAACCCTCATGAACCTAATGTAGAATTACCCTATTAGCCTTCACTTTCTTTCTTTTTGTTTTCCAGCGCTCTCGATTACCCTCCAGCTCCCTCACTTTCTTTCCTCCCTGTCTTCTCCTTCATGACTCGAGCAAACTGACCATTGCGAGCCTTGTGAGCCCGTTTCAGCCCCCACCCCCAAACTTGCATCCTCCGGTCACGTCTTCACAGCCAACGCACAGGGAGGAAGAAGAAGAAGAAGATTTGAGTATTCTTTTTTCCTTCTCTCTCATCCCTCCTTCAATTCATTTGTGGGTATCTCTCTCACTTTCACTCACACCCCTTGGTTCCCCTTCAAAGCCCGAGTCCCTCTCCGCCTCAACAAGACAAAATTTCTCCCCTCTTCTTCAGTAATCACCGAAGGCAGGAGGAAACCAACAGGATTCAGTTCGGCAACTACTAGAGGTAATTTTTCTCTCTCTCGCTGAAATCTTTTTTCCTTCACTATTCGGCTTCAAATTTCAGAGCGTGTGAAAATAATGATGAATTTGGTAGCTTTCTTTGAATGGACATTCGAAGATAAAGTCAAAATTTCGGTGACTTGTAGAAATTATATAGTAGAACTCGTAAACCCCATTTTTCATGCCACGAATTGGTCTGAAATTTGTGTTGAAGTGTGGGTGCCAGTTTGGAAGTCAAATTTTTGTTAAGAACTAATATGGGTATTTGTCGTTGATTACTATTTGTAGTTGATTGCTATCTCTTGGTTTAAAGCTCTATTT
This sequence comes from Corylus avellana, assembly GCF_965113065.1. Lineage (NCBI taxonomy): Eukaryota > Viridiplantae > Streptophyta > Magnoliopsida > Fagales > Betulaceae > Corylus > Corylus avellana. Next base: position 29,999,551 of record NC_142491.1, read on the forward strand.
TCTACCATATATGGATATGTACCCTTCATTTATGCTTGGAGTTTATATAATTCAGAGCATCTTAACTTTGTTTCTATCGGAATTAATTTTGTATACTTGCCTGGAATAGTTTCACAGTTCTGAACCTAGTTTGCCAAAACAGAATATGCACTTTGAAAACCACACTGTGATAAAGTTAAGAGTTTTGAGTTGACGCTTTTAGCTCACATTCTTTGGTTTCTGGGGTTTTTTTGTTGTCTCATTTTTGCATCTGTCTTGTTTTATTGATGGGCTATGGTGTGTAATTTGGGATAGACTGCAATTGTATAATTGCTTCTTTTAGCTTGGATTGTTGGTTGTTGAGGGTTTCTTTTTCGTTTTTCAATTTTCGTCTGGATTTTGTTTAAATCTGTAAATAATGGTGATTGATTTGGGAATGTCGTATCTCTGATTGGCCATTTTTAGCTTATGAAGCTTTCGGTTTGTATGCTTTTCTTTATGTGTTTTGTTTGGATGTGTAGGGGCGATAGATTGCAGGTAGTTTGTTTTTGTTTGGATTATTATATATAAGTATGTGATGGGATTTTGTTTTCTGGACACCAAATTTATCTGATGAAATGAGAAGATTAGTTACCTCATTGTATAATATTGTCTTTCTGCTTGATTCCAATCGACACTGTGCTTGCCATCTTAGAGTAAGCATAGGATCAGCTGAAGATGTACTGGCCTATTCAAGTATCTGTGACATTAAGGTGTAGCTAAAGTGTGCACCAGAATGTTGGTTATTTTGGTCCATTAACAAAAGAATGGTCCTTAGATATAATGAAGTAAATACAGACATTTTCTACATACAAACATAAATAAAAATATCGATCAGAAAGGGTTGAAATATAAGGACTTTATATGAGTACCTTTTATATCCTCCACCTCCACACATTATTCTCCAAGAGCTGACAAATATAACCCTTATGAGAACCAAAGACATGATCCAATACTTAACAAAAAAAAGTAAGTAGAGAGACTCCCCTGTGCATCTTGTTGTTGGCAAGGCTGATTGTCCATAGATTGTCAAGCTAATTTAGGAATCCTAGCTCTTGAAAATTTATGCCTCTTTTTCTTCTTGGCTATTCAATTTGTAGGAGGAAGTTTTACTTCTAGTGTAACAATTTATTTAGTCTTAGTAAATCATGAAATGTTGATGGCAGAGGCTTCTGGAAATGATTGTTGTATGCACCCTGGGGTGTTTGGATCATGTAAAGGTTCTCATAAAGGTTATATTTGTCAGCTCTTGGTGAATATTGTGTGGAGGTTGAGGATATAAAGAGTACTCGTATAAAGTCCATAAATATTTTTATTTATGTTTGTATGTAGAAAACAAATAAATATCCAAACCAAAAACAGCCCACCTAGCACACTAGGAAACCCAGTTCACTGAAACAGGAGCAGAGAGACAACAAACATCCACTAGTAGCCAAACCCTTTTAATTTACTCAGTTTGTATTGAGGCATATAAGAGGATATGTCGGTGCTCATTATATTAGAAGAGATGTCGTGAGGAGAGGAAAGAGTTTCCCACCAAGCTTCTGTGTTGCTTTTGAACTGTCCCACTTTGTAGTGAATGTTGTAACTACTGTCAAGTGTTTCTCTGCAAATGAGTTTGCTTTGCTTTGTGAAAAGGTAAGACTTAAAGTTAAAACTCATCATGCTATCAAGTTTTATTAGATTTTGTGAGCGATTAACAATTGTTAGAATGTTGTGATAAAAATGAAATTCATTACAAGAAATGGTTTCATCATAAACCTTTTTTTTTTTTTTTGTGCAATGAGATATAGGGAAAGATGGGTTTCAATGTTCTATACTACAGATAATTTGAAAGTTTTTCCCGCTTGAATTATCGCCCGTCTAAGTTTTATGCCTTTCCACAAGTATGTATTTAGAATTTACTCAAATCTTTTCATTAAAATGATGTCATCCTTAACTTTAGTTTTGGGCCATAGTGCACGAATTGCTGAGACTGGTCCTGTGTGGCACTTACATTTGCAGTTACATTGTTTTCTCAAAAATCTTGTAGGATCCTTTTTATAACGCACTCTGGCAGATGAGCCACCCGAGCGATGAACCGAGGAACCTCCAGCGACTGCTCATCGATGCTCTCACCGGCAGGAGGTGGAAGTTGTTGAGAAGACATGACCACAGAGAAAGCCGAAACACACAAAACTCCAGTTGAACAAAAGTTAGAAGTTCTTGAGGTTTGAGCAATGAAGACCAACAGTAAAACCTTTAGAGAATGAGAAACCTCGGGGGAAGCAACAGAGCATTTAACATCATGAGCCTATAGTCAAGCTTGAACCGAAGAGACTCAAGCCGTCTTATCCTTTGAAAGGACACGACCAAAGGCGCCATCCATGGACCGACACTTGTCTCGCTGGTTCTTGCGCTCGAACAAGCAAGAACCAGCGAGACAAGTGGACAAGCAACGACGCATTTAAACGGGTAAAAACAAAGAATTTTGAAAATAAAAAAATTGCAACGAACCATCGGATATTCAGGGTGAATAGATGTCAGATCCCATAAATGGTTAAGACGCCAAAATTAATGGCTATAGAAAACCGAGCAGAATAGTCCGCCCTCGATAAAAATAAAAATAAAATAAAAAAGGGCCAAAGATTTGAATTCTTTTCTCCCAAAGTCTCGACAGAAGGAATTCGAGGGATAACTGTTACACATAAATCCACCACTAAGACCCATGGGCCAAGGATTTGGCGTCCTCTGGAAATCCAATATGCTTATGTGGGCTTTGTGGGTGCGGTCCTATACGAAGTCCATAGATACGACATCGTCTCCTGAACGCCCGGGCCACTTGCTCAAATTCGAGAATACACTGGACCAAATCTTCTATTCTTAATGACGAGATACGTCTGTTACAGTCAAAACGCGCTCTGACTATATAGACAACTCACATGTGTCAAGATCCTCGAAACAGTTACGCTTTGCCCTTAAAGAACTCTTGACGGTTATGTGCCATCCTCGGAATCCTATTAATGGCAATAACGGTTTCATATCAACTATAATGGATAGGGAACATGAATATTATGTCCTCCAACCGTTACGCCCAAATCCCAGATTCTTGGCCCGGTCATTATAGCTGCACCAACATGATCAGCTATAAAAGACCTCATCTCCGAATAGACAGGTACAAACTGAATGCCATACTAAGCTTTTGTTGTGCAAAAATCTACCTAAATTAAAAGGTAAATAATTGTGCGTTTTACCTACAAATGCACAAGGTCAACATGGTAGTATAGGGTGCAAGTACAGGATTATTCCCACGAGGATTGCTGAATTTATGTTTAAAAATAGATTCCTTAAGCAAACTAAAGATTGATTGTTGAAGTGATGATAACAAAGGGTAGGACTTTGATATCCACCACTAATTATATTAAACTAATATATCAATATGCCAATGCTTTGATCAAGTTATGCATATTTAATGTTTGCCAACTTACGGGCATGGGTGTATACTCCTTAAGCTATTGATTTTCCTAAGCAACGAGTTAGGCATGGGTGTATACTCTAACTCTTTTCTTTCTTAAAGGATTTAGCTTGGTAAATACAAAGTTGTTCTTTAGAAAAGCATATGTTCTATGAAAATCGACAAACACACGATGCCTAGGGCATTGGTGTATACTCCCGGTTCACCATGTTGATTAACCCAAGAATCGCGGTGTGGATTCTTTTCTTACTTAAGTTAAACCCAGGACTCGGTCATCCAAATTGATCTAACTAACGAGTCCATACTACATGCACATGTTGATCAGGCATACACATATGAGGAATTCATGCAAACAGGTATTAATCAAGTTAAATAGCACAACATGATCATCACAAGGCGCCAATATTGAAATATTAATTTAACATAACTAGGGCTTCAATCTAGCCCTACTAAGTAAATTAGCTACATATAGAGTTGATGTTAAACACCTTCATAAAATAAAATAAAAGAAAGGAAAGAATAAACCCGAGAATTGACTTGAGAGCTCCTATTCTTTTCCCTTCTCCAAGCCTGTCTATTCTAAAGGCTTAGGAGTCTAATTATAGGCTTTAGAAGTCCTTGGAAAAGTAGTAAACCTTAGGGATTTCATAGGGTTTCAATCCTATTACAATTTGGAGTTTGAAAAACCCTAATATGGAAATAGGGACATTCTAGCCGCCACTTGGAATGCCTTCTACGCACGGGTGCGCTCGATTGCAGGTATGCGATCGATCCTTCTTTTGGCCTGCGCTCGATCGCTCTTGGCTTGGCTCATGCAGTATCTTCCCTGGTATTGCGCTCGATCGCAGGTACCCTGCGATTGATCGCAGTACCAGGGAGCTCCAATTTTTCCATCTTCTCTTTTTGAGCCTAAATCACCCAATTTTACTTCACTTTCTTCCAAAATCCTGTAAAAACATCAAAAACACAAAAAATGAATTAAAATGGCATAATTAACTACAACCAAAGGATTAAAACATGTAAGATAAGGGCTGAAAATATGAATAATTTAGCACTTATCAGCTTTATACTAAGTTTACACAAACAGTGACTTAAGCATCGGAGGAGGAATCGTCGGCCACCACCTGGTGCATCCTCTTGACGTGTGTTCTTGTTTCCAGGATCAAAGGAAAGCGAACAAGAGAGAATCTTCGATTTGCCCTTGGGTTCACCATACCGGAAACTGTATATATATATATATATATATATATATATATATATATATATATATATATATATATATATATATATATAGAGAGAGAGAGAGAGAGAGAGAGAGAGGGTACCTTAATTTAAATTTTAGACTTGAAATTCAAGAATACTTCTCTAAGCTTATCCTTGCAATTTGTTTAGGTAGAAATCACCCCAACGCAAACCCATCATCAAATTCAGGTAATGGGACACGACAGTAAAAACCCCAACAGATTTTATTATAATTCTTTGGAAAAATGTTGGGGATTTTATAAATCATCCACTTACATGATTTGAAATTGCACTTCTTTCATATTTTAATGACAAGTTTTATTCATTCATATGTCATTGTTTAAGAATTTTAAGTGTTACAGTTACCTTATTTCATGATTTATGCATGATTGCAATTATGGATGAAAGGAGCTCCGAAGGTTCATGGTATAGTATACAGTTATATATGAACTTACAAGATCATATGAAATGTTACATGTACATTCATGTTTATAAATGTTTAACCCCGAGGCACTACTATAGTCACGAACGGTACCGGATCACATGGGTAGCATGGCAAGCACACCTAATGACGGTTACGAGAAGGTGTGTGCAATCGGCCGAGTGGCCTTCACCTAGGAAAATTCTCAACCCTATAGCTCTCCCCTATGACGATAGGATGACCCTATAGGTCCTTTGGGACAAGCCAACGTCCGCCACTCATGGTAAAATTGCGAAGTCGGGTCAGAAGGTAAAACAATTATTTTGAAAGAAAAGTAAAAGGAAGTGTTTACTCATTTTAAACTTACTTGCTATTCTTACTTTAACTGTTAATCATTTTATTAATTATTGTTGTGATTATGGCATAAAAATCTGCATAGCATGTTTTATAGCATCTTGGTGTGTGGCTACTTACTGAGTTGTTGAACTCACCCCTTCTCCCTTTAATTTTTTTTTTTTCTTTTTCTTTTTTTTTTCAGATGGCTTTATATATAATAGTATTGAGGACAAGGGTACCTGTGGGCCTTCTTGTAATTAAAGACCCGTTCATCTGGCCCAATGACTGGGACACTTGGACCTATTGTTTTGTGGACTAGCAAGTGCAGTAGTAGTAGAAGTGCCTAGGACTCCATTCTATAGACTGTGCAGCTTTTGTTTTATGTAGACTGTGCAGCTTTTGATGTTTTGTAAACCATACAGTCCTATGTATAGGAGGACACTGACATCTAGGAAGGTTATGACCTCCCTATATGAGCTTACTTTTGTTTATACCTCATTTTTGAAGGACATGTAATGTATTATGGATTCCCAGTTTTATTTGTATTAAGGATGATGGTTTAATTACATCAAATTTTTAATTGTACTAGTTGCCTCTCTTACTTTTCCTTGGGCTCTCCGTGTTTATTTAATAGTAATATAGTAAAAATATTTCCTTAAAAGCTGCAAATTCTTTTAGTTCGCATTTCCCCTATTTCCTTAAACGGGGGCATGACAAGTATTTACTTACTTGGTACGCTCGCTCAAATCCTTCGAACGCTTTGTCAATGAAGCGAACGTTCAAGCTCAGGGGTAAACATTTGGCCAGAATACAGAGAACGTTCGGTTAGAGGCCGAAATGCATGTTAGGCTCCTATCCTCAAATAACTACATAACAAAACACATCTTAGGCTCTAAATGAGTGCATGCAAGCATAATAAACCATGATATTATGAAAGATAGGAAAAGCAAGAAGCGTTATTAAAACATTTGAAAATCCTTTTCTCTTTTAAGGAAAATGATACATAAACTCATCATGATATCTTTAAAACTTGCAAGGAACATGAAAACAACAAGAATAACATGAAAACGAAGTGAATGCAAAAAAGTTTACCTTGAAGATGGCAAACCACCCTAAAATCTCCTCATTCTCTCTTAAAAACTCCTCCCACTCTAAGGTTAGTGTTTCTGGTATAAAGGTAGGTTTTGGGGTGAGAGGAAAGGTTATTTATAGACGAGTGGGGGTGTGCATGCTAGATAAGGTGGAGAATGGGTTAAAATTACTTTTCAGGCTGTTACCGAACGTTCGGTACTAAAGTGTGAACATTTGGTGTACTATTACACAGTGGTTCTAGGGTTGCAGGTCAAACATTTGGTTAATACCTAATGGTTTCAATTTGGCCAATGAACGTTCAGGATGGTCCCCTATCGAACATTCGAACTAAGGTCATGATCAAACGTTTGGTGGTCCTCTATTGAATGTTTAGCTAGAGAGCTAAATTTGGGATTTTTGGGCGATTTTTCTAGTGAGAACTTAATCAAAAGGATTGACACTTATTTAAAAGGTTAAAGGGTTGTTTTATAAGTTCAAGTGAACGGTTGTTTTTAATAAATCATTTTTTATATTTGGGACATCACAATAAATTTCAAATTTCTTGGATATAGAGACAACATGTCTCAGCTTTTGGATAAGCTATTTTGCAATAGAAACTAAATAAATAGCATTCAAAATTTCTTGAGATTTTTGTTGTAACATTTGACAAAGAACATTAGTAATATCCATAATTTCCTTCATTAAATTCACCCACATGTACATGTTAGCTCTAATGTTATGGACTTTAATGAATCATAATTATGATGCATGTATTACTGTGAGACTTGTATATTATGTCAATCAAGTTAATGCATAGGTTCATGGCATACTACGATATCATTATGCCACTATGACAATTCGCTTATTCCATGATATATTTTCAAAAAAACAATAGTCATCTTTAATTAAGCAGGTCGTCACACCTATGACCTAAAAACTGATGAAACATGGTTATGGAAGGGGGTAGGATCAATCCTGTAGGGGCTGTGATCGATCCTAGACTAATAGAAACCTCTCCTGACGCGTCTAGAACATCCTCGAACAAACCCTAGAACAACTCCTAAGGTCTCTAAATAATCTAGGGTTCAATCTTACCAAAACATACGGTCGTAAATCATCATAATTAATCAAACATTCTTATTATGGTCTCAACTCACTAGGATATTATAAACTCAAGAACACAATTCTAACAACACTAACTTATGGTGAAAGAGAATCAAAATGATGAAGATCATTAAAACTAATCATCTTACTAACCTTGCGGAGCTTAAAAACTACCAAAATCAATCTCAAACTTATGAAACAAAGTCTCTATCTTCACCACCACAATCTGGAAGTCTCTCGGAACCTTGAAAATCATGTAGTTATGTTTGGCGAAGGCTAAAGACGTATTTACAGACGTTATGGCTGCACTAGGGCTTTAAAAAACCCTAAAATCGCTTTCTAATGCACGAGGATCGATTCTGAAATAATGGAGGATCGATCCTTTGAAAAGAGGATGGATCATTTCCTGTAATACCCTGAAAGTAAATTAGGGTTAAATACACTCTAATTATGATGCTAGGGTTGGTTTTCATTGGGTAAAATGTAAGACCTTGGGCTTTTTAAGAATTTACTGTTGCACCGAACGTTCAACAGAGGTATCGATGCCTGTATTACTGAAGAATTAGCTTATACATGTAACCAATGAGTATGTGATCTGTAACATCCCCAACCCATTAGGGTTAGGTTTGTTAATAATTTTCTTACTCACAAAGACCCATAAGGTTTATCAACTAAACAATACTAGAATAAAAATGAATGCATGAAACTCTAGAATATCACGTCCTTAAAATAAACCGAAATATTTATGCTTAACAAAAATATGTCTCAAAAACTATAATAATGTTCCTTATTAATATAAATTCATCAATCTCTAAAAGAAAACTGTGCCAATGCACTTATTAACTTGACTAATATGAAATCATAAGAAATCCTAAATACGCCCGCCCCCATTCCGGCCTCCTAATGCAACCTGATCACCACCTGAAACAAGAAATAAAACTAATGAGTCCAAAGGGTGCCCAGTAAGTGAAATCCACAACCATAAGCAGTTTTACTCCTTGTCCCGTTTTGAAAATTGGAACTCATAACTACATATGTTCCTAGCATATTTTTAAAGAAAATAGAAAGCAAATAAAATATATTATCATCAATAAAATTTATGAGTCTTTATCTCATACTAGGGCCCATGTATACTGTTACCCCTGTATACTAGGGTTGCGCGGTCCTTGCAACCTGGGATGAGATACTGTGGCCGTAGCCCCGTCCCTGACCAGCCGATTAACTCTAGGTGCACTCAGCATGGCAAAAAAACTATGATTGAACCACCTTCTAGCAGAGCCTCTTTCAGTGGTTGCGCCTCTATCCTTAGCATCGGTACCAAGCTTCTTTCTTGTTTCTCTTGGGGCCAAAAATACTCTCCTCCATACATGTGCCTTCATTTTATAACACTCTTTTCTCATTTGTTGTACTTCTCTAGGTGCATCTTAGGGCAAGATGTAGGAGGATTTATTATCATTTTCTCAAAATTCTCTTTATCACATCAATATTTTCACAATGTTTCTTTTTCTCAAACTTGTCATGCATGCATAACAATTCCATAATATAAACAAAATAATCATTTGCAGTTTGAAACAAAATTGCATAAATAGCATGACATGATAATTTTTTTGGAAGGAATAATAAATTCACTTACCTCTTAACTGCAATAAAAATTTCCTCTGACTGCTAACTAATCTCCTGAAGGAAATACAAACACGTTACTACCCTCATACACATCACAGTAAAGCATTCTATTACTATTATGAGTTCACTTGCTAATCAATTGAGAATGAACTTACTTAGGCATTTAGGTATGCTTCCCAATTCCCAATAATTTCTAGAAATGATTTTATTCCTTAGGATATATATATATATATATATATATATATATATATATATATATATATATATATAAAAGTGTAAACCCTGTCATACCCATATATGCACATCAAAGTAGTCCCTTACACATGAACACTCTGCATCTTTATATGTATTTATATAGTTTAAGGCACTCCATATGTATATGTTTATAACTACTTTACATCATTCTATATATATATATATATATATATATATATATATGGCAGTGATTATTAGCAGGTCAATGGTTTGAGTGTAGGAAGATACTATATTAAGATTTTACTAGCTGGGGTCAAAATATAAGCATGGTGCATAATCATCACTTTTTCCCACAAGGGATAAATTAGATGTGAGCTATGGCATCACGTGAAGGGTTAACAAATCCTTTATTCTCCACTACATTACAACACGGCAACCAAGGCAAGAAAATACTAAAATTTTGACAAAGTACTTGTGCTTTTAAATAAGTATATATGTATAAGAAGAAGAAAAAGCAATCTGTGAGGCAAGAGAAACCATACCTGACACACACTGAGGGTTGGGTGAAAGAAATACAAGGAGAGCGACGTGAGGAGAAAAAGTGAGCGGTAGGAATTTTATTTTTTTTCTTTCTTGGTGTGCGGCAAGAGCTTGCTTCATTATGTTAAATAGGTTGTACAAAGAGACACAGAATAGGTTTTATGGAGCTTAGGGTTTTCCTTTGTAGTCATATATATATATATATATATATATGTTCTTCTTTATTTTTTTATGATTATTATTACTATTATTTATATTTTACTATTATTATTATTATTACTTCGTCCATTCTCATTGTTAACCTAAGCCAACCTCTTTTTAAAAATCTATGAGTCAACTAAAAAATACCCTAAAGGGACTGAGGATTGTCACAATCCTTCTCCCTTATAAAAATTCCGTCCTCGGAATTTGGTGAACAAACTAACCAACCGACTATGGAAAGTACCTGATACGTCAGAGTCACATTGAGGCCCGTCCACCTCGCTATCCTCATCAGCTTTCACTCAAACAGATACGGGTACTTCTCCCGCATGCTCTCCTCCAATTCCCATGAAGCTTCTTCCACAAAGTGGTTACTCCATAAGACTTTCACTAAAGAGATAGTCATGTTCCTAAGGACTTGTTCCCTTCTATCCAGTATTCTTGTCGGTGTCTCCTCATAAGTCATGTTGGATTGAATCTGCAAGGGCTCTCTTTCCAATACATGCCTAGGGTCCGATACGTACTTCCTTAACATAGATATGTGAAATACGTTGTGAATTCCTGTCAAGTTTGGTGGTAGTGCCAAACGATATGCCACCATGCCGATCTTCTCGAGAATCTCAAAGGGACCCACAAATTTGGGGCTCAGCTTCCCTCTTCTTCCAAACCTTATTACTCCTTTCATAGGGGTAACCTTGAGAAAGACCTTTGTGCTGACTTCGAACTCCAGTTCTCATCATCTAACAGTGGCGTAGCTCTTCTGTCGACTCTAAGCTGCTGCTAATCTCTGCTTAATCACTGCTATAGTCTCACAGGTGCCACGAATGATCTCTAGTCCGAGTAGTTTTCTCTCTCCTACTATGTCCTAGTATAATGGCGACCTACACCGCCTCCCGTACAAGGCTTCATAGGGTGCCATTTCGATGCCAGCGTGATAGCTATTATTGTAAGCAAACTCTATCAACGAAATGTACTGAATCCAGCTTCCTTTGAAGTCCAAAACACATAGTCGCAACATGTCTTCCAAGGTTTGAATCGTCTGTTCAGTCTGTCCATCTATTTGAGGGTTAAACGCTGTGCTGAAAGGTAGCTTTACTCCCAATGCTTCTTGTAAACTCTGCCAAAATCTAGAGGTGAATCTTGGATCATGATCCGACACAATCGACATAGGAATCCCATGTAATCGTAGGATCTCCTTGATGTAAAGCTCGGCAAGTTGGTCCATACTGTAGGTCATCTTGATGGGTAGGAAGTGCGTAGTCTTAGTCAACTGATCAACAATGACCCATACTGCATCTTTGCCACTAGGAGCTCGAGGAAAGCCTGACACAAAATCCATCAAAATACGTTCCCATTTCCATTTAGGAAGGTAGGGGTTGCAAAGGTCCTGCAGGTCTCTGGTGCTCCGCCTTGACTTGCTAACAAGTGAGGCACTGTTCTACATACCATGCGATATCTTTCTTCATTCCTTTCCACCAATAATTTCTACGTAAATCCTGATACATCTTGCTGTTACCTGGATGGACTGTATATAGGGACGGATGGGCTTCTGACAAGATGACTCTCTTTAGTTCTTTGTCCTTGGGAATGCACACTCAGTTGTGAAACTTTAATATCCCATCTCCACCCATGTGAAAATTCGATTGTACCCCTTTATCCACTTCTTCACGGTTTCTAATAAATTTGTTGTCCAATAACTGGGTGGTTCGAATTTGCTCCATTAAGGTCGGCTCTAAGGTTAGGCTACTCATGTCAGACTGGATTTCCCCCACCATCATCTCTACTCAGGCCCTCTTTAGGCCAAGGAGTAGTTCCTTTTGCATAGTGAACATGGCAGATATGCTTTCAGCTATGGCTTTTCTACTGAGAGCATCAACAACTACATTCGCCTTCCCTGGGTGGTAGTTAATTGTACAATCGTAGTCCTTTAGGAGTTTCAGCCAACGTCTTTAGCGCATATTGAGCTCTTTTTGGGTGAAGAAGTATTTCAGGCTTCTATGATCTGTGTAGATTTCACAACGCTCCCCGTATAAGTAGTGTCGCCATATCTTAAGAGCAAAGACTACTGCAGCAAGCTCAAGGTCGTGAGTCGGATAATTGCACTCGTAAGTCTTCAATTGTCTCGAGGCATAGGCGATTACTTTCCCTTGCTACATTAGTACGCAACCCAACCCTTTGTGCGAGGTGTCACTATAAATTACAAATCCATCCGATCCTGATGGGAGAGTGAGGACCAGTGCGGTGACTAAACGTTGCTTCAATTCTTGGAAACTTTGTTCATACTCCTCCGATCACTGGAATTTCTCGTTCTTCCTTGTAAGTCTGGTCAATGGTGCCGCCAACTAAGAAAATCCTTCAACGAACCTCCTATAATAGCCAGCAAGACCCAAAAAACTTCACACCTTGTGGGCATTCGATGGCCTCACCCAATTGACTATCGCTTCCACTTTACCTGGGTCTACTGCAATTTCATCCTTGGTAACAACATGCCCTAAGAACGCCACATTGTCTAACCAAAATTCGCATTTCTTGAATTTCGCATAAAGTTGGTGTTTCCTCAAGATGCTCAACACCGTTCGCAAATGCTCCTCATGCTCCTCCCGACTCTTTGAGTAGATTAAGATGTCGTCAATAAATACCACCACACACTGATCGACAAGCCCTCTAAAAATTCGGTTCATCATATCCATGAAAGCTGCCGGAGCATTAGTTAACCCAAAAGGCATTACTAAGAACTCATAATGCCCAAACCTTGTTCGAAACGCCGTCTTCTTTACATCCTTCTCTTGAATCTTGCATTGGTGATAGCTAGAACGAAGGTAAATCTTAGAGAATACCTGTGACCCTTGGAGCTGGTCAAAGAGGTCAACAATCCTCGGCAGTGGATATCTATTCTTGATTGTCACCTTATTTAGTTCTCGATAGTCAATACATAGCCTCATTGATCCATCCTTTTTCTTCACGAATAGGACCGGTGCACCCCATGGAGAAACACTAGGGTGGATAAAACCCTTGTCCAGAAGTTGTTGTAACTGATCCTTGAGTTCCAGTGGTGCCATTCTGTATGGAACCTTGGATATGGGTGCGGTGTCTAGTAATAAGTCAATGGTGAATTTGGTCTCCCTGTTCGGCGGTATCCCTGGCAGCTCTTCTGGAAAAAACGTCCACAAATTCTTGTACTATAGGTATTTCCTCAATTTTGCATCCCAAGTTTTCTCCTATCACGCAAGCCATGTATCCTGAACACCCACTTCTCAGTAATTTGGTCGCCTGTAGTGCAGATATCAATTTAAATGTGCCGGTATTTTGATTCTTCCAAATCTTGAACTCTGCTGCTCCTGGTGGTCTAAACACGATCTCCTTGTGGAAACAGTCCACACAAGCATGATACATGGATAGCCAATCCATGCCTAAAATAATATCAAACCCGCTCATCTCAAAAATAACGAGATTCGCTGGCATGACATGGCCTTTAACTAGAATAGGACAACCCTTAACTACTGAGGTGCATAAAATTGTACTCCCTACCAGTGTAGCAACTGCCAAATTTACATCTAAGGCTTCAGGCTCCAGACAGCAGGCTTTAGCAAAGAAATACGACACAAACGAGTGTGTTGCCCCTGAATCAAAAAGAACAGAAGCTCTACCAGATGAAATAGGAAGAGCACCTGTTACTATGTCGTTTGACGCCGCTGCATCACTTGGTGTCAAAGCATACACCCGAGCAGGTGCCGTGGTTCTCTGTCCCTCTGGGCGGTTTTGATTGGCTTGGTTGTTAGTAGGAGTCATACAATCCCTCGCGATATGTCCAGGTTTCCCGCACTTGAAGCAGCCTGATTGCCCGTAGAGACAATTCCCAGTATGCATCCTACTGTACTTCTGGCATGATGGGTGTTGCTCGCCCCCTCTTTGGATATGAAATTGCTGAGGCGTGTAAATCCTCTTTGCTGGTTGGTTAAGTCTCCTCTTATTTGCATGGAATGATTGTCCCCCTGTGCAGTTCTCTTCTTTTGATTGAAGTATTCTAAGTTGATTTTCTGTGTCCGCTCAATTACTGCCACCTTATTGATCAAGTCTGTCAGTTTGCCAATCTCGAATCCCATAATTTGGTTCATGATGTGCGACTGTAACCCTCGTTCAAACTTTCTTGCTTTGAGCTCTTCTGTGGACACCAAGTAAGGCGCGAACCGAGAAAGTTCAATGAACTTGGCTTATATTGCTCCACAGTCATTGATCCTTGAATCAAATCTGTAAATTCCTGGGCCTCGGCCTGTCGGGTTGTTTGAGGAAAGAATCGCTCCAAGAACGCCTTCTTGAAGTCCTTCCAGAGAATGGTTGCTCCAACACCTAGTTGTTGTTGCAGGTGTTCCTTCTGAGCGGTCCACCATCGTTCAACTCCCTTAGTGAGGTAGTAGGTAGCATACTTGACCCTCTGTTCTTCGGTGCAATTCAGCAGCTATTGCGTCGGGTTGTCCCTAAAAAACAAGAGGGCGTTGCTGATTAAACTTTTCAAAAGTACACCCTCGCTATCCTTCGCTAGTTGTTCCTCCTTTAGTATTGGTACTCGTTGCTAGTAAGCTCACAAGTTGCGCCGCCAATGCAGTCAAAGCTTCCGGTTGCTGGTTGGAGTGATGTTTCCTCCGTTCCCAGCCTCGTTGCCCTCAGTATGACCCTCCTCGGTGTTGTTAGTATGGCTGCGAGTCGGGGGCAACATTGTTCTACGATCGAGGTAAAAGAGAAGAAAATAATAAGCAGTTAGAATGCATTCATGTACTATCTATAAGTGACTACAAAGACAGACTCTACTTGGCCAGAATATGGCTTCCCATTACCCCGCTACTTCTATCAATAGTTCTAATTCTTAAAGTCTACATAACCTTATAACATTTACTCTGATACCACAATTGTAACATCCCGAGCCCGTTAGGGTTAGGTTTGTTAATAATTTTCTTACTCACAAAGATCCATAAGGTTTATCAACTAAGCAATACTAGAATAAAAATGAATGCATGAAACTCTAGAATATCACGTCCTTAAAATAAACCGAAATATTTATGCTTAACAAAAATATGTCTCTTAAACTATAATAATGTTCCTTATTAAAATAAATTCATTAATCTCTGAAAGAAAACTGTGCCAATACACTTATTAACTTGACTAATATGAAATTATAAGAAATCCTAAGTACGCCCGCCCCTATTCCGACCTCCTAGTGCAACCTGATCACCACCTGAAACAAGAAATAAAACTGATGAGCCCAAATGGTGCCCAGTAAGTGAAATCCACAACCATAAGCAGTTTTACTCCTTGTCCCGTTTTGAAAATTGGAACTCATAACTACATATGTTCCCAATATATTTTTAAAGAAAACAAAAAGCAAATAAAATATATTATCATCAATAAAATTTATGATAGTCTTTATCTCATACTAGGGCCCATGTATATTGTTACCCCTGTATACTAGAGTTGCGTGGTCCTTGCGACCTAGGATGAGATACTGTGGCCACAGCCCCGTCCCCTGACCAACCGATTAACTCTGGGTGCACTCAGCATGGCAAAAAAACTATAATGGAACCACCTTCTGGCAGAGCCTCTTTCAGCGGTTGCGCCTCCATCCTTAGCATCGATACCAAGCTTCTTTCTTGTTTCTCTTGGGGCCAAAAATACTCTCCTCCATACATGTGCCTTCATTTTATATCTCATTTCTTGTACTTCTCTAGGTACATCTTAGGGCAACATGTAGGATGGTTTATTATCATTTTCTCAAAATTTTCTTTATCACATCAATATTTTCACAATGTTTCTTTTTCTCAAACTTTTCATGCATGCATAAAAGTTCCATAATATAAACAAGGGGAAAATGCAGTTTACCCCCCTGAAAATTCAGGGGTTTTTCAATTTTAACCCCAAAGTTCAAAAGTTGGCAATCTACCCCCCTGAAGTTTCAAAAATTGGCAATTTAAACCTTTGGTTACTAATTTTCGTAAAATTGGACGGAAATTTTTTTTTTAAAAAAAAGCATGTGGGTAATGATGTAATTTCATAGATTTCCGTCCATTTAGAGAGAAAAATTAAACGGAGGGTTTAAATTGCCAATTTTTGAAACTTCAGGGGGGTGGATTGCCAATTTTTGAACTTTGGGGTTAAAATTGAAAAACCTCTGAAACTTCAGGGAGGTAAACTGTATTTTTCCCTATAAACAAAATAATCATTTGCAGTTTGAAACAAAAGTGCATAAATAGCATGACATGATAATTTTTCTGGAAGGGATAGTAAATTCACTTACCTCTTGACTGCAGTAAAAATTTCCTCAGACTGCTAACTAATCTCCTGAAGGAAATACAGACACGTTACTACCCTCATACACGTCACAGTAAAGCATTCTATTACTATTATGAGTTGGCTTGCTAATCCATTGAGAATGAACTTACTTAGGCATTTAGGTATGCTTCCCAATAATTTCCAGAAATTATTTTATTCCTTAGGATTCATATATATATATATATATCTTATTGTACTTTGAATTATTTGTCTATAAAAATTTCTCTCATGCCCATATATGCACGTCAAAGTACTCCCTTACACATGAACACTCTACATCTTTATATGTATTTATATAATTTAAGGCACTCCATATGTATATGTTTATAACTACTTTACATCATTCTATATATATAGATGGCAGTGATTATTAGTAGGTCAATGATTTGAGTGTAGGAAGATACTATATTAAGATTTTACTAGTTGGGGTCAAAATATAAGCATGGTGCATAATCATCACTTTTTCCCACAAGGGACAAATTAAATGCTGAGCTATGGCATCACGTGAAGGGTTAACAAATCCTTTATTCTCCACTACATTACAACATGGCAACCAAGGCAAGAAAATACTAAAATTTTGACAAAACACTTGTGCTCTTAAATAAGTATATATGTATAAGAAGAAGAAAAAGCAATCTGTGAGGCAAGAGAAACCATACATGACTCACACTGAGGGTTGGGTGAAAGAAATACAGGGAGAACGATGTGAGGAGAAAAAGTGAGCGGCAGGAAATTTTTTTTTTTTTTCTTTCTTGGTGTGCGGCAAGAGCTTGCTTTATTATGTTAAGTAGGTTGTACAAAGAGGCACGGAATAGGTTTTAAAGAGCTTAGGGTTTTCCTTTGTAGTCGGCGCCTAAGGCTTTCAATATATATATATATATATATATATATATATATATATATATATATATATATATTCTTCTTTATTTTGTTGTTATTATTATTACTATTATTTATATTTTACTATTTTATTTATTTATTTATTTATTTTATTATTATTATTATTATTAATTCGTCCATTCTCATTGTTAACCTAAGCCAACCCCTTTTTAAAAATCTATGAGTCAACTAAAAAATACCTTAAAGGGACTTAGGATTGTAACATGATCGATTACGGTGTAAAGGTTAAGGATTAATTCCTAAAGGAAGAGAAAGCATTGGAAACACCGTCTTAAGAGGAACATATTAGATTTTTAATCCCAATAAGGTACTCAAAAATATTGGAATGGATACCATGACATTCGTCTCAGAACTAGCTTTCCAGAATAAGGTCGTATGCGCAATTCTGAGACCCGTAGCAAAAGTTATGACTATTTTACTGAACACTATGCTCTGACCGAACGTTTGCTGAAGGATCAACGTTCGGACAGAAGTACCGAATGTTCGCTGACACTGTGTCAGGAAAGTACAAACACAATCAACATGCATAAGTCTAAAAGTACACCCAAACGTTCTCCCAATAGTATCGAACTTTCATTTACCATTTTTGGACAGCTGGATAAGGAGCGAATTCCTGACAAAAGCTGCACACAGTACCTGAACGTTCGTCTCTATGTACCGAACGTTCACTACTTTATAGGACAGTTCCTGCAGCGCCCACATCTTTTTCTACCCTATAAATACCCTCCCCACTCGACCCTTAAGCCTCATTCCACCCATGTTTCCGTATAGAACCTCTACTTGAGTGATTTTATGAGTTGTGAGAGTTCTTGAAGGAGAATGAGAGATTTCTTGGAAGTTTTGCTTCAAGAAAGTAATCTTCTAAGCCAAGCTTGATCCTTACTTAGTTGTTATGTTGTTTAAGTGCTTTTCATAGTTAGCTTAGTTGGTAGTTTTGAGCTTCTAGTTATGTTATTTCCCTTAATCTTGGGTTAACATTTCATTCTTGTTGGACATATTTCATTATGCATGGAAATGTTATTTTGGGCTATAAATATGTTAGGAACCCTGTTGTCGCCTTAGAACTTGCTTAGGAGTGATTAGAAGGCTATTGGGTTCAAAATGAGTTTCTGGGAGAACGTTCGCACTCTCTGGCCAAACGTTAGGCTTCGAGCTCGAACATTCGCTTGGTTGGCAAAACATTTAGGCAAAAACTCATATTGGACATTTTTAGGTTTATGAGTCGTTTCAGCTCGGGTTTATAACTAATGATAGGCATTTTCTCAGTATTCAAGGTTATGGAGCCTCAAGGGGATTTTATGGAGGAGCCTTATGACCCGGGTGAGTACAAACTCACATAGATACTTGTTGTTACTTTCCCTGCATTACACGACTATTTTATATGTATCAAACATGCATATTTACAACTCTCGTGAAATACATTTTTTACTATTGTGAACTCTTTTTTTGTGAAAACGTATATTGATTAACAAGATAATGATGAGACTTGTAAAAGCATGCATGTAAAAGACGGATAAGATTAATTGTATAGTATGACATAATACACCAATACGTGCAGGATAATGGCCATGGGCTTACTATACATGTTAACTTTATGGTCAAATGTGTGTGTGTTTACATGGGCCTTGGATCCAATGGTTATTCGTAATCGGCGCAGCCATGTTTGATTGATTGATCACTACAGGACAAACGTCATTACTAGTGTGGGCCACCCGAGGTCGGACTTGATCGGGCTACTAGCGATGGACGATAGTGTACAATATTTGGGGGGCACCGGTATTGTGTAGTGACCCAAATAATTAACGAAGCTTAGGTTGCTTAGTTAGTGAGTTAATTTGAGCTTTAGGTCACTAGGAACAGTTGGAGAGCATTTTGGAAATTTTAGACTTTCTGACCCGATGTACACATGGGGGACCATGTGGATGTACGCCTGCAAATAGCTTTGATAAAAATGACAAAGGGAAGGGTAGAATGTTTGATAAACCCCCTTTTATTTTAGGAATGAGAAGGTCTAGTGGACAATTCTCGCTTGCTCTTATAAGGAGAAATCATTTTCAAAGGAAAATTCCCACTTGTCATTTCTGTGATAAAAGAGGTCATATCTAACCACACTGCAACCAACTTTCTCATAAAAATCCAATTATTATGAGAATGAGACTCATAATGACCCTTTTAACCAAATCATATCTTTAATGAAAGATATTACCTTTAGGTTGGACAAACTTGAAGGTAATCATGGTCATTTCTAGGTTGGGATGAGGTACATGGCTAGTTCTTTTTGCTGATTGTGCTATTTTGTGTTCTGGCCCATGTATTGTGTGTTGCAATTTTTTTTTTTCTTTTTGTAATTAGTTTCTATTTGAACTGTTTCAAATGTTAAGATATCTTTCTCTCTCCTTGTCTTATGTTATTGATTTTCCCTGTGATGAAGTAAGATGTTCTTTTATTCAAATTGATACAATGTGAACAAAGGTGATTTGAATGCCTTCCTTTGAAGTGATTTCTGAGTAAGTCTTTTGGTTGTCAATCATTCTAAGGTATTTCCCATAAAACACAGGTTTCAAAACTAGGAAACACTTTTTCTTCAAGTGTCTCATGCCTATTCAGTTTGAAACTTTGTCTTTGACCTTTGCAAATTGACCCCATATGTCTGAAATTTCTAAATATTCATGGCATCACATCTCTCAATGACAAGTAAATTGATCAAAGATCATGTGTGCATTTTGTTTAAGTTCAAATGATATCTTGCTTCTTGATCCTTAAAGAAAAAGCCAATGTCTCGGCATTACAGTAAAAGGTGAAACTGCCAAGGGATTATTACAACTCCTAATAAATGTCTTGGACAATTGAGGAGGAATGGGTGTGTGAATATTTCACTCAAAGAATCAGGGAAGAAGGGTTTGACTTTTGTCTAAAAGTGATAAACAATTTTCTGCATGACATCTTGAAATGTGAAGTTTGAATTATGTATCCTTTGTTTTTGAAATGATCACTCACTTCACAATTTATGCCTTTGGCTAGATTGTCTTTCCAAAACTCTTCTTTTGAGAACTAAATCTGTGAATGTGATTGTTGCAACATCCGTGTTCATGGTATAATTAACTTTTGAACTTCTTGCTCATTTCTTGGGAAAATTGTTTTTTGATGGAAATTGTTCTCAAAAGTTTTTTTTGGAACAAAGGAGTTGGGTATGTCGTCTTAAGGAATGTATTCCGTCTTAATGGGATTTGTGATATGTCTTCCGTCGTAACGGGAGTACTCCCCGTCATGATGAGAAATGTTACTCTTTCTGGCATGAGAGGAAAAGTTTTGCGTTAGAATGGGAGTTCAATTGTCTGATCGTCTTTAGCCTCCCAGTTCTAACGGACGACCCCTCCCGTTCGGATGGAAACTGGATCTACTTCTTTTTCACATTGTCCTCTCTTTCAATTTCGTCTTTTGTTTTCAAAATCAGTTTTTCTTTTCGTTCTTTCTTTTTCCTTTTCAGAAGGTTGCTCTTGTCTTTCCTTTTTCGGCCTAGTCTCTTCTACTTCAACAAGTTGAAAGGTATGTATATCTCTTCTCCTTGCTTTCATAAATATGATCTTGTGTTGTTATCGGTTGAGAGAGTTCGAAATTTCCTTCTTTTCTCATGCTGTTTTACTTTATCATGAATATTGTTGAATGAAGTTGCATGATTGTTTGGATGGGTCTGTAAAAGCTTGATTTTTTTACCATTAATCTGATGATCTGAGTTCTCTAGTTGCATATATATACTCTCTTATGTGGTTGTTTTTCGTGTTCTCTTTCTGTTCTTTGTGGATTGAGTTGTGTTGAGTTTGAATCTCTCTGTCAAGTTGTTTTGGGTATGAACTTGTTTAAGCTTATCTTGTTGAAAATGAGTAAAGTTCTCTTTACTAAACTCTCACCTGTCAGTCGAGAGAATCCTGGACCTTGGAACTCGTATTGCTCTTCAACTCCCTCATTCTCCTTGATTTTTGCTTCTCTCAAATCTTTGTCTTGAAATTTCTGCCAAAAATTGATTCTTGGAACTTTATAGAGTGTTACTTGATGCAGATATGTCTTCCTCGAAAGGTAAGAGCTCATTAGAGCTGAAAGAGCATAAAATGATACAAAACTCAAGCCTATTGAGATTGTTCAAACTGTAAAGAAGGCTCGAGTAGCTATTGGTCCTACTCCTCCCGTGTCAGGAACTTTTATTATTGATGGAGAAGATGCTTTTGCATGGAGGTTTCAGACAAGTTCTGATCAAGTCCATTTCCTGACAAAAAAGTTCTTAGGACGCACAGTTATTGTAGAACGATCTATCACCATGGAGGATTTTTCTTTTGAAGAGCTACGTTTCATTCCTCAAGTATTTGAGAGCAGAAATTGGCTTCCGTTTACTATTCCTCAACTTGCTGTTTTTCCTGAAATGGTCTACTCAAATGTGAGAGAACATTGTGCTTCTTTATCTACCCTCTACACGTATGTTCGAGGAAAAGAAATTACTCTTGATCCAAAGACCTTGGCCAAGATTTTGAAGATTCCTTATGCGTCCAAAAGCCAATTTCCTTATGCACCTGAGGATGCTCCCTTATGTGAGGAAATTGGTGATATGTTTGGACTTGTATCTTGGTCCCACTCATGGAAAGCTTTTCTGGTCAAATCCATAAAGCTCCCTGAGAGAGTTCTCTCCCTTATCATCATGAGTAATCTTATGCCTCTTGTTCAGTATTTAGTGCTTTCACTTGACCGTGCTCAACTTCTATATGCTTTGTTAAAGAATCACAAAGTGGACCTTGCCTTAGTAATCATTGATAGCATTTCATCTGTTTCTAATGCAAAGACCTTGAATCTAGGTCTTGGACATGCTGGAGTTATCAGCAAGGTGCTCTCTCACTTTCCGTGTCTTAACGACATAATGAAATTGTTGCAAGTCAGCATTCGGCTTTTGACGGGTTGACTCTTGCAAAGTCTGAGAAGAAGAAAAGTTTCGGGTCTACTCCATCCTCCACTACTTCTACCTCAAGTGACTCCAGATTTCTATCTTTCGAGCAGTTGAGTCAGCTGGAAGATCTCCTTAACCAATATAAGGATTTTATTTGTCTTCAAGTAAATGAGCTTAAAGAAAGTATTGGTGAGTTGCAGCATCAAGTGGCAAATGTTGAAGCAACTATTCAGTCCATCTTAAGCTCTCAAGAGAAGTCTGATGATGAAGATTTTGAGTAATCCTTTGTCTTCTGTTTACCTCCCTTTGTCTGTCTATGACAAAAAAGGGGAGAAGGGTTGAATGTTTAAAACAATGCTTTTATGGTTTTCAGTTGTTTACACTTTTTTTACCTTATCTGTTGGATGACAATTGTTTCTTTTGGCTAATCTTTTGTTAAAGTTTATTTTGATCTTTTGGATGTGTTTATCATGGTTATTAACTCTATGTTTACTTATCAATTGCTCTTTGAGGATATATTTCCATGGTTTTCAACTGTTTACACTTTATTTACCTTATCTGTTGGATGACAATTGTTTCTTTTGGCTAATCTTTTTTCAAAGTTTATTTTGATCTTTTGGATATATTTATCATGGTTATTAACTCTATGTTTACTTATCAATTGGTCTTTGAGGATATATTTCAACGGTTCAAATTTAGGGTTGGCACTGTGTTAAGTTTTTGAATATGGTGAAATAATGGTTTTTGTGTGACTTGTTCAGAACAGTTCTTTGTTCTTGAGCTTGATCTGTTGGGTTGGTTTCTTCTAAATAATGCTACAATGGTCATTGCTGAAGTGTTCCATGACCTAGCATTTTAGTTTGGTGAATTTGCTTTGGTTTGTCCTTATGATTTGTTGGTTTTTATGGCTTTGTGCCTTGTAAAAGTTTTTAACCTTTGTTTTAGGATTTTGTCATTGAATGGCCAAAGGGGGAGATTGTTAGGTTTTAGATTGGCCTAATTCAATGATTGTTCTTGTAATGTTTTGTGTGTTTAAAACTTTAAGGGATGTTTGAAGGGTGTTCCTAGTGTTTTAAGGTCTTCTGAGAAGCTCCCAAGTTTTCCGTCAAAACGGGATATGTAACAGGACTTAAGTGAAGAGCTTTCTAGTTTCCCATCAGGAGTGCCGTCAGAATGAGACATGCAACGAGAGCAAAGATGGACTCCCTGGTTTCTCGTCAGGAATAGCGTCAGGACTAGGATGTGACAAGAGCAGAAGTTGGACTCCCTGGTTTCTCTTCAGGACCTGCGTCAAACGAGGATGTGACAGGAGCAAAAGTTGAACTCCTTGGTTTCTCGTCAGGAAGCTCGTCAGAACGGGACAAGTAAAGAGAGCAAAATTGAAGCCTCAGTTTTCTCTTTAGGAACCCCATCAGGACGGGACATGTAACATGACCAAAGTTGGACTCCTTGGTTTCCCGTCAGCTGGTTCGTTAAGACGGAACATGTGACGAAGATGAGACATTTGTTCTTCCCATCATAACATAACTACTTTCTTGTTAGGACGTGAAATTCTCAGATCTACGAATCTATTCTTCCCGTCATAATAGAAAAGTGTCCTGTTAGGACGTGATGAAGAAAATATTTCTCCTATAAATAGTTTTTCTGTAACTATTCACAGTAGACTTTGGGAATATATTTTGTTGAGCTCTCTCTTCACGAAAGTCTCTCTTTTTCCACTAGCACTAGGTCCTGGTGGTATTGATATTAAAGAGGGGACGTGATATAGCTTGAAGCTGCCCTTTCTCTTGTTTGCATCTTAGCCTTTGGCGTGTTGCCTTACTCACTTGATAATGTTAAAGATTGTGTCTTTGATTGGTGTTTGATGAAGAAAGTCTACTGAAGGGTCAGTAAAGGAAGTCACTGTTTGAAGATGGTCACGATAGAGACAAGCTGAGGGGTTTGTCGTTCTTACTAAGTTTAGAGGTACTCAAGGGTGTGTGTATCATCTATTCTGTAACTGTGAATTTTCTTTATTGGTTTCCTAGATTTGGCTACCCCGAAGTATTACCTTGAGATGCTCAATGGTTTTCCACTTTGTAAACAAACCTTGTGTTGTCGTTATGTTTGATTTACTTTTCCACTGTGCATGTTATGTGTTTGATGATATGGCTTAATTATTTTCTGTTAAATATTTTGGTTGCAAGAGGTAGAACACGATCCATATAAACTATCACATTTGTAAATTGAAAACATTGTTAGCCTTTTATTTATGTTCTGTTTAAAAGGACGATATCGTTTGTATTAAAATTTATGGCTTCATTTTTCACCATCCATTTATATTAACCGGAGATCTCCTCATAGTGGAGTACTGGAGGCAAACCGAACCCTTTGATACAAACTTAAATCTTATAGACCAATTTAATAAAAAAAATTCAAAAGTGGATAAATTTGAATCTAGGTTGTAAAACCTTTGCCTAGACTTTACTTGTTTACAATTGGGTCAGATATGAACTAATCTATTTTTTTTAGTAACTCAATTTTATTTAGTTAGAAAAATCTCTATTCTAATACTTTTTCATACATGTCCAAATTGCATTTAGCGTATAGGGCTACAATCGAGACAAACTGAATTGAGGAATAAGGTATTCAATTATGGTTCATGTATTCACTTATCGAGTTTAGCTAATTTTTATATTCAAGGTTGATTTATTAATTTCCAAAACAAGTTTGTATTTGTTCATTATTTTTGTTGCGTTCACTTATAGCTTTTACTTAAGAAACATATTTTTACAGTTTTTTTTTTTTTTTCATCAGATTGGTAAATAGTTACAATGGATCAAAGCACTAAAAAAGTGGTGGGTTCCTCAACAACATACCTAAAACGAAAATAATAGTGTGGAAGTACAAACACAAAGTAGAAAATGACTCAAACAAGTGACCCGACCCTTTAATACAAACTTACATGACATCCCATAAACCAATTTAATTTTTTTTTTATTTTTTTTATTTCCAGAGATGATATTTGAATTTTAGTATTTTAGTGGTAAAACCTTCGTTTAGACTTTACTTGTTTACAGTTTGGTCAGATATGAACTAATCGATTTTTTTTTTTTTTTTGAAGTAATCCAATTTTATTGAGTTACAAAAATCTCTATTCAAATACTTTTTGGTCCAAGTCCAAGTTGCATTTAGCGTATAGGGCAACAATCGAGACAAAATGAATTGGTCCAAATGATAGTCCAATTTATGGTTCGTTTAGCAAATTATCGAGTTTAACTAATTTTTTATATTCAAGCTTCATTTATTAATTTTATAAACAAATTTGTATTTGTTCATTATTTTTGCTGAGTTGGTAAATAAACTAACATGTTATAACTTTAACTTACAAATCATATTTTTACAATTTTTTTAAGGGAAAAATATAAAAAGACCCCTCAACTAATAACTATTTTTAAAAGAGATCTACAATGTTCAAAAGGTACTGAAGTAGCTCATCAAATTACCAAAGTGTGTCAAAAATGCCCTAAATTTTTATATTCCTATAATACCTTTATTCTTTTAAAAATTAAAATAAAAAATTAATAAAATAAAAAAACAATTTTTTTTTTTAGATAAAAAAAGAAAAAAGAAAAAATGAAAGAATTATGGGGACCCCATTTTGGCCAATGTGGGTGGTATTATTATTAATTATTTTAATTGTTTTTAGGACACGTGGCATTTCGTTAGTTTGAACCTAACATGGGTACTAAGTTGGTCTTTTCCCGTAAGTCAAGTGCTATTTGTGATAGGATCTGAAACCCAGGTGAAAAAAAAAAAAAAAAGGGCAAACCTAGGTACTGAAAAGGTAATTAACCATTTTTTTATTTTATTAAAAGGACACTTGTCACTATTTTATTTGTATTGACGTGACATTTAACATAATTTATCAAATTTTTTAATGAAATTTGACTCTAGGGACTAAATTATTTTTTTGACATATCCCAAGAACCTTTGATTTCACTTTCATACAATATGGAGTGATTTATAATTTAGGCCAACCATAGAGTTTTATTTTGCATTTATCCATATTTTTTATAACGCGTAAACAATTTGTAATTTAGGCCAATTACATTGACTATTTTTTTTTTTATTCCCACTTGGGGTTTTTTTTTTCGTTTAAAAATAGTTTTGTTTAGTTTTTTATTTTATTAATTTTTTATTTCAGTTTGTAAATATATAAGGGTATTATAGGAATATAAAAAATGTGACCTTATTGACACACTTTGGTAGTTTGATGAGCTATTTTAATATATTTTGAACATTGTGGGGCTCTTTTAAAAATGTCTTTATATATATATATATATATAATTGGAGAAGGGTTACCTTGGATCGAAGCACCTAGAAAGGGGTATGTTTCTTTATAATATGCCAAAAACAAAGATAATGGTGCAGAAATATAAACAAAAAGTAGAAGATAAGCCAACAATTGACCCGATTCTATATGATGGGTCATATAAAGTGATGTTTTGATCTAACGTAACATATTTTTACAATGGTTAATGTTGAGGTTCAATAATGCTCCTCTACTAAGCTGGATGGCTCTTAGAACAATTATAAGTGATCTACTTGTGTCCTACTTGTGTCCTACTTGTGTCACATTAAAAATGATGTGGCTATTAAAATCACATTTTGATCAAAATTCAATAATAATCAATCACAAGCCCAATGATGATTTTAATAGTTATATCATTTTTAGTAGGATATAAGTAGGATACATGTATGCCACTTATAATTACTTTGTCTTACGGGGTGCGATTTAAAATGCCATAAAAGGCTTTGAGTTCTCTCAATAGACACAATTGGTTTTCATATAAGATGGTTTTTTTTTTTTTTTTTTTTTTTTGAAAAAAAAATAAGATAGTTAAATGCACGATCCAACCGTTAATACACTCTATTTATTTAAGTACATTTTGAAAATTTATTACTTTAAACATTTATACTTATGTAGTGTATATATATATATATATATAAAACTTGGAATAAGATTTTTGACAAAAATATTCTTTAAAATTGGCCCCAAGGGTAGAGGCTATTCCTCCAATGTCAACCGTTTAAAATATATATATATATATATATATATATATATATATATATATATATTAGTCACTTAAAACTTGTCTTGTGAAGTTGGTAAAAAAATTTTGTGCGAAGAATTACATTTCTCATATCGAATGGAGTTTAATTTCTTCATTTTATTTTTGTAAGTGATTTGTTCATGTTTTGTTCGTTAAGATTGGAGCTTTAAATTAGATTAGAAGTTGAGTTTAATTCATTTATTTTACCAAATAGATGGTTTGCGCGGAGAAATGAAGCTTTTAAAGTCGATAAGAATTTTTTAGAAAAAGTTTCATTTTAAAGTTTTTTTTTTGAAAGTACATTTTGACTATTTTTAAAATTAAAAAGTCAAAAAAAAAAAAACTTTAAAATTTGTTTACCAAACATACCGCTCTAATATAATCCCAAACACACAACATTTTTAAGTTTGTTTTAAAGGTACATTTTGACTATTTCTAAAATAAAAAAAAGTTAAAAACATACTTTTAATTTTTCTTTTTTTAAAATTCTGACACAATTTGAAACAAACTCATAGCATATTTTAAAATTCAGTAATAATTATTACAAACACAGCAAAGTGTAATAAGCATTTTCCATTATTTTTATGTGGAACAGTACAAATTTGGCTTTTGGGGAGATGCTGAAAGTTGCCTCACCAATATTCACTCACAATAATTGCATAGTCTATTTTTCCTCTATTCTCACCTCTTTCTCTTCCTCTGTCGTTCAACATAGAAAATAGAAAATCCCAATCAAAATCGTCTGATGGCTTTTCTACTTTCTCCTACCTTTTTCTCTCCAACCAAAAGCACCTGGCCCTAATTCCTACTCTATCCCCCTCTGATTCTCTCTCTCTCTCTCTCTCGCCTATTGCTTGGCTATCTTCCTCCATGGACTCTGAGGACGATATGCACGATGCCAATGACGTCGAGTCCGTCGAAGACGACTTCTACAGTGGCGAGACAGAGGATACCCCCATGGACTACTACTGCAGCGACTACGATCACAACAATGACGAAGACGCCGAGGACGAGGACGATGACGACGCCAATTTCGACTTCGTCGAAGACGATATGGATGATTCCGCTGATATCGCGTCTCGGCGGCCTGAGGTTAATCCAATTCTCATTCTGGATTTTCTGTTCGTTCATTTAAAGTTTGCTACTTTCAATGACTAGTGGTGTATTGTCGGGATTCTGTGTCGTTTTGTTGCTGACATAGTTTGGGAAATGGAATGTTATTAATCAAAAAAAAAAAAAAAAGTTTGGGAAATGGAAGGAAAGTTGGATCCTTTGGTCATGGGATTGTTGTTGTTTGACCCATTTATGGTTAAGGTAATATTAGTTTCCTTAAGTAAACTGAAGGAAGAGTAAGGAAAATCTGATATTTCAATCCGATGTGTTATGTTTGTTGAGGGTTCCTAAATAATGAAATACTCGGCTCAACTAGGAAAATGGAAGAAGTAAAAAGTAAAACTATTTGGCAACTAGATTCTTTGGGCGTGGTTAAGTGAAGGCTTACTCAGAGAAGAACTAAGTGCAGAGAAAAGTATGGGAATTGAAAGGGGAATTGGCTATTAAAGTATTAAGCAATTGTGTATATTGTGCAGTGGTAGAACAAAATGACTATGTTCAACTGAGTATAATACCTTGGAGTTTATGGTTTCTGATTGATTCTGTAAGAAAATTATAATTCTTTCGACACTCTGATAAGTATCATTTGGGTCTCGGGTTCTAGGAGAAAGAAATCCCTAATCAGTTGAGCCTAATGCAGCTAATGTGGTTATAGTTATCTTAGAGCTCTGGTTGGCTGCTGAGAAAACTAAGAAAAAGAGAGAACGGGGGAATTGGTTGTTGAATCTTATATTATGTGTATTTCTAATCTGCCAAATATTTGTTTTTTTGATAAGTAATGAAAATTTTATTAAAAGCGTACATCGTCCCTAAGTACACAGGTAGTATACAAAGGAAAGCACCTAACATAGGCACCAAAAACCCACAAAACATCAACAGATCTTAAACCCTAGACCCATACAAAGTGCTCAACGGTAAAAAAACGCTAGCCTTGCCTTTCCCCTGCCTTGTGGATGCACCCATAGAATCAAAATTTATGGAGCGTTCTAGGTTTAGAAGCTCCCCTCTACATTTGGAACAAGCACCCATAACCTCTTGCGAACTATCCTCTTCAATTTTTGTCACGATAGCCACACTCTAGTTCTCGTTCCCCTCACACGAAAGCCTCACCACCGGTCCCATATCCTTTCAAGAAAAAAGATCCCAATCCAACAGAGAGACGGGAGGAAAAACACCCAGAGGGGAAAAAGGATCCCAATCCAACATTGTTCCCCCTCTCCCCCTCCTTCTACGGTTCATTTCAAGTTTGTGACTTTTAATAGGGTTTTTTAGCTCATGTTCTTTAGTTTCAAGGCCTTGTTCTCATTTAAATGACTATTGAAGATAAATATTTTGTTAGTGTGATAAGTGGTGATTGTGGATTCAAGTCTTCCTTTGTTTTACAAACTTGACTATTGTGAATTTCAAAGCTAGTAGGGTGTTCTGGTCTCATAGCAAAATAAGTTCCCTTTTTGATGCTTGTAAATCCTTTGGATCTGATCCATGTGTCATGTAATGGAGGATTTAATTAGACAAAGGAAATCAAGTTGTGCAAAATTTGTTTCTCTTGTCTATGGGAATACAATGCATTTTTTATTTTCCCATGCATTTTAATGTTGTAAAATCCTCATCATTACTTATCAAAAAAAAAAAAAAAAAAAAGTTGTAAAATCCTTGTTAATGCTGGTCACCTTCTCTTTTTTGCTCTCTCTCTCCACACCCCCTTCCTTTCTGCAATGCTTCATTTGGTTTCTGAGATACTGGAGTAAGAAGGAGAAAAAGAGAGTAGAAACGAGAAATATATTAGCTCATGCTTTAAATTGAAAATCAATTCAACTGTGTTTTGCATGATTACTAGGTGAGTTTGGGTTTTCCAATGGATCAAAAAATTTAGCACAAAATATATACTTCGACTCTTCAAAAACTATCTTGTCTGATGACTAGTTGAGGATTTGGATTTTTTTATGAATTTAGCAGCAATATTTGAACGTATGTAAAAATGCAGAGCTATAAAACCTTACAATGTCCCCTTTTGTTTCATTTAATTGAATTTTTATGGTACCCTAATATACTGCAAATTGTAGCACATGCACTCACACGTATAGAACACATACGTGTACTCAAAAGTTGAATTCAATGTGGAACATGAACTTTGTATATAAAAAGTTGGATTTTTTTTTTTTTCCCACTTCTCTAGATATGTTGTTGTTAGGATCCAACAACTGAAATTGGAATTTACATCTAGAATAACCTACTTGGCTGAAATGACCTAGCCCAATAGGGAAATCCAAATTCATTTGGCCTTTCGATACAATCAAATATACTCGAACCATAGAGTACTTACTATTGGTGGCATGGAAAGATATGAGTTTAGATCTTTGATTGGGGGAGATGGCTGAGTTGACTGAAGTGTCAGATTGCTTATCCATTGTATGGGTTTTCCCAAAAAGCGGTTTTGGAAAAAGAGATTTTGTCAAGTAAATGGGCCACAATTGATCTTTGCAATGGGTCACTGAACAACCACTTTCAACTTAAGTGGGTAGGTTTCCACCTTAAAATTACTTTTTGAAGTCAAAAAGGCGCAAACAAAATACCTACTCATTTTGGATCATGAACTATGTACTTAGGATGTAAACATACATGACGTTCCATCTTCTCTAAAGTAGGTATATGATGTGGGTGGCCGGAGAGGGCTAATTTTGATACCTGAGGGTTGAATATGTAGGGGATGGAGTTGATTCGCCGCCGAGCTAAGTAAGGTGGAGGCCTTCTTCGATGCTAGGGTTGATATTACCATTGGAGTGTTATGTTTGCTGCCCGGAGTTTCCTCTTCGGCGGAGAAGCGTGGGCACAAACCGTTGTTTGCGGAGGTGGTGTGAATGGCAGAATGCTTGTTTGCCTCATAGAGGGAACGAAAGGTGTGCAATGCGGATCTGGTGGGTAAGGACTCCTCTGTTGCGAAAGGGGTGATGGATCAGAGCTGCTCTCATTGAGGGCTGGAATTCTGCACGTTTGGCACTGCAGACGAGGGCTTATGGTTGCAGAGTGGAAAGCATGGACCACTTTGGGCTTGGAAGGGAATTATCGTTAACTTTAAACAAGAAATGGGGTTTTGGAGACATTTCTGGCAAGGATCGTGGAGCTCGAGCCTTTTAAGTGGTCTGGAGGACGATCTCGAAGCGTGGGTGAGGGACTTGTTTGCTAGCTGGTGGTCGGGAGGATGATCTTGAAGCCCGGTTGTGTGGAAGATGATCCCTCTGTGTCTTATGTGGTGTATTTGGAGGATGATCTTGAAGCGCGGTTGTGTGGAAGATGATCCCTCTGTGTCTTATGTGGTGTATTTGGAATGAAAGAAATGCTAGATGTTTTGAAAATTCCACTAGGACCATAGAGGAATTGACTCATTTTTTCTTCTTTACTCTTTACTCTTGGACGGCCGCTTGGCTAGCTCATTTAGTGATTAGTTTATCTGATTTTCTTTTTCATTTCTCTCCCTCCTAGGCGCTCTTTGTTTATACTTCCCGTGTATGTGGGTTGCGCCCCTCTGCGCTCTTTGTATATATCATCATTACTTATCAAAAAAAAAAAAAAAATTGGTTCGGGCTTAAGGCCTAAGAAGGGTAAGAAGGGCAATATGCCCATTGGGTGCAAGAATGATAAGAGGTTACGGGTCTTTAAGCTTAAGCCCAAACTCAAGACCAAGGACACGCCTATCTTCAAGAGGGCTTCTTGTCTGGGGTCATAAAGGGTTCCTTGGTCCATAGACGGCTTCATTGGAGGCTCTTTTGTCACTCGTTGGGTCTCCGGAGGAGTTGTCGGAGGAGGGGGATGATCTGGTAATCATGTTTGGTGTTTGTCAAAGCTTTGTAAGCCGGTAGGTATTGGGCCCAAAGCGTATGTTGAGGTAGAAGGGGTTCGACTTGATGGTGGAGCTTTGTCGAGTTAGTGCACGTTGTTGGGTCCTGGGATTTTGTCGGCACCCAAGCCCCAAGCCTTTAAAATTTTACAACCATAAGTCCGAGGACAATAGATTCTCGAAGATGGATGTTAGCTTGATTGTCGAGGCTGTGTTGGTGACCTATGCTCTGCCGGCTCAGTCCTTGGTCTTCAGTCTGAAATCTCATCTCTCTGTGCTGTTTGCCAAGATTGTTGGCCAGTCTCCGCTGGAGGCTGCCCACAAATCTGAGATTGCAAGTGTTGATGTCAGGAAACCCTCTCCAGCAAAGGGTCTTCTATGGCAGGGGTTTCTCAGGCCGAGTGCCTTTGATGGGGCTCATAGGTGTTCGCCTGAGCTGGGTTTGGTTTGCCACTTAAATTGTTTTCGTTTTTTGATAGGTAATATCAAAGAAGTTTTATAAAAAGTGTAGGCCCCCAAGCATACATGAAGTGTACAAAAAACAGAAAAAAACTAGAGAAAGCACCCGTGAAAACCCTACACCAACAATACACAGAACTACCCAACAAGCTCACAACAAACCCCACAAACCCACAAGGACCTAAAAGCCTCACACCCGAAACCCATAAGAACACTCGGTGCTACCGAACGTGAGCCTTGCCTTTCTTTCCCTCACTGAACGGGAGTATTTGCATCGCCATAGATAATAGAGCTCCTCAAATTGAACAACTCCCTCTTGCCTTTAGTCTCAGGCCGTGCAACCTTAACTTCCCAATGAAAATCCTCTTTAACGGCATCCAGCAGTGCCAATGTCGGATCCTCATCTTCGTCATAATCCAACACCCAATTGAGGGGGTCAGGGGAAAAAACATCCTCTCCTTGGTCCCACACAACAATCTCCCCAAAATATTTATTTGACGTAAAATTGTTGGATGATAAGTATTCTCCATCAGGCCTGGTCTTGTCGTAGGTATTGGTTAGGTGGGATGATGGGGGGTTGGGGATTTTCAAACCCTTTGGGTATTTTTCCTCCCATTACTCCTTTGGAATGGGCTCTTTTTTGTGTTAAGGATATTGGTCTGGTCGTGGGGCTTTCGTGTGAGGGGAATGAGGATTAGACGGGGGCTCTCCTGACAGCCATTGGAGAGGATCATGTGCTGGAGGTTAAGGGTGTTTGTTCCATAGGTAGAAGGGAGCTTCTGAACTTAGAATGCTCCATTAGTTATGAATCTACATGCGTGTCCTCAAGGTGTGGGAAAGACAAGATTCATGGTTTTTTAGCATTGAGCGTTGCGTGTGGGTCGGGTTTTAGGGTTTTTGATGTTTTGTGGGTTTTTGGTGTTTTGTGGGTTTTGGTGTTTTGTGGGTTCTTTTTGCTCGCTCTAGTTAGGTGTTCTCCTTTGTTTACTGCTGGTGTTACTAGGGGCATAAAAGTTTTCCATTACCTATAAAAAAATGTCTCTTTAGAGCACTGGGCTTCAGATGATGCCTTATTTTCTCGTGTGAAACCATGAAAACAAGTGATGCAGTTTCTGTTATATCCTTTCACTATATTCACAGTTGTCTGGGTTTTAGCATTTTTGTTCTGTTTCTTCTGAATTTTACCTGTTGTCTTGTTGTCTTTTCTTTCAGCAAAACTATACCATCTTAATGGAATCTGATATAAGGCAACATCAAGAGGACGCTATCACAAGAGTGTCCACTGTTCTTTCCATATCTCGAGCTGCTTCAAGCATCTTACTCCGCCACTTTAATTGGTAGACCAATCTCTTTCTCATGCTTCTCGCCTGTAGTTGAGAGTTGTCTCATTTTCCTCATATCTGTTTGTTTTTCAGTTTGTTGAGTTCTTCCCTTCTACGGCAGTATTCTTTTACAACTTAATGTGTAAAAGTAACATGGAAGCTATCGCTAGAAATTTTAATTTTTGCAACTTTGGGTGATCCATTTGTATGATTAGCTCTAGATTTCAATTGTTTCTGGTATTTTTGTATTCTGAAGAAAGTTGGCATTGCAGGAGTGTCAGTAAATTACACGATGCATGGTTTGCTGATGAAGGTCGAGTCCGTAAAACCGTTGGGTTGCTGGAGGAACCAGTTTTTCAATTTGCCAATGCTAGAGAAGTAAGCTATGCAGACACATTTCATTGTGAAATTTTGTGCTGACCATGACTAGATTTTTCCTCTGTATTCTGTTGTCTGTGCGTCACTTGTAATGTGCTGACTTTGTCTGCAGCAGCATACTTGTGGGATTTGTTTTGAAATTATTCCTCGTGATGGTATTAAATCAGCTGCTTGTTGTCATCCTTTTTGTACTGCATGCTGGGCAGGTTTGTACAATAATCCCTTATTTTTGTTGTATTTTTAAACTGAGTTGTTAATTTGCTTCTTTTGATTTTGTTTTGAGTTTGTGCAAATTGATGATTTGTTTGCCTCAATATCAGTATCTACAGCCGTTTCTAGTGCTGGTTCTGTCGGGATTACATCATCATCATTATCATTATTATTATTATTATTTTTAATTTCACTTCTAGTTATGTTTAAATGTTATGTCGATTATCTTGTAGAGTCATCCTTTCATTTTGTTTTTGCCTTACAATGTTGATCTTGCAGCATTTTATTTTAAATTTAACTTGTTTTTTGGATAAATCATGCTCCCCTTCCTTGAGGTATTGAGAAAAGACAGTCTTCCCTCCTTTTAAAAATAACATTTAGTGTTCTAGCCAGAGGCAGGATGCTTAGGAAGTTAATAAGAAATACTAATTGCTTTTTTACCCTGTCAAACTTGCCTTTTCCTTCGTTTATTTTCCTTTTTCTCCTTTTTTGTCTCTCCTCTCTCTTTTCCCCTTTCACTCTTTTTATGCATCAACCAAACTCCCCTTTGCCTACATATTTTATTGCTCGCCAAAACCAACATCCATCATGGCTTTTATTTTTCTTTTTTCCCTTTTTCGCCCTGGAATCAATATTAATATAATCTATCGCTACTAATCTTTTTTATTTTTATTTTTATTTTTTTCAACTGGTAATCAATATTGATTTCAACTGAGTTGTTTAGGGTGGTGGTTTAATGGCCCAAGAAAATTCTCAAAGTGGTTAGGTACATGTTAGGGTTCGAATCTCACAATGAGAATTTCCATGCTTGATTAATGTAAATCACATTGGTTCCCATTGATGCCCTGGTGGGGCTAAGTCAAGCTATAGCTTAGCCGAACTTGAGGAAGCACCTGTGGTTCCTACTGTCTAGGTTCTTCTTGCGCTGCTCCCAACGGGTAGGTGTTACTATGGTTACGCCTAGGTAGAATAGCTACAACTGGTCTCCCTCGCTTGCCTTTTCGATTAGAGGAAAAAAAAAAAACTGAGTTGTCTATATCTTCTCTCTCCATAGACCCACATCAAGATCTTGTTTGTGAATCTACCAATGTGTGTGTGTTTTTATTTATTTTTAAATTTCTGCATTAGTATGAATTCTAAATAATTTTGTTTGGATCCTCCATTTTTGTGAAATAAAGCTGAAAGTTTAATGTTTGGAAAAAGTTATGACATCTATCAAGGAAAAAACCAAGAATGTTTGGGTCGGTGGGAGGGTAGCATATATATGAAATAGAGGCGTTAGCATACTTTGACTTGATGGTTGCAGGTGATGAGACCGCTGCAGTGATATTTGGTGGAATAAATGGTTGTATTCTAGTGGCTTTGTGGTAGCTGATATTTTTATCAATAAACAGCAAGTGGTGGTGTTGTGATGATTTTAGCTATTTATATCAGGTGATTATATAACATTTGGGAATAAGATCAAAATATTAGGGAAAAAATGAAGAACATATACATTTGTTTTGATAAGTAATGTTGATATAAAACAAAAGCGCAGAGGGACGCAACCCAAATACACGGGAAGTATAAATAGAGAGCTCCTAAGAGGGAGAAAAATGAAAAAGAAAGTCGAAAAAGCTAATCACTAAAGGAGCTAATCAAGCAGCCGTCCAAGAGTAAAGAGTAAAAAAGAAAAAATGAATAAGTTCCTCTAAAGTCCTAGTGGAATTTTCAAAGCATCTAGCATTTCTTTCGCTCCATAAACCCCACATAAGACAAAGAGGAATCATCTTTCACACAACTGCACTTCGAGAACGCCCTCCCGTCCACCAGCAATCAAACAAGTCCCCTACCCTGCAAGGCTTAACCCAAAGCAACCCGAACCGACTAAAAATAGTATGCCAAAGAGCACTTGCAATCTCGCAGTGAAGAAGAAGATGATCGACTGACTCTCCGTTCTTCTTACACATACAACACCATTCCACTACCACAAAGTTCCTCTTATGCAAATTATTGTGAGTAAGAATTTTGCCGAGGGCTGTAGTCCACCTGAAAAAAGCCGCTCGCAACGGCACCTTAGTACGCCAGATACTCTTCCAAGGAAACACCTCATGGTCGAAGTTGGACAAGGCCTTATAGAACGACTTCAGCTCAAACTTACCCTTCTTGGACAGGGACCAGCGAATACGATCCACAATACCAAGGGAGATCTTACAAGAGTACAACTGATCAAAGAAAGAAAGGACCATATCCATTTCCCAATCTTGGACGGATCGCACAAAAATGACATTCCACTTGATAACCCCATTCCTCCATGTAAAGTTATCCTTCACTCAAGCTTCTTTGTATCGAGCAATACTGAACAGGGAAGGGAAGGCATGCTTCAAAGATTGTTCCCCACACCAAATATCATGCCAGAAACGAACTTTCGAACCCACCCCACCTCGAACCGAATACCTTTGGCAAAAAAGTTCCAACCTTGTCGGATATGCTTCCATAAACCCACACCATGAGAACCCAAAACCTCCTTCGTACACCACCCACCATCCTGATCTTCATACTTGGCTTTAATAATCTTGTACTAAAGTGCCTCACTCTCATTCGCATATCTCCAAAGCCATTTTCCCAAGAGAGCTTGGTTAAAACTTATGCATCTTCCGAATGCCAAGACCACCGGAACGCAAGGGACGACAGACTTGATTTTAGCTTAAAAGATGCAACTTAGGCTCATCTCCCATCCCTCTCCACAAGAAATCTCTTTGGACTTTCTCAAGTCTTTTTGCTACACTCATAGGAATGGGAAACAGAGACAAAAAGTAAGTCGGAAGATTAGACAACGTACTCTTAATGAGTTAATCGGCCTCCCTTAGAAATATACATTCTCTTCCAACCAGCCATCTGACGCTCCGTGTTTTCAGTCACATCATTCCACATAACCGTATCCTTATATGACGCCCCAAGAGGCAGACCCAAATACTTCATAGGCATAACATATACATAATTCCTCCTTGTCCCATCCTTGATCTTGATTACCAGATTCACTCTCATCTTGTGACTTTCTGTGTAAAATTGAATGTAAGAATAAAAATAGAATTGATTGAGTAGTACTGATTTTAGGGTATTTTGTGTGTTACTCATATAATTGATAATCATATTCCATTATTGTTAGCGAACTGAAGGTGAAAAGTGTCATGTACTAACAAAATATGGAGAGCGGAATGTTATTTTCGAAACAAAGAGAGAAAGTCTCTGACTTTTCCAAATACTTCATGGGAGTGGAGTATAATGTACTTCAATTAGTAATGCCAGTTTGTGGTTGGTAGACATTTAAGCCATATGAATTGCTGCTAGGTAGATGCATGCTTATACCCTTATATATAGACCATTGATACATTTCACCCATCTAGCCAAAGAAAGGGATACAATTTGGCCTACACTGTGGTATCATTTTGAATATTTCCATGCTTTTTTGATTGAGGATTTTGCTTATGTCTTATTTCCTGCAGTAATTTATTTGTGTTGTAGGGTATATTAGCACATCTATTAATGATGGTCCTGGATGTTTGACA
Source organism: Corylus avellana (assembly GCF_965113065.1). Classification (NCBI taxonomy): domain Eukaryota; kingdom Viridiplantae; phylum Streptophyta; class Magnoliopsida; order Fagales; family Betulaceae; genus Corylus; species Corylus avellana. The sequence goes on from NC_142491.1 coordinate 30,037,868, forward strand.
CTGAGATGTCCTGATCCATCTTGTGGTGCTGCTGTTGGTCAAGATATGATCGATTCATTGGCACCTGATGAAGATAAGGAGAAGTACTCTCGTTACCTTCTTAGATCCTATATTGAAGATAGTAAGAAGGTATGTAGTGTATTTATTTTCTCTGGGAAGGCATGTCTTGTGTTTGGGACCTGACATTGTGATTATAATATTTTATCAATCATTGGTTAACTCTAATTTGTAGTGCTCCATTTTTTAACCCATATATGTTCTTAATTTTTTTTTTTTTAATAAGTAATAAACCAATCTTATTAAAAGTGTAAGGTGTCCCTAAGTACAATGAGAGTATACAAAAGGAAACACCTAACTAGAAAGAGAAAAACAAACAAAGAAATCATTGTAACTAATCGCCAGAGGGGCCAAAAAAGCTGCTGTCAAAAGAAACCACAAATGGAAGAAAGGATAAAATATCCTCGAGGGACCTCTCCAAGTCCTCAGAGCACCTGTTGTTTCTTTCTCTCCATAAACACTAAAAGAGGCAGGTGGGCACCATCTTCGAAACCGCAACACTCCTCAACCTTCCAGAAGACAACCAACAAGCTGCCAAGTTGATAACCCGTCAAGGCATAACCCAAGACATCCCAAACGACTAAAGAGAGCATACTACATAGCGGAATCCACATCACAATGAAGTAGGAGGTGGTCCACCGTCTCCCCATTCCTCTTACACATGTAGCATCAGTCAATCATAATAACATGCCGCTTCTTGAGATTATCCAAGGTCAAGACCTTGTCTAGAGTTGCTGACCACACAAAAAAGGCCACCCTCGAAGGAGCTTGGGTCCTCCAAACACTCTTCTAGGGAAAGTGACTACCTTCAGAACCAAGGAGCAAAAGGAGGACTTGACCTTGAACAAACCTCTTTTGGAGGAGACCCAGCACAACTTATCTTCATGATCTCTTCTCACTATAACTAAATGCAACAACTGGAGAAACAAAGCAAAGACGCCCGCCTCCCAGTCATGCACCTCTCTAGAAAAATTCACGTTCCACTGATTGGAACCACCCAAAAACTCCAAATTATTCGCAGCAGACACATCCTTCGCATGAGCCAAACTAAATAGAGTTGGAAAAGCCACCTTAAGAACCGTATCTCCGTACCGCACATCATGCCAAAAGCTAATCCTAATCCCGTCCCCCATCTCAAATCTAGTAAAGCTTGAACATGTCTCCCAACCTTTTCTGATGTTCTTCTACAACCCCACCCCAAAAGCTCCAATAGGCTCAAGAGAACACCACCCGCTCCTTAAACTACCAAACTTCTAATCTACCGCAACTCTCCACCAAACATCTCTCTCAAACCCGTATCGCCAAAGCCATTTTTCTAACAAGGCGCGATTGAACACCATCAGCTTTCAAATACCCAACCCTCCCTCATGAATCGGAGTACAAACCTTAGACTAGATCACCAAATTATATTTGAACTCTTCAACCAGCCCACCCTATAAAAAATCACGCTGTAACTTCTCAATGCAATTGGCAACGCTCACCGGGAGAGGGATAAGAGACAAATAATACGTGGGCAGATTGCGATGTTACTCTTGATAAGGGTGACCTTGCCTCCCTTTGACAGGTATAACCTTTTCCAACTAGCCAATCGAACTTTTATCTTCTCGATAACACCATCCCAGATATGTTTAGCCTTATAGGACGCCCCAAATGGAAGACCTAGATACTTCATCGACAGAGTGGCAACTCCACACCCTAAAATTCCAGCTAAACTTCCCACTTGTTGCACATTCCCTACAGGAATTAGATCTGACTTAGCCAAATTAACCTTCAAGCCTGAAGCAACTTCAAAAAGCAGGAAAAGACTCTGCAAATATCGCAACTGAGCGAGATAGTGATATGTCATCCCCCTTGGGGCCAATTACTTTTTTTTTTTTAAAAAAAAAAGAAAAAAAAAAAGAAAAGAAAAAAGATAGAGTAATCTGTCATCTATTATATATATTGCAAATGAGCTCTAGTTCAATTGGCAATTCCTCCCCTAGAGAAAAAGAGGGTGGAGAGTAAGGTTGTGTGTTCAAGGCCCACTGACATGTGTGCAACTTACCAATAAAAAAAAATAGTTCATTATATTGAAGATAATACTGAAGCAGAGGTAGTATTTGGCGAACTAAGGCACCTTCGAGAGTGGCTTTTTTTGTATGGACGGCAGCACCAGGAAAGACCCTTACATTGAACAATCTTAGGAAAAGACAGATCGTTGTGATAAATCGATGTTGCTTGTGTATGTCGGACGGGAGACAGTCGATCATTTACTTCATCACTGTGAGGTTGCGCGTGCACTTTGGCATGCTATCTTCAGTCGGTTCGGGTTGTATTGGGTTATGCCTAGCAGCGTGGAGGATTTGTTTGCTTGTTGGTGAATGGGAGGTCATTTTTGGAGTGCGGTAGTGTGGAAGATGATTCCTTTATGTCTTATGTGGTGCTTATGGTGCGAAAGAAATGCAAGATATTTTGAGGATTCCACAAGGACTTTAGAGGAGCTTACACACTTTTTTTTTACACTATTCGCTTGGACAGCTGCTTGGCTAGCTTCGTTAGTGATTAGATTTTCTGACATTCTTATTCTATTCTCACCTTCTAATTAGGCGATCTCTTTCTATACTATCTGTGTATTAGGGTTGCGCCCTTCTGCGCTTTTGATATATACAGTAGTACTTATAAAAAAGAAATACTGAACTATAGGTAGCAGTCACTTGTGTTTGTGCCCTTTGGGTGTTCCAATTGTGATTTTCTTATAGTGGCAATTCACTTGCAAAGTTTGATAAATTGTATTGTTAATTACTGCAAAAAGAAGTTTGTAAATGCTGCATTCATTTCAGTTTGGATCTATAGGTATATCTTCAAATTCTCTCTACTAGGAGTTGGTTTCTTGTACATGTCATGATCTGCAGTTCGATGCTGCCTGTGTATCTTTATTCTTTTTACCAGGAAGTGGTTGCAGCTGTAGCTTTCCTACGTTTTTAGTTTATTGAATGGGAAATTTTCTGTTTATCTCTAGGATTGGGATTTGTAAGGTTTAAGTGTCTCATGTACTGGTATGGGTAAAGCTTTTCTTATAATTTATGGTTAATTACATTTTACCCCCTTCTAACTACCATTGCTCTCTGTTTATATTTCCCGTGTATATGGGTTGCGCCCCTTTGCACTCTTTTATATCATCATTACTTATCAAAAAAAAAAAAAAAACTACCATTGCTTGCAATGTTCCTCTCAATGTTTTAATTTTTGCCCTGTCTTCCCGAATCCACCTGCAATGTCCCCCTTTTGCGATCCAAAATGACAAAAAGAACGATACTTTTGTCATTTTGGGTCACAGAAAGGAGCATTACAACTCCAATGGCAGATTAGGAGGGACATTGTAAAAATTGAAATATTGAGAGACATTGCAAAAAGAATGGTAGTTAGAGGGTATTAAAGTAATGCTTAAGTGATTAAATTTACCTCTTCCAATCAGCTTAAGCTTTTGGAATAAGTGGTGATTTAACATGATATCAGAGTCAAAGATCATGGGATTGAACCTTGACTCTGTCAATTCGCCCCTCATTTAAATTAAATATTCCATATGTTAGGCTTCACCTATTAAAAGAGAGTTTGAGCTCACATGTGAAGGGGAGTGTAAAGTATATATTAAATGATTAAATTTACCCTTTTCTACTAGCTTAACCTTATGGGTTAACTGGTGATTTAACATGGTATCAGAGCCAAGGTCCTATGTTCGAACCTTGATTCTATCAATTCACTATCCATTTAAATTAAATATTCCATGTGTTGGGCCTCATCTATTAAAAATGAGTTTGAGCCCACACATGAGGGGGAATGTTAAAGTAATGATTAAGTGATTAAATTTACCTCTTTTTATCAGCTTAAGCTTTTAGGATAAGTGGTAATTTAACAGAATGGGGTAAATGCAGTTGCCCCTATAATTTAGATATTTGAGGCATGGCAGCAGGCCACGCTCTCTCCCTCTTGTTCTTTGCCTGTGTCTCCCTCTACTTTTTGCATGTATGTTGAATTATTAGAATTCTTTGCGTGCTGTTATTCCTTGCTTGCATCTGGTTTATTAATCTTTGAAACCAACCAAATATAACCATGCATTCACCCTGACATTGATTCTTACATGGGTGATCATCTGTTCAACCTTTAGGTTATTATTAGAGCATCCAATAGGTATATGAGAGCGTATTTTCCTGCTTTCTTCCTTGTCTCCCTGAGTTCTTACAATTTCTTTTTTCTGCTCCATTTTTGCTAGACCAAGTGGTGTCCTGCTCCAGGTTGTGAGTATGCTGTTAATTTTGAGGCTGGCAATGGAAATTATGATATTAATTGCCTCTGCTCATATGGCTTTTGCTGGAATGTGAGCTTCTTCTGGCTTGCTTAAAAAGATGTGGAATATGCCAATCTAGTTTCTATAGGAGTCTTGCTGTATGCTAGATCAGTAAGCTCATTCTTGTGAATCTGCAGTGTACAGAGGAAGCTCACCGGCCGGTGGACTGTGGTACCGTTGCAAAGTGGATTTTGAAGAACAGTGCCGAGTCTGAAAACATGAACTGGTAGAAATTATATTTTAGCATCTAAAGTTGCATCTTTCTTTTGATTATGCTGCCTGGATTTATCTTTCCAATATTTGTGTTGCCCTTATTTTTTTTTTTGCTCGGCAGTTCCTGCTGTATCCTATTGCAAAATTTTTGGTTGCACGTCTTTTATATGGGAGGCGGCACACACCATGGCTGGCCGCCCCCTCACTCTCCTCCTCCCAACTTCCTTCCTCAACCCTCAACTCTCTCTCAAAACTTCCCCCCTCTCTAACAAACCCATCAACAATCACTACCATTCACACCAAATCAACAACCCAAATCAAGTCAAACTAATCAAAAACACATTACCTCTTCCCCTTCCTTTTCTTTCACAAAATCTCTCTCTCTCTCTCTCTCTGATTCGGATGGGGGCTGCTGTGATTGAAGCTTTATGTGGCGGCGGCGGCGGGGGGAGGGGCGCTCTCCCCTCAATCTCACCAATTTTCCAACTAACTATTCCCTTACAAACTAACTAAATCCCCCTAACTAGGCTAACAAGCCATTAGGTTAGGCTCATTTTACTATTTACATTATTATTTTTTCTTATTGTGTTTGCCTTATGTTTTTGGTTGATTTTTATGCATCTATTGGTTAAAATCATTATTATTATGTCATTGATTTTTGTGAAAACTTCACTTTACCCCCCTAAATTGTCATCAGTTTTGCAATGTCCTCCCTAAAGTTTAATTTCTCTCAATTTAGTGTATCCATCTTTCAATTGTTTGCAATCTCACCCCTCCGTTAACTTTTCTATTAAATTTTCCCAAAATACTCCCATTTGTTTTAGGAAAAAAAAATTGCAAAGATTAAGGCGTTGGTCCAAATTTAACAGTATTTGCAAAAATATCCATGCCTCAATGTTTGCAAAAAATTTTAAATATTTTTTCTAAAAAAAGGGGGAGGTATTTTGGGAATTGTGTTGAGATTTAACGGAAAATCCTAACGGAAGGGGGAAATTGAAAAAAATTAAAAGTTTGATACACTAAATTGAAAAGTTTTGAACTTTAGAGGAGACATTGCAAAAGGAGTGACAATTTAGGAGGGTAAGTGAAGTTTCCCTTTATTTTTTTATTTTTTTATTTTTTTTAATTATTGTTATTATTATTTTTATTTTCTTTGGTGGTATGCTACATTATTAGATTTTTATTTTTCTTTGGCGGTATGTTACATTATTAGATCGAATCATAAGTTAAGAAACAAAAGTTCACATGCTTCCCTCTCGAATTTCTTTTTTGTGTTGCACGTTTAACAATTGGAGAAGATGTGTTTACTACCATTTCAACATATAGCTTTATGAAATGTAATGGCATGGTTGATATGTTTCTAACTTTTTCTGCACGATGTTACTTTTTTTTATGTAACAACGCCCAGGATACTGGCTAATTCCAAGCCGTGTCCAAAGTGCAAGCGGCCGATTGAAAAGAACCAAGGGTGCATGCATATGACATGCACACCTCCCTGTAAATTTGAATTTTGCTGGTAAGTGCCATAATGAATGTTTTACTCATTCAGAAATGATTGTTGTTATCGAACTTTAGCATTCACTGAATTTTTAATTGAGCTAGAGTAATACCCTATAATATCTGAAACTTTTGTAGACATGTGCATTAGTAATCATGATTTCACTTACATGTGTTCTAATGTAATTGCATGTGAACTTTATTGTATGTCAATTCAGGCTATGCCTAGGTGTATGGCAAGATCATGGTGAGAGGACAGGTGGTTTCTATGCTTGTAATCGTTATGAGGCCGCTAAGCAAGAGGGAGTGGTATGTGAGCTAAATATTTCTGTTTCGTCATTCAATCAATGGATAGCTTAGTGTTCCTGGCATTTATGTTATGAAATTTTGTACTGCTACTCTTTAGTATGATGAGGCTGAGAAAAGAAGAGAAATGGCGAAGAATTCTTTGGAGAGATACACTCATTATTATGAACGTTGGGCAAGCAATCAATTGGTATACAACTTTTCCAAATTTATCTCTGTTTCTTATGTTATGCAATGGATCATTTGTTTGGTTGTTTGTTTGTTTTCCCCCCCTTTCTTGGTTTAGAGAAATAAATGATTGCCAGAAATTTTTTACGAAATTTTTCATCTGTGTATTAAAATTTACTGATGTTCCTTGTTTATTCTTCCATGTCCATTTTAAAATTAAACTAATATTTCTTGGATGCCTAAATTAGTGAGATCTAATTTTGTTTGCTTCACGAATATGTGGCTTTGTAACTGTTGAAGCAATTTATTATGTTTACACCTTGCTACCTGAAATTCTTGTAGTACATTTGACAAGGTTTTGGTTTATCTGGGTGATTCTTCACTTCTTTCTTTTCATTCTAATCGGTTAATTGTATGCAATTTCCTCTTTGATAATTTAGATCAAGAATCTCGTGTCTATATTTAAGCTTGTTTGATATGGGGGAGTGCCTTTCCAAGCAACCTACGCAATGCTGCACTAGCAGCGCCTTGATGTTAAAGATTTAACCCTGTTATGTTTTATATATTCTCTGGGTAATGAATGATTTTTGATTTAGTAGATTATGTGGTTTAGGACAACCCTTATTGTCAAAGTTTAGTGGCTTTTTGTTATTAATAATTCAATGTGTGCGTTAAGGCTTTTGATTCTTGTGTTAGTGCCTAAGAAGGTTACATTAAGAGCTATGGGTTGAAACAGGGCTAACTTTACCACCTTTCACATGGTTTAAAGGTTGGAAATAAAATGAAAAGCTTTTGAGGATTTTCTGGCAGTAGCTAGTCAGGGAATTAGGGTGGTTATAATCACAGTACACTGATCGCAAAAACCTATATAGCAATATGAATTTAGGGGTTTAAAAGCTGTACGGTCGGGTATAGTTGTAGGTGTAAATTAAGCAAGGAAGGGTAAATTCAGGGGGTTGTGAAAAGTATCAAGAGATCAGTATTTGGAATCTTTTTGGATGCTAATTGTTGGTGACCTTTTCCTTGGGAATTTTGGAATATGATATGTAAGAGTTGATGAGGCTTGAAGGATAAAATTAAAAAGGAAAGAAGGGATGCTGATGATGTTGATGATAACTACTACATTACTCACCCCAACCCAGCTTCCCCCCCCCCCCCCCCCCCCCCCCCCCCAAAAAAAAGAAAAAGAAAAAGACCACATCTTTTTTTTTTTTCTTTTTTTTTTATATAAGTAATTGTTGTATATATCAAAAAAGCGTAATGCGCTTCTAAGCACACAAAGTGTATACAAAGGAAAGCCTGCAAAAACCCATAGAGAAATCCCTATAAATGCACCATAACACCCAAAAAGAACCTACACAAAACCTGAAACCCAAACCCAAAACCACCCTAAGCTTACAAGGCAAAACTAAAACACCTTGCCTTTGACCCTGCTAGAGCCACATCCTCTACTCTCAAAATTAATGGAGCATTCCAAGTTTTTAAGCTCCCTCTTCCCCTTAGCATTGGAGACAGACACCCCCGGATCACGATCTCTATCCGCTTCAATGACAGAAAAAGACTCGAAGAGTTTTTTGTTGTCATCCCCAAAAGTTAATCCCAAGGTGGGGCGATATCCATCGCATCTAGCATCCCCTTGGAATAGCCCTCCTCCTCAACCACCAAAGTATTTGCCACAAACTCAGCCAGCAGCATCTTGTTCTTATTCAGCTGCTTATCTATATTATTCTTCACCCCCCGAGAGTACCCTGGCTGAGACTTGGGAGACAGAAGAATAAATAAGTGTTCCACTCTCCGTCATACCAGGATGAGAGAGGCAAAGTCTCGTACCAGTTCATCCACCCCACAGGAAGAGTCACCAGAATCAGCCGTCGAAAAGGGAGAGGTACCTAGTTGCTGAGAAGGAGCAGGATAGACTTCCTTTGCAACCAGATCCGAATGAGAGAGCTGGACTCGAACCTAAAAACCTCGCAGGAGAAGATTTCCGATCAGCCTTACTAGAAGCTTCAACGGTAACTGTAGGAGCCACTTGCACCTTAGCGACAGTATCCACCGGCGACCTAGGATCATAAAGAGGCACCGTATCAGCTTCTGCCCACTCTAGGATCATCGGAATAGTCACCAGAGCTGCAGAAACATTCATCGGCGTAGCAGTGACCTTGGCAATAGTATCCACTGGCGACCCAGGGTCAAAAGGTGGCACCGCATCAGCTTCAGATGTCACTGGTGATGCATAACCATTCATCGGTGATGTAGAACCCATCAGCTTTGACAGGGCATACCTAGAGCCATAACCCATCTCAGTACCCGAAACCAATCCAGCAAGCTACAGGGGAAATTGCTGACCCGAAATAAGTCCAACACCCAAAAATGTTATCTGGCGTCCAGCTTGCATCCTAAAACCAGGAACTTTGGGCCTCAAACCCAATCTGGAAAAAACCCGATCCACATCCAACCTAATCTTCTCCAGCATTTTCTTCCACGCCCAAGAAACCCTTAGCGCCTTCAACCATGAAAAGCCGCCGCCTCTGAGACCAAAATGATCACCACCGCCATGTGGACCAGATCGGCCACCGCTGCCTAGCCCAGTGTCATCCTTCTTTAGCGGCGCACCAAGCTCAAACTCGAAGTAATTCACCGGTGATCTCGCCACCTCACCGCCTTTCGCTAGCTCGTGCCAAGACGCCATAGGGCATAAGTCGAGATGGTACTCCTGCTGCAACTTCAGACCACCATTCGTCGAGGAGAGCATAGCTGCATAGGAACAATCTATTGAGGAAATACCCCCGCCGGAGTTGATACCAGAGACTAGCGGCCTCTCCTCTGCTACGAGAAACCCCAAAATTTTTCGCAACTCCCATGATGCGTTGCCTGCCCCAACCTTCAAGACCCTTAGGGAACCAAATACCCCCTCTCTGACCACCCTCAGCAAAGACAGCGGCCACTAAAAAACAGCCGACCTTGTTGCAACCCTTATGGACCATCAAGGCCTTCCCATTCTCCCTAAAGGATTTGGCGAACTGCTCCTTCCCTGGAGACAGCGACGCTGCCTCCACCGTGTCCGCCAGCCAATCAGAGCATTGAAGATTCAAATATAAGGAACCAATGAACCCTTTTCTCCTTTCCTTCAAACGCAACTATGTCTTGCCTGCAATCGCCGAAAAGGAGAGCGATTTGGCCGCCACAGCAAATCGTCTCTCCATCTAATCTAAACCAAGTGCATCCCACAAATCAAAACCAAGGCTCTAGTGGAAACACGCCTCCGCTAGAGAGAAGAGTAGGGCTAGGCAAAAACCCGCCCTACCCGCAGGCCCGCCGCGGCCCGTGCGGGTTTAGTGTTTATTTTCGCGGGTTCGAGTTGAGAATATCCAACCCGTACAGGGCAGGGCAGGTTTCGGGTTTACTAATATTACCTATGCGGGTACCCGACCTGACCCGCTCCTAAAGGCTAAAACACAAAAAAAAACCCTAGACATAAGAGACTTAGAGACCCATTCGGCTTTCTCCCTTTCACCCAGCACTCAAGAGTCAAGTCCTCAACACAGCCGTCAGCCCAACTCAGCCGCACCGCACGAGTTCATGACTGCACCTCTCGTCCTCTCGATCTCATCTCCCATCGGACCCATCTCACTCCCCGCACCGCACAACCGTCAACCGCACCTCTCGGCTCTCGATCTCCCATCGGACGATTCAGACCCATCTCACTCCCCGCACCACACGACCGCACCTCTCGATTTCCCATCGGACCCATCTCACTCTTGAGTCTTGCCTCTCGATCTCTCACTCTCGCCTCTGACCTCTCGATCTCAGAAGGGTACTCTCTCTCTCTCTTTTCTATTTTGTTCTTGGGAAAGATGAAATGAAAGGAAAGAAAGAAATATTCTCAAATGATTTCCCAAATGGCTGGAAGGTACGAGCTTTTGGGTCAAATTTTTTTGTTAGTGTTGATTTGTTTTGCGAAATAAATTGTGGGTTTTGCTTAGTGTTTTGGTAAATCATGGATATGTGGGTTTTGCGGAAGAATGTGTTTTGGGTCAGTTGCGGTTGTGGGTTTCGCTTTTCTGGTTAATGGGTGTTTTTGGATTTCGTTAGATTATGGCTTGCTTGTGGGAGTGGATCATGGGTTGAAGTTGTTTCCTGGTGACATTTGTTTCTTCTGGTAACAGTAGTTTGTCAATGTTTCCGACTTTATTGTTTGCTTCATTAGAATTGTTTATATTTTTTTCTTTTCTTTCTCTTTGGTCAAAGTAAATAAACCCGACCCGACCCGCAAATATGCAAAACACGCACCTATTTAACCCGCACCGCAAATACCCGACCCGCGCGGATCTTGGTCATTGGGCTCGGGTGGCGGGTTGGAAAATCCCAAACCCTCAAGGTGCGGGTCGGGTGGGAAAAAACCTGATACCCGACCCGTGCCCAGCCCTAGAGAAGAGAGAGATGTCTGAGAATATCTAGAGAGAGAGAGTCTAGTTGCTAAATCTAGTGCAAAAGATGAATTCCGACCCTGTGAAAGTCTCAATGGCATTGTTTTAACAAGGTGGCAAACTCAAACAAGAGAAAAGGACTACAACTATAAAGCTACCTGTTGTGTAAGCAGTAAAAGGCTTTTATCAAAATCTTTAAACGTAATTATCAATTATCAAATATGACGGTTAGGCTATTAGGTTTCCCCATATCTTATTCTACTATCAAGTTACTTATTTGCGATAAGAGTATGATCTAGGATTTGCCTGCCTCGGATGAAAGCATTTTGTGACTTAGATGTAATCTTCTCCAACACCATCTTTAGTCTGTTAGCTAAAATTGTAGGAATAATTTTGTAAATGCTACTCACGATGCTAATCGAGCGAAGTCTTTGGGATCAATAGCCCTTAGAATCTTTGGAATGAGGGCGATTAATGTAGCATTAAGGCTCCTTTCGAACTTACCTCTAGCATGGAAGTCACAAAATACCTTCATAATGTCTTCTTTTAATATATCTCATCAAGCTTGGAAGAACGCAATAGAGAAACCGTCAGAACTCGGTACCTTTTCACCATTCATTGCTTTCACTACCTCCAACACCTCCCTTTCTTCAAATTCTCTCTCAAACCAAATAGCCTCAGCCTCATTGGACAATGTGCTTGTTGATCTCCACCCGGTTAGTAGAAAGTGTGGCATCAATCAACAAGGAGTCAATGGAGTTCTTCCTCCCATTGGAGTTGGCCACTGTGTGAAAAGGCTTCGTGCACTTGTCACCTTCCCTTAGCCACAAAGACCTAACTTTTTGCCTTCAACTCACCTCCTCCATGAGAGTGGATCTCTCTAACTCGCTTAAAATTTCTGCCTTCATTCTCTCCTTGTCGCCTAATGCCCTTACTTCTTCAATGATATCTACAACACATACCTCTTCCCAAAGGATCTTTTTCTTTCTCCCTACATCTCCAAACACCTCCTCATTCCATTTCCTTAAATCAACTTTTAAAGCCTTGAGGTCGCTAGCTACAATAAAGCTCAGAGAGCCTTGGAAGTGATAAGAGTCCCGCCATTGTTTCGACCTATCCACAAAACCCTTAGACTTCAGCCACGTGTTTTCAAATTTGAAGTACCTACTTCCCCTATGAAAATCACCATTGTCAAGGAAAATCGGGAAATGATCTGAGCATAGCGTAGGAAGCCCTTTGTCGGACAAACTCGGAAACTGAGCTTCCCAAGCCGAAGAAACAAGAAATTTGTCAATCCTGGACCAAGAGGGAGACTCCCGATTATTCAACATAGTATAAGTACCACCAACAAGAGGGAGGTCCATCAAGCCCTGATAAAAAATGAAGAGAATTCCATCAGAGTTTGGTATGAGCGTGCTACTCTCGATTTCTCAATGGGGAACCGAGTGACATTAAAATTACTTCCAATACGCCAAGGCAAGTTCCACCAATTGAGCAAACCAACCAACTCATCCCAAAGAAGTCTTTTATCCTTATCAGAATCAAAGCCATAGACACACGCAAAGGCCCAAGTGAAATGATCTTCAACATTTTTGAAGGTAACAGCTAGGGTAAACTCTCCCACACACTCGTCGATCTTTTCCACCACCCTCTTATCTCGCATAATCAAAATGCCACTTGAAGCCCATTTGAAATCCAAACAACACCAATCCACATGATCGCAACCCCACAAACTACGCACTACACTATGAGACATTACCTCCAGCATAGTTTCTTGAAAACATATGACATTACCTCCAGCTTAGTTTCTCACCTTTAGGCATTTATTCCCCTCATTCAACCCTCTCACATTCCACGATAAAATTTTCACATTTCATGATAAGATTTTAGACTTAATTAAAAACTGAAGAACCCCTCTCCTTTCCACTAGCATGGCTAGAAGTCTCAAATTTAGAATCATAATTTATAGAGCATTCCAACCTTTTTAACTCCCTATTGCCTTTGTTACCTAGTTTAGAAATGGAACCTGACACCACTTGAGGATGACCAGTTTCAATAACTGTCAAAATTACCATAAACTGCTCTTTAAAGCCTACACACGAAACCCTCACAACACGATGAACCCAATTTGAATACAACGACCTAATATGACCTGATTTCCTGACCACAACAGAAGAGTAGGGCAACAACAATGGATGGGTCTGTGTGGGTATCACTGAATGCTTAGCCACATGGGAAGGGGTCGTACCCACAACTCCATACCCAAACGCTGCCAACTCGTTCTTGGCTAGATCTGGCATGTAGGAAAGGGACAAAGCTGCTTGCAAGTTTTGGGCAGGACCACCGACAAGAAGAATAGGTAGCAATAGAGGCTCCAAAGCCATACCCATGACTCCAAAACCAAACATAGCCACCTCCTCGTCGGCAAGTATTGAGAAGGACCATCGACGAAGTCTGACTTCCCCACAGAGGCAAACAACTCGACAAGGACTAGGTCACAGTGGGGAGGACCACCAGCATTGATCTTACCAGAAGGATCACTGCACCTTGCCAAACTACCGTTCCCACATGATTGCAGCCATTTGCAAGACTCCAGACCAGCCTCTCCTCGGCGACCCGCCGAATGACTACTAGGTTGTGCGAAATTCGAGCCCTTCACGCCTAAGCCCATTAAATTAGTTTTGGATTTATACTCTTTGCTCTTGGACACTGCAGGCGGGCCCAAAGCATTTGGGCCAAAGTAATATCTCCACTTTAGCAATTTTGGTCTCAGCTCCATAAATCCCTCTAAGCCCATTGAGGCCTTACCCTTAAGGTCATGACTTGCATGGGCCATATCAGGCTTGGTCAGACCTACTGTAGTAATGAGCTTCAGCTTAGCAGCGTGATATAGCTATTGTGAGCGAGAGGGGACCTACCATTGAAGATCCTTTTTCCAGGGTTGTTCACTATTAGCTGTGATAAGGATGTGTGGGTAGAGGAGAATATGCAACTTCAAAATGGTATCATTCATTGGAATGTTTTGTTTATGTGCCCTGTGCATGATTGGGAAGTGGATGTGGTCTCATGATTCTTTTAGTTGTATTCCCAAAAAGTTAGGTACGGAGGTGAGGATACAATTTGTTGGGTTCCATCGAAAAGGAAGACATTTGAAGTGGAGTCTTACTACTAGGAAGAGTATTTGGAAGACTAAGGCTCCTGAGAGGCTTTTCTTGTGTGGACGGCGGCACTAGGAAAAATCTTAACCTTGGACAATTTACGTAGGAGTAATATTATGGTCATAGAGTGGTGTTGCATGTGTAAGCAATGTGGAGAGTCAATCGACCATTTATTCTTGCATTGTGAGGTTGCAATTGAGATATGGAGTGTGATCCTTCAGCTCTTTGGTGTTGATTGGGTTATACTTCGCAGGGTGAGTGATTGTTTAGGAAGTTGGAGGGGACAATTGGGTAACCACCATCTTGCATTGCACATATGGAGGATGGTTCCATTGTGTGTGATGTGGTGTCTTTGGCGAGAGCAAAATGCACGAAGTTTTGATGACCATGAGAATGGCTTGCTTGAGTTGAAGAAGTTGGTGCTACAAACTCTGTATTCTTGGAGAGTGGCATGGCATATTTTGCCTATTTCTATTTTTTCTGAGTTTGTAGATTTATGTTCTTTCTCTTCATATTAGGGGTCTTTTGTATACTTCCTGTGTACACGGGTTGCGCCCCTCGGTGTGTAGTTTGAATATACATTATTTATATATAAAAAAAATCTAACCACATCCTTAAAAATGCGCTTCAACGTCTCTTTGAGGGTGCACAATTCGAGACTTCAACTAGAACTACCTCTGTCCCATCCTGGACAACTTTCAGCAGGTAAAAACGTGGGACTACCTCCAAACCCAGTTGCTACCAATTGCCTAGTCAGTGTGTTTGTCCCATCGGGGTAAACATTTTGAAGTTTCCAGCAACCTCTTCTTGATGTCCCCCCCCCCCCCCCCCCGGGCGAAGAACATGACATCGACTGTTCTTGCCCACAACCAACAAGGATCTAGTGGAGGAAATTTACAACCTAAGTGAAGCTTCGCCGCAAACCTTCCCCACCCTATGCTGTCTCTCCCTTCCTGAACCGGAATAGGTCCCCTCCGTCTTACGAGATTGTTTGGTTTTTTTAATCTCAGCTTTTTGTTAACCTTATATTCAAAATGTTGCATGTAACCTAACATTTTATTAATATCATTAGATTTAAATTCGGTATTAAGTATAATTTGCAATTTTATGTGTTGTTTTGGCAGTCGAGGCAGAAAGCTTTGGCAGATTTACATCAGATGCAAACTGTGCATGTAAGTGGTCTCTCTCTCTCTCTCTCTCTTACACACACATATACATTCTGTTGTTTGTGTGCGGGGTTGGGAGGGTGGTTAAGTGGATGTTGATGTGTTTGCATATGCTAATTTTATTTAAGTAACTTTTTTAAAAGCTTTTTATAATTTTTTATCATTATGTTTTCCAACATCAAAAACTTGATTACTTCATGGCAGTCTCTCAAAATGGGGAAAAAAAAATTATGCGATTTCTTTGTGTTTATATTTCACTTAATAAAAAAAAACGTGAAGAAATTATGATCGAGCATTTCCTTTGGTATTGTTTTTACAAAACATGCATTTGACTTAACTCTGGTATTCCTTGAGGAGGAGAATGCACTAGAGAATTATGTGATGGGAAATGTGTAAGTGAATTTTCTTTAGGGTTGTAGTGCTGAATATTGAACAGGTTTCATTGAGAACTCCCTTGAAAAATGAATAGCCTAGCTGATTAGTTTAACCATCAATTTTTCTTGTTGCATTCTGAACCAATTTTATTTCATTTTGATGATATGAAGATATCATTTTACAGCAGGTTCTTTGAAGTGTTGTTGTTTAATTGCTTAGAAGATCTTCTGTTTATAGAATTACTGAATTGTAGAACAGTGTATTACAATCTGCTTACAGGGGGAAAAAAAAAACCTACGTGCAGTTCTCTGTTTCCTTTATGCCATTTCTTGTAATGACCTTTTAGTGGCCTTGCGACTTTAACTGCTACTGGAGGTTGTATAATGACTTGGTTGAATTTCTTGGTTTTTGGCAGATCGAGAAGCTTAGTGACCTACAGTGCACGCCCGAGTCTCAGCTCAAGTTCATTATAGAGGCTTGGATGCAGGTGATTTTTGTGCTCATCATTAGATATTTGCAAAATTGTTTTTTATTTTTTTGGCATATATTAGGTACACGTTTTTTCTTTGGGAAACTACACTTAACTCTCTTGAACTTACACTCCATTTGCAATCACCCCTTCAAACTTTTAAAAGTGACAATTGAGTCCATTAACTTATTAAGTACTTTCAATGTGTTCCTTCTGGTAGCATTTTTTATTAACTTGGACAGAAAATGAGTCATGTGACTTTTGTTTTTTAATCTAAGGGGATAATTGTATTTTCACGTGTGATAGAGGGTATAATGGACAATTTTAGTCATGACGCATTTTTCTGTCGGAGTTGACAAAAAATCCTAATTGAGGGGGCAAAGTAAAAGGGCTTGGTAGTTTAAGGGGGTTGATTCACTTTTTAAAGTTTAGGGGGGGGGGGGGGGGGGGGTTATTGCTAATGGGGTGTAGCTTCGAGGGGGCTAAATTTAGTTTCAACTTTTTTCTTTGAATCTTTTTCCTTTCTTCTATGTAGAAGTGGGTGTGTTTAGTATGTCAGTACCAGGTTTTATGTTTTTTGTTTTTTTGATAAGTAATAATGCATTAAGAGCGCAGAGGGGCGCAACCCTAGTACACAGGAAGTGTACAAGAGAGCGACTAAGTAGGGGAGAAAGAAGAAGAGAACATAAAGAGAAAATCAGAAAAATCAATCACTAAAGGAGCAAGCCATCCTGCTGTCCATGTGAATAAAGTGTACAAAAAGAAGTGAATAAGATCCTCTAGGTTCCTCGACAAATCCTCGAAACATCTCGCATTCCTTTCCTTCCAAAGACACCATAGGAGACACAAGGGAGCCATCTTCCAAACCACAGCACTACTAGTTCTACCTCCCGCCCACCAACTGGCAAACATCTCCATGACGCTTCTAGGCATAACCCAACTCAAGTTAAAGCGAGAGAAGATGACCTCCCACAACTTGCGCGTGACCCCACAATGAAGGAAGAGATGATCCACAGACTCTCCATCCGCCTCACACATACAGCAACGATTAATCACAACAATACCTCTCTTCCGAACATTATCCAGTGTGAGAGATTTCCCAAGAGCGGCCGACCAAGCAAAAAACGCCACTCGCAAAGGAGCCTTAGTACGCCAAATCCTTCTCCATGGGAACTGGTTAGGCTCCTTAAGGGCAAGCCTCCTGTAGAAAGTACGGACCTCGAACTTCCCTTTACTTGAAGGAATCCACCACATTCGGTCAACCCCTTCCCCCCGGATCGGAGACGAATACAAGAGCGAGAAGAAAGAGGCTAAGGCCATCTCCTCCCAATTATGGATACTACGGGTAAAAGTAACGTTCCAGTGCACCATCCCATTTACACACTCCCGGATATCCGCAATGGAGGCATCCCAGTGCCAGGTTTTATGTTTTTAATAAGATATATCGAACCAAAGTAGGATTTGATTGGCATGCCCTGGGAGAAACATATCTCATAACTTAGTATTATCTCCCTCTTTCTTTCAGATACATTGTACCTTGGGCGTATTACTAATACCTCCATCTTTCAGAGTTTTATTTTTGTCTATATGCGGGGAACGATAAGCATTACTCATCTGGTGGGTCATTTATCCCTATGTAAAATACCGAAAATAATAATAACGTAGTCTGTCCACCGAGCGGCAGACTGCAACCTGCGCTTGTTGCTATCTACTTCTGAATATGGTTACGTAAATGCGTTTTGGCATTTTCCCTGCGAACTAGACATGGCTAAAGGGGATTGGTTTTGTTGAGCAACAAGTCTGATGTTACTCAAGCTTGTATTGTAAGCAAGTACCATGTTCATGAGTATTTTCATCCAGTTAAAAGCCCCAGGTGATTACGAAAAGAAAATTGTGCTAAGCTGTCTTTCAGTTTGTTGATTGCTTGCTTTCCCTTGGTAAATTACAAATAAATAAACCTCAAAAAGTTGACAAAACTATTTCCTGACTTCATGTTTTCAAAGATGCACTTACTGTTTACTTTTCAAGTATTTGATCGAACCCGTTTCTGATGATTCTGTGACTCTTCATGTTTTGTTAACTCTTTGCATTAGTGAAAAGGATCAGTCTGTGAGAGAAAATCGTTGGGAAATTTTGACCCACACACGCACATGGTGGGCCTTTTACCCACAGCTTCACCTTCACCTGTTCTTAAGGGGGGAGAAGTGATTTTAGCAAGAGCTTATTATTGCTTGCACAGATCTTGTATTCCCTACAAATGTAATCATACAGCACTATTCATGTGGCAGCCATAGTTGAGTTACTGATTTGGTGCATGATTATTAGATCTTCCATCTAAGCTTTAAGCATGGTAGCAGTACTGATAAATAATGACAGTTCTAGCAGTGTAGTAATTGCAATGTTATGGTGGTTTTATTTGGCTTGAAATACTGGCAAAACATTTGTGGATATGTATCTAGAAATATTGCATGCTTGCAGATAGTTGAATGCAGGCGAGTGCTGAAATGGACTTATGCATATGGGTTTTACCTACATGAGAATGAGCATGCTAAAAAACAGTTTTTCGAGTACTTGCAAGGTATATATTCGTATTACTAAGAAACAGTTTTCTGAGTACTTGCAAGGTATATGTGTGACAATCTTGTCATCAGGTGAGGCGGAGTCTGGTTTGGAAAGGCTTCACCAATGTGCAGAGAAGGAACTACAACAGTTCCTCAATACTGAGAGCAAACCGCCAAATGATTTCAATGACTTCCGTACAAAGCTAGCTGGACTGACTAGGTATTTATTGTGTACACAATATTGCTAAAAGTTGGTTTTTCAATTGTACATTGATTATTTTTCTGCAAGGTAATAAAAGATGAATTGCTTTTATTGAAACAAATGGAGCCATATGAATTTTTTTATATTTCTTAGGAGCATCTGTGATCATATCTAGAATTTAAATTTTGTTTAGCGCAGCAGAGTTTTGTCATATATATATTTGACTTGTGAATGTGTTTTAGTTATTTCTATCCTAAGCACTTATCAAAAAAAAAGTTATTTCTATCCTAAGTAGTGTTAGAAAGTTCCTCTATAAGTTTCTGCTATCAGAAGAGGGGGAAAAAGTTTGTATGCAAGTTTCCCCTTATATTTTTATGTTCATAAGTAATCAAAATTTATTTAAAAGCGAAAAGACTAAACCCAAGTACGCAGAATGTATACAAAAGAAACACTTAACCAAAAAAAGAAAAAAAAAAATCAAGACAATTAAGAAAACTAAAAATATGAAGACAATCATAAGCAGCAGCTGTCCGTTGGTAAAGGGTTTTGAAGAAGGCCTATAACTTCACCACCGCGATCTCACAATCTTCAAAACATAGATCATTTCTTTCTCTCCAGGTACACCACATTAAGCAAGGCAGGATCATTTAATTTCGGCTGAGTTCCCCTCTTCCGGCGACGATGTGAGCGACGCATGGAGGTGCATTAGGTGCGATTCTCCTCGAAGGTTGTGGTGTATGAAGTGGTGCTTTTTCATCGAGGTGAATTCCTTTCTATTCTCGGTGAAGGAGGATGAGGTGGTGGTGCGGCTAGAAGAGAGAAGGAAGGGTTTTGCTGGTGTGGTGTCTCTGGGTCTTCAATGTTCAATTTGGTTGGCTGCGATGGTGGAGGTTGCGTTGCATAACACTGGGATGAAGGATTTCGTCAAATCCTTCTGTTGAGGGCCAACAAGTCTTGATCGTCCGCCATGGTGGGAACATGGCCAGCTATTTCCTGGAGTTGGTGGTGTATGCTGAGGGGGCCGACAATGGCTTATATTACTGCCGGAGGGACGAGAAGGGAGAGGTTGGGGTAGGTTTGCTGGGGAGTTGAGTAAGGTGGTGACTTTCCTAGAAACCACGACTACTCCCTCATCTTCTTCCACTTTTGTCGAGTGATAGGGAAGAAAAGTGGTTCGAATTTTCCATTGTTCGTGGTGACGCTGCGAGCGGAGGGGAGTTCACTAGAGGTGGAAGGTTCAAAAGTTGTCTCTTGGCCCGCTGGGTATTGAGCAGGCTTTCGATGGAGATTTGTGGGATAATTTTTTCGAATCTCAGAGGGTTCCTATTCTTGAGGGATGGTGGAGTCTGTTGTTGGTGTTTTAGGGACTGATGAGGAGCCTCTGATCTAGGTATGTAGCTGTTCTGTTTTGATGTTGTAGCTGAAGGAGCTGGAAAAAATGTGGGAAGAGGGAAGAAGCTTTCTCTGATCCTTTTTGGGCAAGAAGGGTGAATGCCGAAGTGGAGCAAGCTATTCAGCAGTTTTTAGCTGGGCTTTGAGATTTGGGTTTCTCGCATGTTGGGGTCTCTTGTAAGCCCTCTCTGTAGGCCCACTCGGTGTTCTTGGCTTAAGCCCAAGACCAGGCTTCTTTGTAAACCCAAACCTAAGCTGAGTTTGGGCTATGGTTTTAAGCCCACTTCTGCAGTGGGTGTGGTTACAAGTCGTCGTTCTCAAGCTTCGGCCTTGGTGGTGGGTCTTTCTTCTGTCCGAGAGCCCCTGCCAAGCTCTGCGAAGGATGGGAGAAATTTTTGTGTCATACCAAATTTAACGTAGGAGATGAATCCATAATTAGATTTTGGCATGATCAGTGGTGTGGGGATGCGGCTCTAAAGGAAGCTTTTTCAGGCTTATTTGGTATTGTTCGTGCAAATGATGCCTACGTTGCAGCTCACTTGGGAGTTTTTGGGTGGTTCCAAATAGTGGAATGTGAGCTTTGTTAGAGTGGCGTATGATTGGAAGTTGGATGTCTTTGCTTTATTTCTCGTGGTGTTGCACTCCGCTAGAGTGAGAAGCGGAAGTGGAGATAAGCTATGGTGGGTCTCCTCCAAAAGAGGGTTGTTTAAGGTCAAATCCTTCTATTGCTACTTGGCTTGTACTGAAGGTTGCAGCTTCCCTTGGAAGAGTGTAGTTGGCTTAGGCTCCTTTGAGGGCGGCCTTTTTCGTGTGGTCAGCGCTCTAGGTAAGACCACCTTGGATAACCTTAGGAACCGGAGAAGCCTATGGAGTCCGGCCAGGCTGGAAAGAGTGCGTGCTTGGCCACTCGGAAGATTCTGAGGGGGAGCCCATCTCGTCGGAAGTGTGATTTGGCCGTGGGGGAGTGGGCTCAGCAGGTTCGTCAAGGGGAGGAATGGAGTTTGGCTCCGTTGAGCAATTTTGGACAGAATAGGGTGGATCGAACTTTGGCATTGAAGCTGTCTGGGTCTGATACAGGTATGGAGGGGGATAAAATTGTTGAAACAGTGGGTTTGGAGGATTTAGGATCAGACACGATTTCATCCAGCTGGGTAGTTGGTAACTGTCTCAATTTTTGCCCAAAAATTGGAGTTTCTGATGAGGGGAAAAAGGAGGAATTGGAGGCTCTTTTCAATGCTATCGAAGTTTCTAGAAAGCAGTACGATTCGGACTTGGGAGGTGCTTCTGCATGTGTTCCTGCACTCGAAGGCCTTGAAGAGATTGAGGAAAGGGAGAGGGGCGCTTTGGTGGATCATGAAGCTTAATATTGTAGTATGGAATGTGAGAGGGTTGAATGCCCTCAAGAAAATGTTGCGCATTAGGGGTCTTTTGAAAGAATGGAAAGTAGATGTAGTGTGCTTGATTGAGACGAAGATGGAGGTTATCTCTCGAGAGGTGATTCATAGTCTTTGGGGAGGTCAACATGTGGGGTGGAAGTATAAAGGTTCTAATGGTTTGTCGGGAGGAATGCTAATGATGTGGGATAGGAGGGTTGTGGAGTGTAAGGAGGAGTGTGTGGGACTTTTCACTTTGGCTTGCTCGTTTCAAAATGTAGAGGATAGATGGGTGTGGGCGTTTGGGGGAGTGTATGGTCCGAATGAGGAAGTGGAGAGAAGGGCGCTTTGGGACGAGTTGGCTGGTTTGATGAGGATTTGGGAGGTTCCTTGGTGTTTGGGCGGGGATTTTAACATTGTACGATTCCCCAGTGAGCGCTCCAATGTTTCTTATTATTCATCGGGCATGATGGATTTTTCGGACTTCATCTCAGAGAATAATCTGGTAGATATTCCGATGATGGGGGGTCAATTTACTTGGTCCAATAATCAAGAAAATGAGAGTTGGTCGAGGATTGACCGGTTCTTGTTTTCTTCGGATTGGGAAGATCACTACCCAGCAGTTGTACAAAGGAGACTTCAACGCCTGCTCTCGGATCACTTCCCGTTATTATTGGATTGCGGGACTCCTTGTGGAGGTAAGAAGGGTTTCAAATTTGAAAATATGTGGCTTAAGGTAGAGGGTTTTGTTGATAAGGTTGCTTCTTGGTGGGGGTCGTATTTGTTTGAGGGTTTGCCTAGTTTTGTGCTTGCTAGTAAATTAAAATCACTTAAAGTGGACTTGAAAAAGTGGAATGAGGAGGTCTTTGGGGATATTGGGAGGAAAAAAAAGGAGTTATTGGGAGGTATCCAGGAGTTGGATGAGTTGGCAGAATCGAGAGGCTTAGATCAAGAGGAGAAAATCCGGAAGGCGGACAAGTTGAAAGATTTGGAGAATACTTTGTTGTGTGAAGAGATTCATTGGCGTCAAAAATCGAAAGCTTTGTGGCTCAAGGAGGGGGATCGAAATACTCGCTTCTTCCACAAGATGGCTAATTCTCACCGGAGGTACAATCGGGTGGAAGTGCTTCGTATTAATGGCGCTTTATCCGATGATCCAGTTGAGGTAAAAGAACACATAGTGCAGTATTACCAATCTCTTTATTCGGAACAAAGCTCTTGGCGCCCTAGAATGGATAACCAGCAGTTCTTGTCCATAGATGAGGAGGATAATAGTTGGTTAGAAAGAGAGTTTGAGGAGAAGGAGGTTTGGGAGGTGGTAAAAGGCATGAATGGTGATAAGGCTCCGGGTCCAGATGGCTTTTTCATGGCTTTTTTTCAAGCTTGCTGGGGAGTTATCAAATAAGACATTATGGCAGTTTTTGCAGAGTTCCATAGTAGACGTCAAATGGTGAAGAGCTTGAATGCAACTTTTATTTCTTTGATTCCAAAGAAGGCGGATGCGGTGGAGATGGACTTTCGGCCCATTAGCCTGGTGGGAGGGGTGTATAAAATTGTGTCTAAGGTTCTTGCCAATAGGATGAAAACGGTTTTGGGTAAGGTCATTTCCTTTTCTCAAAATGCTTTTATTGGGGGTCGGCAAATCCTAGATTCCGTTCTTATTGCAAATGAATGTGTGGATAGTCGCATGAAATCAGGGGTGCCAGGTGTTCTTTGTAAGTTGGATTTGGAAAAGGCCTACGACCATGTAAATTGGGACTTTGTTTTGTATTTGCTGCATAGATGTGGGTTTGGTGGGAGGTGGAGGGCTTGGATAGAGTGGTGTATTAAGACGGTAAAATTTTCCATCCTAGTGAATGGTTCTCCGGAAGGTTTCTTTAGCAGTTCGAGGGGAATCCGGCAAGGAGATCCTCTCTCACCGTTATTGTTTGTGCTTGTGATGGAGGCTTTGAGTAAGATGGTGAATGCGACGGTTGACCAAGGCCTTTTGACTGGGTTTTCGGTGGGAAATAGGGTCTTGTCGGAGTTGATGGTCTCTCATTCCTTATTTGCGGATGACACTTTGATCTTTTGTGAAGATTCTATCGAGCAAATCCGGTATGTTCGTCTCATCCTCTTATGTTTTGAAGCTGTTTCGGGTTTGAAAGTGAATCTTGGAAAATCAAAGATTGTGGCCATTGGTGGGGTGGAGAACATTGGGGGTTTAGCTAACATCCTTGGGTGTAGTGTTGCCGAGTTGCCTATGAAGTATCTGGGTCTCCCTCTTGGGGCTTCGTTCAAGGATACGGCCATGTGGAATGAAGTGATTGAAAAGATGGAGCGTCAGATGGCAGGTTGGAAGAGAATGTATCTTTCTAAAGGAGGTCGCTTAACCCTCATCAAGAGCACTTTGGCTAATCTTTCGACTTACTTTTTGTCTCTGTTTCCGATTCCTGTAAGTGTAGCTAAAAGGATCGAGAAAGTCCAAAGAGATTTTTTGTGGGGAGGAATGGGAGATGAGCCCAAGTTGCATCTTGTAAGTTGGAACCAAGTTTGCAGCCCTCTTCGTTATGGTGGTCTTGGCATTCGGAAGTTGCACCAGTTTAATCAAGCTCTTTTGGGGAAATGGCTTTGGAGATACGCAAATGAAAACGGGGCTCTTTGGTGTAATTTGATTAAAACTAAGTATGAAGATCAAGAAGGTGGGTGGTGCACGAAGGAGGCTTCGGGCTCTCATGGTGTGGGTCTATGGAAGCATATTCGTAAAGGGTGGAATTTCTTTGCCAAAGGTATTCGGTTTGAGGTGGGGGAGGGTTCGAAAGTCCGATTCTGGCATGATATTTGGTGTGGGGACAACTCTTTGAAGCAAGCTTTTCCGTCCTTATACAGTATCGCTAGACACAAAGAAGCTTGGGTGAAAGATAATTTTATTGGGAGGAATGGGGTTGTTGAGTGGAATGTCATTTTCGTACGATCGGTTCAAGATTGGGAGATGGATTTGATTTCTCCTTTTTTTGATCGGTTGTATTCTTGCAAGGTTTCCCTAGGCAATGCAGATCGTATTTGCTGGTCTTCTTCCAAGAAAGGCAAGTTCGAGGTTAAGTCGTTTTATAAGGCCTTGTCCACTTCTACTCAAGAGGAGTTTCCTTGGAAGAGCATCTGGCGTACTAAGGCGCCTCAGCGGGTGGCTTTTTTCGGATGGACTGCGGCCTTAGGCAAAACTTTGACTCATGATATGCTGCGTAAGAGAAACATAGTGGTTGTGGAGTGGTGTTGCATGTGCAAGAAGACCGGAGAGTCAGTCGATCACCTTCTTCTCCACTGTGAGCTCGCGAGTGCTCTTTGGCACATGATTTTTCAGCGATTTGGGTTGCATTGGGTCATGCCGTGCAGGGTGAGGGCTTTGTTTGCTAGCTGGTGGTCGGGAGGACGTTCTCGAAGCGCGGTTGTGTGGAAGATGATCCCTCTGTGTCTTATGTGGTGTATTTGGAATGAAAGAAATGCTAGATGTTTTGATAATTCCACTAGGACCATAGAGGAATTGACTCATTTCTTCTTATTTACGCTTTACTCTTGGACGGCCGCTTGGCTAGCTCCTTTAGTGATTAGCTTCTCTGATTTTCTTTTTCATTTCTCCCCCTCCTAGGCGCTCTCTGTTTATACTTCCCGTGTATATGGGTTGCGCCCCTCTGCGCTCTTTTATATATCATCATTACTTATCAAAAAAAAAAAAAAAAAGTGGAACGTCCTTGTGATGGACAGATGTTGTATGTGTAAGAGGAATGGAAAGTCTAAGGACCACCTTCTTATTCATTGTGATGTGGCTGGTGCCATTTGGATTGCCTTTTTCACTTTTTTTGGTTTGACCTGGGTTATGCCTAAACGTTAGAGCTGGCAATTTTGACACGACCCGCGAACTTGACCTGAACACGACACGAAGTTACAGGGTTTGGGTTTGATCTAGTCATAATCGGGTCAATCCGTTTATGACCTGCTTATTTTCGTTTCTGGTAAGTCAATCGGATTCACCTGTGGGCGACCCACCTAACCCATTTTAAAAAAATAATAATAAAAAAAAAAAATTCCTAAACTAAAGCCTAAAATATTTACCATGTAAACTTTATACTTTGAAATTTGCTATTTGCTACGGAGTTGAAAATTGCTGATCTTTGTGAATGCTTTTCTTGAATGCCAATTTGTTGGCAATTAAACCTATTATGTTTTTAGCATATTGTAATTTGTGAATTCTATCGACTCCCAATGGTATTATTATTACATTATTTTTCCTATTTTTCCTTCAAATGTGTCGGGTCAGGTCGCGTCACATCGCTACACCTTTTAAGTAAATGGTACATGTCGGCTCGTGTCAACTTGGCACGACCCATTATTTTAAACGGGTCAAGCGGGTCGTGTCCCAGTTACCCAATTATTTTTCATGTCGTGTCCGTGTTTTAGAGTTCAACTCATTTATCTAAACGGGTTGTGCCCGGCTAATCGGGTGGCAGGTCGCCCGGGTCGTATTCGGGTTTGCCCACCAACCCATTTTGCCACCCCTACAAAGAGCATTCCGAGCAGAGAGTCTGTTCCCTAAGTTTAGGAAATATGTGCAAAAAATCGCAAAAAATATCTCACAGCAGACTTCCTAAATGAACCATAAACATTATGATTGCTACAGTGGAACACAATGTTTTGGATTCTACTATTGCAATCCTTATGATTATTAAAATAAAAAAAATTGATTCTCTCTCTTCTCTCCTCTCTCCTCTCTCCTCTCATGTCTCACAATTCTCTCTCATCTCTCCTCTCATATATATAATATAATTAAAAAATCAAATATTTTAATAATATAGGGAATGATTAAGGGAAGCTATTGGGGTGTATTTTGACATAGGGAAGCAAAAAGTAGTTTAGATCCTTAAATGCAGGAAAAATGACGAGAAAACTTCTGGGAATGCTCTAAACGTGTAGTCAATCTGTATGCTTGTTAGTGGACCTTTAGCAGTCCACAAAGTGTTGTAGTGTGGTAGATGGTGCTTACTTGCCCTTTTTTTTTTTTTTTTTTAAGAAATAAGTAATTCATTGAAAAGCGCAGAGGGGCACAACCATGGTATACAAGATGTATACAAAGAAATGCCTCACTAAAGGAAAAAAGAGGAACGAAAGGACAAATTGAGGCATAGTGGAAAACTGAGACACTTGGAAAGTGTTGGCCCAATGAAACAGAGTCTGGATAAACATCTTTTGAGCTCTTCAAGCGACCTTTCTAGTCTTCTAAACATCTTGCATTCCGCTCTCTCCAAATAGTCCACATTAGACAGTGGGGCGATATGCCACACCTCCTTTGCTAAACTATTACCTCTTTGACCGCGCCAACAAGCTAACAAATCTGCCACCCCTCCAGGCATGACCCATGTGACATCAAAAAGAGTAAATAACACACTCCATAAAGCTCGTGCTACTTCACAGTGAAAGAGAAGATGGTTGACAGACTCGCCACTTTGCTTACACATACAACACCATTCCACCACAATGATACATCTCTTACGCAAATTATACAAAGTCAGAGTCTTCCCAAGAGTCGCCTTCCACACAGAAACTGACTCTTAATGAAACTTTTACTTAACATATACTCCTCCATGGGAAAGAGGAAGCTACCACGTCTGTCCCCGGAGAAGAAAGCATGTGAAAAAAAGATCTCAACTCAAAAATATTTTGTTTGGAAGGAGTCCACCACATGCAGTCCATTCCCCCATTCGGCTACGGAAGGCATATAACTTTCCAAAGAACGCCATCACCACCTCTACCTCCCAATCCTGGACTGCTCGTAAGAAAGGATCATTCCACTGTATAACACCATTGGACAGCTGCATATGATCCCTAACCCATGCCTCCCTATTACTCGCAATTCAAAATAATTCAGGAAAAGCTTCCTTCAATGACTGATCCCCGCACCAAGTATCATGCCAAAACCTAATATGGGAACCATCTCTTGCTCCAAATGTAATAAATCTCGAGAAAACTCCCCACCCTCTCCGAATATGTTTCCACACGCCAACTCCATAAGGGCGCTCCACCACCTTGGTACACCAACCTCCATTCGTGCACCCATACTTGAACTCAACAATCAACCTCCAATACGCTTTCCTTTCTGTAACGTATCTCCATAACCATTTACCCAATAAAGCGAGATTGAAATAGCGCAAGTTCCGAATTCCCAAACCACCGCCTTGCATGGGAGAGCAAATTTGAGACCATTTCACTAAGTGGAACATAGGCTCCTCATTGAGACCACCCCATAGGAAATCTCTTTGTAGCTTCTCCAATTTGTTCGCCACTCACAGGAATAGGGAATAGAGACAAAAAAATACGTAGGAAGGTTGGACAAAGTGCTTTTAATCAGTGTGATCCTCCCACCCTTTGATAGATACAATCTCTTCCAACCTGCCAATTTCCTTCCCAGCGTCTCAACAATACCATTCCAAATGGTGGTAGACTTGTTTTTTTTCTTTTTTTCTTTTTTTTGGATAAATAAGTGATTCATTGAAAAGTGCAGAGGGGCGCAACCCTAGTACACAGAAAGTATACAAAGAAAGGCCTCACTAAAGGCAGAAAGAAGAACATAAAGATAAAAATTGAGACACATTAGAAAATTGAGGCACACTAAAAGCGTCGGCCTAATGGAATAGAGTTTGAATATACAACTTTTTGAGCTCTTCTATTGGCCTTTCTTGATCTTCAAAACATCTTCCATTCCTCTCTCGCCAAATAATCCACATGACACACAGTGCAATTCGCCATGCCTCCTTAGCGAAAATATTGCTTTACTGTCCCCGCCAACAAGCTACCAAATCTATGACTCCTCTAGGCATAACCCAAGTAATAGCAAAAAGAGAGAAAACCAGACTCCATAAAGCTTGGGTCACTTCACAGTGAATGAGAAGATGGTTTACAGACTCGCCACTGTGCTTGCACATACAACACCAGCCCTCCACAATGATACCTCTTTTACGCAAATTATCCAAGGTCAAAATCTTTCTAAGAGTCGCCGTCCACACAAAGAAATTAACTCTCAATGGAACTTTTACTTTCCATATACTCCTCCACGGGAAAAAGCTTGCTTTGAGTTTGTATAAGTGAAACTTTGTGATAAATTCTCACATAAAAAGCTTGCTTGATGCATAGAAGTAGGCAAACTCCCTACTCTATATAAGCTTGAATGGTAGTGGGCAATCAAACCTGCTCAGGATGCACTGTCCTAGCGAGTGGTTTTGCAAGACGATAGTATATACTCTGGTGTTCTGTCTGATTCTGCTTTTGGTGTTTGTTATTCATACAAAGAGAGATGGGAGGAGGGAGGAAAGAAGTTGGGCCCCCGAAATAGGGTATATCACTGTAGAAATGGCATGCAGTTCCATTGCTTTAATGAATGGTCCTTTGGATGTTGCTGCCTGATATCCCCTGCTGATGGAATCAGAACTTTTTATTAGCTTTTTTTTGGGATAATCTTTGATTTTCCCATCACTTGAATTTTCTTTATTAGTTGCTTTCTAATTGAAAAGTTCTTGTAATTTGCGATATTATATATTGTTTGTTGGAGTGTCTGCCATGCATGTTTTTGGTCCCTATCCCATTTTTACCATTGGCTATACTTGGATACGCAATCAATTTGCTAGTTAATGTATAGCCTTCTCTGATCCAATTTCATATCTTTATGTAATTGCAACAGTGTGACTAGGAATTACTTTGAGAATCTGGTTAGGGCGTTAGAGAATGGTTTGTCAGATGTGGACACCAATGCGGCTTGCAGCAAGACAAGCATGAAAAATGGAGGGAGCAGCAAGGGGCGAGGTGGAAGGGGAAAAGCACCTACTCGAACTGGTGGTTCAAGTAAAAGTGCTGACGGTAGCATTTATTGGTCTTGTGAGCAATGTACCTATGCCAATGTCAAGTCTGCCACCAGATGCGAGATGTGCAACCAGCAGCGCCGGTGAAAATTATAGTCACTTATGGCAAGACAAATATGGACAGCAGGCCCTTCAAACAAGCTGACAACAAAAGCTAGATTTGAGGGGATAGCTGGTGTGGAAACCAGAAGGTTTTTTGGTGGTTCCTTTTGCTGAGGCTATTGAAGGTACGAGGAAAAAAAGAAAAATGAGAAAGTGAAGAAAAACCAGATGAAAGACAAGCCTCTTTTGTGTTTTCGTTTGCAGTAAACGCTAACTTATATAATTCTGTATATAGTTTCCATCTATAATTTCTGCAACTTGCTTTTGTTGCTGATTTTAATGTATTACACATTGCTTAAAATTGAATGCAAATGATTTCTTATGCTCTGGGACTTGTTTTCCATTATGTTGTTTCATATTTTCGTTTTTAATTGACGCAATCGGTTTCTAAATAATTCAGGGCAAAAACTAGCTTCTTCATATAGTTGTTCGATGCGGTTTATGGTAGCCGTGAAAATCTGTTAGAAATCAATACAATTTTTGCGCTGTATTTGCTCGAGATTTGGATGTTTAAAATGCGAAGCATAGCATTATGTTCTACATTTCGTTTATACTACTATTCATTGATAACGCAAAACTATGAGAATTGTCCTCATTTGGACGTGGACGTGGTTACTGGTTCAAGCAACTCTTGTTACTCGTATTTTATGTCTTTCTTAGTTCAATGCAAACTTGAGAATTGTCCTTTTTTCTTTTTCTATTTTCGAGACTGGATAGCAAGAAGCTTATTATGTTTTGGATACAAACTGGATATGTATATTAGTAATTATTATATGTATTTGGATCTGGTAATTGGATTGTCTGTTGCAGCTCAATGTGTGATAGGGATAAGGTTATGGTTAGATAGAATAATAGTTGAATTGAAATGCAATTATAATTCATTAGGATTAGATTATTTAAATTAGTATAAATTTATTTAATAGGGTTAACTTTTTTGGTACCTCGGTTTTAATGTTTTTATTTTTCTCCATAGGTTTCCAAACCAGACAAATCTGGTACCTCATCTATTGTTAAAAGACAAAATCAATACGTTCGTTAGTTTCCGTCAGTCCCAATTAACGGAATTTCACGTCATCTCCATTAATATCGCGACACGTGCTCTAAAAATTAAAAAAAAAAAAAAAAATTAATCCAAAAAAAAAGGAAGTGAATGTTTAATGGGGTGGCTGGCCACCCCTTTTTGGCCCTTGCGGTGGCCGAACCACTTCCAAGGCGATAATAAAAAAAAATTAATCCTAAAAAAAAATTAAAATAAAATTAAAAAAAAAAAAAAGATGTGGAAGTTCAATGGAGTAGCTGGCCACCCCATTTTGGCCAAAGGGGGGTAGCCAAACCACCCCAACGCCTTTGGGGGTGCTTTGACCACCCGCAAGGGCCAAAAAGGGGGTGGCCAAAACCACCCCCTTTGGCCTTGGGGGTAGCTTCGGTCACCCCCATTGGCCAAAGTGGGGTGGCCGGCCACACATAGAATTTTCACTTTTTATTTATTTATTTATTTAGAGGTTTAATTTTTTTATTATTATTTAATTTTTAGGACGTGTCGTGATATTAATGGAGATTGTTAATTCTTGTGTGGGCCTAATTCAGTTCCAAAATGCAGAGGTTACTGTCCATGGGCTCGAACACTGATATAGAATGCTCAGAATCAAATCTCCACCGTTCATAATGTAGATTCATGTGTTATAAACGTCCCTGCAAAATTTTAGTTCAATCGGACCACAAACGCCCAATCAATCGAAGTTGTTGATCAAGGCTGGACAGCATTTCCAAAATGCTGCTTTCTCCCCATTGCAGGCCATGTCCAGACAAGGTGCTAGGCTATCCGGACAGGCTCTCCAGCAAGCATATTTTTGCTCCATAAGGTCCTGTCCGGACACCCCGTACCTATTATGCCCAAAAACGTGTTTTTAGTGGGCCCAGGTCTAGGGTTTGATGTACTAATATATATACGTCATTATAGAAGAGAGATACACGAATTTTTGCACCCACCGAGTTCGTCGGAGGTTGTGCTAAGAGAGATCATATGTGGTGAGCGTTAAATTGAATCTCTTAGAGTTTTAGTTATTCTTTTGATAAATTTACAATTGAAAAGTCTATCGAAAGGGTCCGATAAAGGATAATCACGTTGAAGAAGATTGTGAGCAAGGAGATGAGTTGTAGGCTTGTCGATCTTACAGAGCCAAGGTCTTGCAAAGGGTTGTAAGTATTCCTAGTGTTTGTAATCTCTGGATAATCTTTTGATAATGATTTTCTGGGTTTGGCTGCTCCGGAAAGGTTTTACTTTTAGATTGGTTTCTAAAAGGTTTCCTTTTCATAACTAAAAGCTCCTCTATTCCCCACGTGCCTTCTTAACCACTTGCCAGCTGTCCTTCATTGCTCAGCCCTTAGTGTCTTGAAAGTAAATTGACTGCCACCTCAGCCTTCATGTACAGCCTATTACACTACTCCCCTATTTTAAAAGACTTGGTAGGCCTTCTTCAGTGCTTGAAACTCCTCCCAAGTAGCATCTTCAGCAGATTGTCCGGCCCACCTAATCAACAAGACAGTGACTGCATGATTGTCGTGAGCTCTGCACCTCTTATCTAAAACTGTCTCTGGTTCAGGCTGAATAATCCCATTCAAATCCACAGGCGGCAAGGTTGGAAGTACAACATTGCTTCTTCCTATTTTGGCCTTCAGTTGCTTATGTGGCAAGGTATGATTGTCATGATAATGGCTACTTGCCTTTTATGGTGTTTATGGAAGGAAATGAATGACAAAAGTTTTGAGGACCGGAAGAGGACATTGGAGGAGATTAATCCTTTTTTTTCTTTTTCTTTTTCAACTTTGTATGTGGGGATAGTTGCTTATGTGTCTCTTTTGACAATTAGTTATCGTGATTTCTTTGGTCTTTTTGCCACTTCTAATTATTTGTTTTCTTTTATATACTTTTTGTATACTCAGAGGCACCTTATACTTTTAATGATATTTGTCTATGACTTGTATAAAAAAAAGCAAAGATGAAAGCATGCAAGATGTATACAAGGTTGTAGTATCCCAAGTCACAACACTACCGGACCAGTCTGAGTCATGTCCTTTAAATATATGTCACGGCAATTCCCTTGCTTCCCCTTTTGCTCTTTCATGCTACTTCAAAATTGCTCTGAGCCGAATGATAATGCCTACTTCAAAATTACTTTTAAATAAATCAGGGCGAAAACCAAGTTCTTCATATAGTTGTTCGATGCGCGCGGTTTATGGTAGCCGTGAAAATCTGTTAGAAATCAATACTGTTTTTGCGCTGTATTTGCTTGCTCGAGATTTGGATGTTTAAAATGTGAAGCATAGCATTATATATGTTCTACATTTCGTTTATACTACTATTCATTGATAACGCAAACTATGAGAATTGTCCTCATTTGGACGTGGTTACTGGTTCAAGCAACTCTTGTTACTCTCGTATTTTATGTCTTTCTTACTTCAATGCAAACTTGAGAATTGTCCTTTTTTCGAGACTGGATAGCAAGAAGCTTATTATGTTTTGGATACAACCTGAACATGGATATGTATATTAGTAATTATTATATGTATTTGAATCTGGTAATTGGATTGTCTGTTTGAGCTCAATGTGTGATAGGGATAAGGTTATGATTAGATGGGATAATAGTTGAATTGGAATGGGAATTCAATTCATTATGATTAGATTATTTAAATTAGCATTAATTTATTTAATAGGGTTAACTTTTTTGGTACCTTGGTTTTAATGTTTTTATTTTTTTCTCCATAGGTTTCCAAACCAGACAAATTTGGTACCTCATCTATTGGAAAAGAAAAAATAAATACCTCTGTTAGTTTTTGTCAGTCTCAATTAACGGAATTCCATGTCATTTTCATTAATATCGTGACACGTGTCCTAAAAATTAAAAAATAATAAAGTAATAATAAAAAAAATTAATCCTAAAAAAAAAAAAAAAAATGAAAGAAGTGAAAGTTCAATGGGGTGGCCGAAACAACCCGTTTGGCTTGGGGGTGGCTTCGGCCACCCCTTGCAGCCCCTGCGTGGGTGGCTCGGCCACCCCCAAGAGGCCAAAATGGGGTGGCATAGAATTTTCACTTTTTTATTTTTTATTTTTTATTTTTTTATTTTTTATAGGTTTAATTATTATTATTATTATTATTATTATTTAATTTTTAGGACATGTGTCGTGATATTAATGGAGATTTGGGACTAACGGAAACTAACGGAGGTATTGATTTTATCTTTTCCCATAGGTGATGTATCAGATTTGTCTAGTTTGGAAACTTAGGGGGAAAAAATAAAACGTTAAAATCGAGGTACCTATTAACCCTATTTAATATTAAGAATTAAGGTTTTTTTGAATTTGAATATTAGAACTCTTTAAGTGTTATCACTTTAAGCTTTATTTACTTGTATTTCTATTTAAAGGCCACTTGGTTATTGATGAGAATCATTGATGAGAATCAGAGAATGATTTAGTCAAATTGTGTTATTCTCCTACGTACCCTGAATGCTGTATTGTGGTGTTCTTCTACCCTAAGTGATGAGTTGTGATATCTTCTACCTGAAATGAGCTCTCAAATCCCATCTCACGTCATTATCCACCTTGAGTACAATGTGAAGTTATTCCTTTGATGGTTGTTTGTTTAATTACTATTTTAATGATCACTGATTGTGATTTGTGAGTCCCAAATATTAAATTAATTGGAAGTGGTTTGGCTGTGTTGTAGCATAAATAAAAGGTCTATTATGTGATAAAATTCTATGAGCAGAATTTTGTTTCATTTCCGTGTCAGAATAAAAAATGGGAACTCATTTTCCTCTGAAGACACCGAAGCCCTTCATATTTGCTGCCATGGGAGGAGTGAAACTTTTCTTTGCTTCCCTCCTCCGCTCTCCCTTTATACTCCCCCCTCCCTTTTCAAGGTTTTCGCCACTTTTGTTTCGGCGATCTATCCGAAGAGCTTGTCTCTTCTTCTACCCTCTTCTCATCTTCTTTCTTTCCGTTTTCCATTTTTTTTTTCGCAGTTCAGTCCCGGCTAGATCATCTAGTCTCCTTTTTGAACTTTTTGATTTGGTTTTTCTAAAACCATATCTATTAACTTCAGGAAGCTTCACCTTCACACGCACCACTTCACTGTGCTACCCGAGCAATATCTCCGCTTTCCGTTGCTACTAGCCTCATCTTTGTCCAGCCAACAGGCGCTCGCGAGTAGTTCTTACTCGCTGGTGCGTGTCTCACACTCGCCGTAGCGTGCCACAACCTTAAGCCGCGTGTGATGCCTCTGTTCCTCCCTCTGCTGCATGTCGATGTTGTTGTTGGTCTCTTGCCTTCCGGTCACCACTGTTGGCATTGCTGTTTTGTGGCTATTTTTTTTTTTTTTATACTACTTTTTATTTCCTTTGTAACTTTGATTATTATTATTATTATTTTTTAATTTTTAATTTTCTTTCTTTCCTTTTGTTTCTAACTCTCTATTGTAGTTGTTACGCAACAGGCGTTAAGGGTATCTTGAAGGTTAAGCCTCTATCTACGTCCCTTACTTTGAAAGTTTGGATACGGTTGAAAGGTCTCGCGGCCGGTCATGCCCCTGTTTGTGTCTTATTTAACCACCTTTATTGGCAACAACAATTCTTGGTGTTCATGCCAAGAATGCATAGAACCGTGTCATTCATTTGATGCATTTCCTTTCTATTTTATTGGGCTTATTGTTGAGTTGCCAAGTTCTTTTTTGTTGCTTTTAATTGTAGTCCTTGTTTGATGTACTTGTTAAAAAAAAAAAAAAAAAAAAAAAAGGCAATCGATTTCAAACAAGTTTGTCCCTTTTGTTCATAATACTGTAATATTCTTATTGGTAATTTTCACTTAGAAATTGTAATTTTATGTCAATGTTATTCGAACGCTTAATGCACATAAACAATACTTTCTTTTTTAAAAAAAATTTATAGATTTTACTAAACGTTTAACCATTTTTTAAAAATCGCATTTTCAATAGAAATTAATATTTTTTCAAACTGCAGCTACAATAATATTGTCATTCACAATACTAATTCTATGGAATCAATAGATTTACTAATTGCTTAATCATTCAAGGTTTGGAACACGGCATCTTTATGTGCAACAAAGTATGCTTGATCAAAGGAGAAATGAAATGAGCTCATGTTATTGATGGGATCATTGTCATTTTTCTTTTTAGCACATGATAGCCTTGCCTTATAATTCAAAACGAGAAATGTTATATATCACACTTCTGTCCTATTTTTATTCTACTTTGTTGATGTGGCATTGTCGATTAATCTTTAATTTTTTATTTTTTATTTTTTTTTAAAAGCAAGAGTTGATTCAATGACTAATTGGTAATACCAAATCAGAAAAACGTGGAATAAAAATATGATAAAAGTGTGGTGTATGGAATTAGTCATTCAAATCAAGAAACCCTTCGAACAAGTTGAATTCAGTAGAACAATCACGATAGAAGAATCAAAACAATAACCCTCACAATTAACAATTGTTATATATTACTCAAAAAAATAAAAAAAATTGTTATACTCCATCAAGTACTAAAAACACATTTCCTGACTTTTGTATGTTTTCCTGCACTGTTTTATTTCGTTTTGAGTCTGTTGTTGTGAAGCTCACTCCTTTTTCGGTCTTTGGTTCCCCCTACTCTCTCTTTCTTTCGGATCACGAGCGGTAAGGTTTCCTTCCCAGTAACCCTTTTTCCTTATTCAATTTAGAAAAAAATAAAAAATAAATAACAAATCTGGACAAGCTAAAGAACATCTTTTCTTTAAAGTGGAAATTTTAATTTCCAGTTAAATGATATTTCATCCTCAATCTGAGTGTGTTTGGCTTCGCAATTTTTGTAGGTCAAACACAATTTTTTTTTTTAAAAAAAAAAAAATAACGGGAAGTGTCTCATTTGAAAGTACGCTTGGAAAAAAAATAGTTCAGAATTGTGCAAAAATTCTTTTTTTTTTTTTTCACACAACAGACAAGGAGTGAATTTTAAAAATGCACGATTTTTAAAGTTGAACCGCATTTTCATTAGATAATTTTTAAAAAACTCACGATTTTTACCAAACTCTTAATTGCGTTATTAAAAATTACATCTTCATTATGTGCGTTTTAAAATTGCTATTTTTAAAACTAACACGTTTTGAAATCACTAAGCCAAACGGACACTAATAGACAATCTAATATAACAATCTCATCATCAAACCTGTGCTTCTCCCAAAAGAATCCATATCAATTTCCATAAAACCAACTTGATTACGAAATCAGCAGTTAAGAATATTTGATATTATCTTTCCGTTTTCCATGTCTTCTCGGGAGAAAAGGACAATATTTAAGGTACCTCAATTCTTGGAGGTGATTAGTCAAATTTTAGTTCCATAGATTTCTCCTTGAACAATTTGAGGCTTAGTGCATTTAACAGAGCTCTAGAATATTGGCGAGAAGCCATTTTCCAACCCATGCCTGTCTTCATCATTGCCTTGAACTCATTATAACTGATTCTACCGTCCTGTTGATGAAAATTCAAAAGGAAAATATTAGCTAAAAGGTATTAAATAATAATAATAATAATAGAGAAACACTATTTAGTAGGCACTCATATAAGAATTGTATGGTAGTCATCTACCAAAGTCTACTAAATAGAAGACTCTCATACGAGAATTGCATGGTAGTCATTTACCGAAGTTTACGACAGCTTATTAAGGGCCTGTTTGGGTGTGTATTTGAGGGGCCTAAAAGCACGTTTAACACTCAAAAAATTCATTTGAAGGAAAAAGTATCCGTTTGGTAAAAAAAATTGAAAGCACTTTTAAGGGTCCAAAAATAGCCAAAAAGCGATTTTTTTACTTAAAATCTCTATTTCTTAAACAAAATCTCAAACATGCTCTAAATATCACTTCTCATAATAGTATATTTCAAAAGTAATATGAGTGAGAGGATTATTATTACCTTATCCAAGTCAGCATCAAATATGATATCTTTGATGACCTGATCATTGTTAGTAGCATGCTTGTCATCTAACAAAGTCTCTCTCAACTCATCAAACTCGATATACCCATTTTGATTTTTGTCAAAGACACTAAAAGCTTGAGAGAGAATTTCATCGCTGTCAATCTCTTTCAGGTGAACAGACATTGTCACAAATTCCTCACAGTCTAGTGTGCCACTTCCATCAATATCCGCCTTCAGTATAAATTAAAAAGTCTCAGATTTTCGGGATTAGGAAATGGAAATGGAAATGGAAATGGGAAGGACTCCCAGATTTAATGACATAACAATGGAAACATTCAGCAGGAAAGAAGCGAAGACATGACATTGGCTACCTAGAAAAATAGATCCTTCAAGATCAAGGCTGCAATTGATATGAGCGGTCCAGCCAAAAAGTATTTAATACATGTATAATATATGTAAGCATAAATTGTCATCTCTTCAATCTGCTTAGATAAAATTTGATGCTCTTGGGCTTCTGCATCAATAGGGGTGTCAACCCGGTTGGTTATAACCAGGTACCAACCGGTAATCAGGAAACCGGTTTTAAAACAGTTGAAAAAAACCAGTAACCAGGTATCCCGATCTGGTTACCGGGTATATATAATAATAATAATAATAATAATAATAATAATAATATTTATTTATTAATATATATGTATATTAATAACAATATGTTATAAAATATATTATTTATTAAGTAACAATAATCAATACTATATATATATATATATATATATATATATATATATATATATATTAGCTTGTATATGCAAATATGAATTTGATTTCTGTTCTTCATGGGAATAATAATTTTACTTGCCCATAATTAATGAAGTTGGAGCATGAAGAGTAACTGCATTTAGTGTTAAAAGTGCAATGAAGTAAAAATGTATGCATTGATCAGGCGAAAAGACTTGCAAAACCTCAGCTATCTGACATCTATAGTGCGCCACTAGTAGACTATGTAAACATCTTCAACACAATTATAACATGGACGTTGAGGAAGTTTTGACCATAAATTAAAGGACGACGAACATGTGTTTGTAGTTCTTGATTCTCCAAGGTACTAAAGGTGGATGCTACTATGAGCCAACAGGCAGTGACTTTAATGGAATGGTGTTTAATGATTCATGAAGTAAGAAAAAAATCTGGAATATTTAAAGTGAAACCAAAGAATGGTATATTTTTTAGTTGCTATGTTTATAGTGAGAACAAAGAACACGAAAAGAAAGTCTATGTGACAAGTAAGGTCATAAGCAGAATATACTCACAGCATTCATTAACAACCGCACATCAGGATCAGGAACAGGGTGGCCAATCATATGGAGGCCCTCTTTTAACTCCTCAAATGACAAATTTCCATTTTTGTCTGTGTCCATCATATCAAACGTCTGTTTGATTCCATATATTTGCTCATCTGGCAAGTTCTCTGCTACCACCTGAGGTGAAGAAAGATAGCAACTGATGGTGCTTGAGGAAACCCAGCTTTAACTCCAATCAGATCATGAAAAGGAAATAAAGCATTCAAAAACTTACTCTTAGAACTTTCTTCTTGAATTTATTCATCAAGGTGAACTGCTTTATCCTTATTCTGACATCTTCTCCCAAAGAAACATTACGAACATGATTTGTATTTTTTATCCAAGTATTTTCTTCATATAAGAAACAGGAGAATGATTAGTTCATTTATTATATGATTAACATTCACTCCTGTGCATAATTAAAGTGAGCATAAGTGCCAAGCAAATTGCTAGCAAGGAAAATACAGACATTTCATAATAATTGTCAAAGGACCATTAATCAATGAATCCTTAATTTCATTTTAATAAAAAAAATATAGAGGGGAATCAATGTATCAGTATGAAGAAGCTTATTCGCCAATCTAGACTTTTTCAAGATATTTCCAAATACTTAGGTCTTTCAAGACATTCTTCAAAATGTTTGTACTGGTGAGAGGAATGAGAAAATCTTAGATGTGACTACTACTGGAAAAAGGGACCGAAAATCTCTTTTCTAGTATTGTTTTTTTAGAAACTGTAGTGAGACGCAACCCGTGTATACATGAGAGATCCTCTATAAGGGAGAAAAGAATAACAAAAGTCTAAAAATTAATTACAACTAGAAAAGTGAAGACTACTATACGCCGTCATCCATGCATAAAGGGGTTTGAACATCATCAAAATCTCACAATTTTTAAAGCACATACTTGTGCTCCTTTCCCCCCAAATGCTCCACATTAAGTACAAAAGAGCCATCCTCCAAAATTCTAAAATATTACGGCATCCCACCCGACCTCTCTAGCTAGCCAATAATGCTATTACATTTCTAGACATAACTCACTCTACTCCAAAAAGACGGAACATCGCAACCCATAATTCTCATGTTACCTCACAACGATGCACAAGATGATCTATAGACTCCCACTCCTTTTGTATATACAACACCAATCTAGCACTATGACGCTCATCTTCAAATTATTGATAGTTAAAATCCTCCCTAGAGCCGCCCTCCACACAAAGAATATTACTCTCGAAGGAGCCTTACCTCTCAAAATACTCTTCCAAGGACATGGGGAGCCAGCATAAATGGACAACGCATGATAAAAGTATCTTACTTCAAACGTCTACCTTTTGGATGGGATCCAACATATTTTATCCCCGCCTTTGTGTCTCAGCCTGATAGAGTACAAAATATCAAAGAAAGAAGTGACCAAATCCACCTCCCAATTATGCACTGGTCTTGTAAATGATATATTCCACTGAAGATATATATTCATTAAAGAACTACACATGATTGTGCACATCTTGCAATACTAAATAATTCTGGTATAGTAGACTATAGGGACCGATCCCCACACCACAAGTCATACCAGAACTTAATCACTGACCCATCACCCACTTCAAATCTAAAATATCTAGAAAAGACTCCCCACCCCTCCTAAAATATTTCCACACTCCCACTACAAAGGGTTCCACTACCTCTTTAGAACATCAACCTCCCTTCGTATTGTCATATTTAGTTTCCACCACCAACTTCCACAAAGCCTCCCTCTTCGTAGCATAACGCCACAACCATTTCCACATAAAACCACAGTTGTAACACCCCACCTCAATGACACACAATATTGTCCGTTTTTTGCTCCCCCAAATTAGACTTTTCAGGGGGTCACCTATCCTAGTACTACTCCAGCAGAAGCACGTTTAACTGCGAAGTTCTGATGAGATTATGACCATCACGGCTTTAAAACACATTGTTGTCATTAAGGGTGTAGTATATATTTAAGCACATCCTCATCTTCATACCCAGGCGATGTGGGACGTCACAATCACCCCCTCTTAAGACCCAGCGTCCCCGTTGGCGACCCTCATGGAATTAGCCCATTCTTGGCGTCCGTCCCAGCGAGTGCCCGCTAGCGATCTTCATGGGCTTGTGCACGCTTCCCCCATCTCAGGCTGGGCAATGGCTCTGATACCATTTGTAACACCCCACCTCAATGATACACAATATTGTCCGCTTTTAGCTCCCCCAAACCAGACTTCCCAGGAGGTCACCCGTCCTGGTACTACTCCAGCAGAAGCACGCTTAACTGCCGAGTTCTGATGGGATCATGACCATCACAACTTTAAAACGCGTTGTTGTCATTAAGGGTGTAGTATATATTTAAGCACATCCTCATCTCCATATCCAGACGATGTGGGACGTCACAACAGTTAAATGGAACCGGGTTTCTAACCCCTAAACAACAACAAGACATCGAAAAACAAATCTTCGACCAACTAATTACATATTTGTGGCATTCTTCAAATCAAGTTGCTGAAGTGGCCTATCTAAGTTCACTGCCAAAAAAAGCAGGATTCGGATAGAATTCATCTTTGCTACTGGAGCAAATGTCTTCTTATAGTCTATCCCATAAGTTTTGAGCAAAGCCTTTTGCCACCAAATGGACCTTATATCTTTTCGCTGACCCATCAGCCTTATGCTTCATTATAAATACCCATTTGCATCCAACTGACTTTTTTCCACTAAGCAACTTGACCAGCTCCCATGTGTTATTTTTGTGTAGAGCTCTCATCTCTTCTTGCATCGCTTCCCTCTACTTTGGATCCTTAATTGCCTCCTGTTGATTTTGTGGAATAGACACAGAAGAGAATTTGGATACAAAAGAACAATATGAGACTGAAAGATGTTGATAGGATATAAAGTTAGATATAAGATGTTGAGTATAAGATCTAACCCATTTACATTGAGCAATAGGTAGACTCATATCATTGACAACATGTATTGAAGAATTTAAATTAGGGGTAAAGGTACTATTACGTGAGTCAGGGTCAGATGTTCAACAAGTAGCATCAGGAATAACCTAACATTTTGGTGAGTAAACTCTTAGTTCCTCCATTAACGATGGCTCATTGGCTAATTAGCACATGGTTGTTGTTTGTCAAGAAACTGATTAGCAAGCGACTGTTGTTTGTCATGCTCAGGCACATGAGTAGGGACAGGCAAAGGACCACTCATAGAAGACTTTTCTTCAGTCGGAGTCGGACTCTCCCCTTGAGGAGAAGTGTGGGTGGATGAAATATATGGGTGCAAGTACCAAGGCTAACACAATAGATTTTGGGGCCTAAGACAACAAATTTAAGGCCCTTTTTTTAAAATATTAATTAAATAATATTAATATTAATTTTTAGTTTATATTTTTTATTTAAAATCGTTTTTATTGCTTCTTGCTCTTAAGTTTTTCCAAACAACATGTAGAATTTATCTTTGTTTCAAGACGTTTAGTTTCAACAAATGACGTATTTTGTGTTAAGCTACATATAATTCCTTTTATATAGAATTTAATTTGTGCAAAATGAAATTTCCTTTAAACATTAGCTTAATGAACAAACGTAGTGAATATGTTAGTTTTACATTTAGGCAAAATTACTTACTATTATAGGCTGCTATTAATGTAACTTTTCATTTTTCTCTTTCTTTCACTCTAAAGTTTCAATATCTTGGGATTCAATTTAACTTTTCATTTTTCTCTTTCTTTCACTCTAAAGTTTCAATATCTTGGGATTCAATTTCTTTTTTTTTTTTACTATAATTGAGTCTTAATTAAAGAGCATTGAGTAATCGCTTTACCATAATTGGGGCCTTAAAATATTTTTTTGTTAAACAAAATGTAATTATGCTATTGGTAATTGGGGACTTACTTTATTGGGGGGCTTAGGCTGTCGCCTAATTGGCCTAGCCAATGAGTCGGCCATGGGTGCAACTCAAAGAAGGGGTTCAACTCAAAGAAGGTAACAACCATTGAGAAAAAAAAGGCTTCTGCAAAGGGGGATGATGACATTTATCCCCCTTTTGAGTAGCGGAATAACCCACAAAGCTACATTTGTTAGCATGAGGATGAAGTTTTCCCCAAGTCGGACCATGAATGTGAACAAATCAAACACCTTTGGAAGTAGATAAAGGTGGGGATAACACTCCTCACACATGGGACTAAACAATAAGTGAATTATTTTAATTGAAATAGGGAATAAACTGTAGAGATGGTGTTCGAATTCAAAACTATTACCAAGTTGGAGGAAGAAGAATGGAAAAATACTCTTATTTTCCTTGATGATCACTTGATGTTGCTACATCGCTTATATAGAAAAGTGATACAATGTAATATGGAAATATAATCAATGAGAAATAAATGGAAATAAAATTAGATACAAAGGAAATAAAATCATATAAGCTGTTTGGGAAGTTTCCTTCTTCAACGGGCTATTCATGCATCTTTGTGCAATATAAGCCCTGCTACAAAGATACCTAATATAGCCCTTTCCTGTCATTTAGTAGATTATATTCTACATTCTTCTTTCCTTCTTTCTTTCTTTTTCTTGTGATGTACCTTTTTGGATAAATACGTAAAAAAGGGTACAATAGAAAGTAAAACAACTATGTCGAAAACTTCGCACCACAGCAGGAAAAATCTATGCTTTTAAAATTTGATGTGAACAGAGGTTCAATAAACCAATTTTCACTGATTGACTTGGAAAAACAATAGAAACTTGAGGATTTTGGAGAGGAGAGGTGTTGTATATGGTTAAGAACACTAACTTCAAGTTGGAAGGAGTTACACTCAGATGAATGTCTGGCAATCCTCAAACTAAATCCAACATATAACAACATATATACCTTTGGGTCCTTGGGGCCACTTAACTGAAGTAATTATAATTTAATCCAACTCGGATTATGTAATTGCATCCCGTCAATTTAAAGGAGCCTAGCTACAATCGAGACAATGAAGCTTAGATATATATGTTAGATTTTTTTATTGGCCTATTTGGTGTACAAAACAAGTGCTTTTATATTTTGTGGCATTGGGTATATTTGTACTTGGGATTTGGGTTGAAGATGTTAAGATTTTAGTGCCCCACATGGGTTAAGTCTAATCTTAACCATGTGTTTCTAAGCTCTTGGGCACCCTTCCCTTGCAAGCTGGTTTTCAAGGGTGAGTTTTACCTAAGGTTTGTATCAAAGCTAGTCACCACGTCGAGTATGAGATTGGACGCAGTTCGTTGAGTATGGGATCGAATGGGTTGCGGCTTTGTCGTCGAGTCACAGAGGAGGCGACCTATAGGCCGGATTAAATGATAGATGAGTGGAGCCACCGAAAGAGAAAGGGCTACCAAGGGCTGCCGTGGACGTCAGTTGCGGAGCGTGGTGATATGTTACGATCCTAGTGTTCCACATAGGTTAAGTCTAATCTTAACCATGTGTATATAAGTTTCTGGGCACCCTTCCCTTGTAACCCGGTTTTCAATGGTGAGTTCTACCCAAGGTTTGTATTAAAAGATTACTCAAGAAAATCAAGTACAAAAAGCTATGCGTAGAAACTCATCTGCAGATGTTCGAACAGGATGCCGCCAAAGAGTTATGTGTGCTGGCCCGTCCGCACATGTCCAGACAGGATGTTGGATAGAAACTTTCGTGCGCTGACTCGTGCGCTCATGTCCAAACATGATGAGTTACAGAGAGTTCCATGCGCTAATGTGCTTATTGATGTCTGTACATGAAGCTGTTTTTAGA
This sequence comes from Corylus avellana, assembly GCF_965113065.1. Taxonomy (NCBI): domain Eukaryota; kingdom Viridiplantae; phylum Streptophyta; class Magnoliopsida; order Fagales; family Betulaceae; genus Corylus; species Corylus avellana. The sequence continues at coordinate 30,082,612 of NC_142491.1, forward strand.
ACTTAAACCCTAAGGATATCTGGACACCTTATTAACATTTCCGGACACCGCCACAAAAAAACTAAACCGACTTTAGGTTTCATGGCAGATTTTCACGAGTCTATTTAAGGACTTTGAAGGAACAATTTTTTGAGGGCTAAGCAACATTATTTACTTATGATATTGAGTGTTTCTAAATAATGAGTGCTTAGCATTTTTATGTGTGCCAAGAGATATTGATGGTATATGTCTTGAAGTCTAATTTTCTTGGAGTGTTCAAACTACATTGCTGTTGTACATCAACAAACTGATTGAAGTCTACCGGTGATGCTAAGAAGATCAAGAAGAAATATTAGTCGGTGAAGATTTGGAGCTGCCATGGACAGGAGGCAAATGAGGAGTTGACTGAGCACATACTGTCTTAGTCTTTACAAAGGATTTTAAGTGTACTATACCTGTGTATTGAATCTTGCTTAGTGTTTATTTCCTAGGTTTGGCTGTCCTGAAATGGTTTTACCTTTTAGGTTTTCAAAGGGTTTCCACTTCGTCAAAAAAATTTTGGTGTGTTGATGTGTGGATGTTTTTAGGCTTCTTTTTGTGGTTTGATATATCTATTTGCTTCATACTTGACTGCATAATTTGTTATTGTGAGCGTTGGGGTCTGAATTCTGCGTGTCAATATATTTAGAGTTGCCACGTTATCCTAGCTGTTTGTCTGTAGCTTGAGTCACATTGGACCTACGAATCTTCAGCTTCGTTGGCAAGCATGTAATCTAAAGCAACAACATAAAGATATTTTCATGTGCAGGTAAAAGGGTACATACCAAGGACTTCTTGGACTGTCATACGATTGTAAGGATTTGGATCAAGCATACTCTTCACTAGATCCTTTGCTTCCTCAGAAACCTTTGGCCAAGGATCCTTCTCAAGATTCACATTACCCCGAATAATTGCCTGTGCAATTCCTTCCTCAGTTTCTGTGCTAGTTGTAAAGCCCCATATTAGGATGCACTCTGAATTTAGCTTTTCCACACAATTTTTTTTTTTTATGCTAACATGATAAACTTCATACTGTTTTGCAAGAACTGAGATAATTTATAAAATGCAATTTGAAAGGAACTTACCTGCCCAAAAGGGGGGAACTCCACAGAGCAAGATATAAAGGATAACACCTGCACTCCATACATCAACTTCTGGTCCATAATTTCGTTTTAGGACCTCTGGAGCCATGTAATATGGACTTCCAACAATTTCACTGAATCTCTGACCTACCAACAAATAGTGAAGATAATAGTTGAAGACAAGTACTTAATGTATGCACAAAGCTAAAATGAAAAATATTATAATCCAAGAAAGATTAAGGATACCAGGTTCATAGAATATGGAGAGGCCAAAATCAATTGCCTTCAGCTGAGCAGTTTCACTTCCATCTGTGAATAAGAAATTCTCAGGTTTCAGATCCCTATGTATGACTCCATGCTCATGGCATACCTGAGACAAGCATAAAAGATTTACTCTTCACATAATTGAATAATATGCCATACATTCCCAGAAGCAAAAACCATATCCATGTAATTGAACAAGGCATGGAGCCAAATTCTGACAGTTTATTGAATAAAGCTTGTCCTTGACATGTTATAGATACAAGTTTTGATTTTCTACACTCACGGATAGGGTGGATATCATATAGGCATAGACCAGAAGCAACTTCAAAAACATGTAAACCCAATAAAAATCAATAGGATGTAAATCAGCTAACACTATCAACTACAGGTCAGATGAAGAGAAGCATGCAAAAAGAAGTGCATCAGAGAGCCCTGGTACAAATGGAAACAGCATATCTTTTTAAATAAGTTTCATTCTGTTTGTGATTCCAGGTTGATTGATCACTTGTTAACTTTTTTCCCTTTGTATTATTTTTTTCACAGATGTGTCCCACTTGTAGACCATTCCTCAGCATCACAATATATAATTGAGTATTCCAGGTAGGTTCAAAATGAAAATTTAATATCCTACCGAAATTAGAAGGACAAATTATATCTAGTTGGAAACATTTTAGATGAAAAGAAACAAAACATTCAGCTAAGATTTTGGGAGAATTACAATAGAGTATATCCTCACATATCACAACCCTACATGCATGTTTTCAGAGCTCTACAAAGAGAAGACTGGACAGCAAGGCCTCTAAACTTGATGCAACAAATAAGGGCAAATGTGCCTCTTTTATATGCTATACTGAAAAGTCTCCCTTTTCTTAGTGACAACATGTTTTGGAGAGTAAAATAATCAAATGCATAATCATTAATCAACAAGGTGATACACAGAAAGTGGCCTAGCTAGCTAGGATTGTGCACTAACACATGCAAAGAACAAAGGACTAAGCAGTTGAATGCCAAATGGTAAAGTTGAAATGAATTATATGTGTATCTAGATTCTAGTCTTGTCTTGAGTCGAAAAGATTTATAAAAGTGGGCTTATTAGATGAAGATCAAAGCACTAAATATCACCACAATCTAAGCAGCTAAGCTACCTCGGGATGGCACAGACAATGAAGGCATGCATTTTCCAATTTACATGCAACTTTGTCCTTATTTGCCACCAATTTCATGACTAAGATTCTTGGACATTCAAGTGGCAATGCTTTTAGGTCTTAAACTCCCCACTAAAAGCTTCGGGAATTACCATTAGCAAATATAATACATAACCTAATCTTATTGACCACGTTCCCTTGATCAGTACTTCAAAAATGCAACAAGTTATTTTATCAATACACTTGTGGATTAAAATACTAAAACTTTAAACCACTCTTTCCATGCATTTTCTTAAACATTTCTGGATTTTTAACGAAGTAACGAGCTCGAAACAGAGAAACATAATTTCCATTTTACACGATACAGAAGCAGGATCTTTATAAACTAATAATTTCCATTTAAAATGCTAAAAGTTCAAAAGAATGAAGAAACATATCAAAATAAGAATCATATATTCTATGTCCTTCGAATTCAAAAAAAAAAAAAAAAACAATTTTACTTGCCACTCTGGATCTTTCATCATTTTTGCAATTATACCATTTAAATTTAAAAAGTGTTAACTGTTAAATTTTAATGAAGGAAGTGAAATTCCTAAAATACCTTGTTCAAATTCAAGGTATTTTTGTAATTTTATAAACATGTTAAGGTTATTTTGGGGATTTTGCTCATTAAACATTTGATTTAATCATTTAACAAAGAATTTCGAATGATAATCCACGTTGCAAACTTATGGAAGAAGGTGTAATCATGGACACTTTTTTGTCTATTGAAAAAATAGAGAAAAAATTAAAAGAAAAAGGGTAAAAGTGAAAAAGTTTTACCTTACAAACCTCAATAATGGTCTTGGTAACGGTAGCGGCTGCGCGCTCGGTGTAATGCCCTCGCGCGACGATCCTATCGAAGAGCTCGCCACCCTGGCAGAGCTCCATGACAAGATAAACGGCCTCCTTGTCCTCGTAAGCCTCCTTGAAGCACACAATATTGGGATGCTTCGGCAAATGGCGCATGATTTCGACCTCCCGCCGCACATCCTCCACGTCGATCTCGGTCCGGAGCTTGCTCTTGGGTATGGTCTTGCACGCCAAGGCCTCACCCGTCTGGAGATCGAAGCACTTGCGGGTGATGCCGAACTCGCCCCGGCCCAGCTCTTTCCCGAACCGGTATTTGTGGTGGATGTTGCCGCCGGCGGGGTTGCGGAGGATCGAAACGCGCCTAGACCCGCGAGGTGTCTCGGAGCGTTGTTCGGGTGCACGGTTGGAGTAGTCCTTGTGCCTCCTGAGGGCACCTGCTTTTGAAGGTGCTGCAATGCAGCCTCCCATGGAGGATCGGATATGGTGATTGATGCTTCTTTTTTTTTTGTTTATGTTAATTAAACTGGTTTATTAAGTTTAATTTGGTGAATTAAATTGAAAAAGAAAACAGTTAATGGTTTGGGTTGAACTCGTCCCGCCATTTTGATAGGGGATGTTTGAAAACCGTTATGTTATTTCTGATGGTTGGACTTGATGAATTGTTGTAAAGATAGAATGAGCCAATGAGGTGGCTTTGTTTAGGGGTTTTGTTTCTAAAGATAGGTTATTTTAGTCAAACTAGCATTTTATACAATTTTTCAATTGGAAACAACGTTGAGTTGATTTTTTTTTTTTTTTATACTACGCTTGGAACGGGAGCGCCCCTCCTATTTATAGATTTTTGGGGCCTAGGAGGTGGGCCGTTGTGGACCTTTCCGACCTTCGAGTTGGGGCATTCTAGGTATTGTACTCCCTAATCATACTAATGATCCATGGATATTTAACGGTATGTTTAGAACTGTGTTATAGAGCTTAAAAGTACTTTTAGTACTAAAAAAATTGTGATAAACAAAAAGTTAATATGTTTGGTAAAATATTTCAAAAGCACTTCTTTGACTTTTTCATTATAAAATAGTTAAAACGCACTTTTGAAAAAAGTTTAAAAATGAAGTTTTTTTTCTAAAAAAGCTCTTTTTAACTATAAAAGCTATATTTTCTAATGCAATCTCAAACATGCTCTTAGGGCTAAGAAAATAAGGCTTTTCCAACTTGTCTAACAAGAACAAGTTTGGTAACGCCTTTTTAAGGGTGCTTTTTGTTTGAAATTTTGAACAAGTTTTTTTTTTTTTTTTTTTTTAGTGCTTTTTACAAATTCTGCACCCCTAGGGTGAAATTCACAACAACTGATAACCGTCGCAACTTGCCAATAGGCTTGGAATTCAACATCACTACTCTTCTAGGACCATACATCACCTTCGGACGACACTTGGCAAAGGACGTACCTTATTTGAGGAAACAAGTTAGACACCATGCCTAACTAGGATTGTGCCCTATTAGAGAACGACAACCTGGATAAAGTCATACAAGGTAACTCCACCATTCTTTCATAATCCTATGTATCACTCTCACACAGAGAATTATCAAAGCCCTTACTAACTTAAGCATCGAAGGCATCCTCGTTGATAATGTTTGATAACGTGCTCTATGTTTAGAGGCGCAACACATAGAGCACATCTAATGTAAAGAGATGATAATGTTTGAAAATACATTTACTAAAACAATGCGGAAATGTAAAGGTGTAACAAAATTACAATACTAGTTTAGATGCTTCTTAGGTAGATCCAGTTGTTGGATTTACTAGATCGTAATTAAAGTTAATCGTAAGATCAAATCAACTTTGATCTAACGATTGAGATTCAATTGTTAAGATCTAATGGTTATTATTAGATAATTATTTAATCTAACAGTCTGAATTAAGTGTCTGTTGGATTAACAGTTTAATAGTAGTTTACTACTGTTGAATTAACAGTTTGACATTGTAACACACCTTAGGGGCAATTTCAATTTTTTGTCTTTTCATTATTTTTCTAACAATTTTAAGAAATTATTTATGCTTCAATGGCACCACAATCCTTGAAAGAACTTGCTGCTAATTTCATCAAACTCAAAAGGTTTGGTGGAACTTCCTTCAAGAGATGGTAGAAGAAGATGCATTTCCTCCTTGCTGGTTTGAGAGTGGCCTATATGCTAACAAGTTCGAAGCCTGTAGCACATGATGTTGCATTCCACATCGCCTAGGTATGGAGATAGAGATGTACATAAATGTATACTCGCACCCTTCATGACAACATGTTTTTAAGTCGTGATGATCATGATCCCATCAGAACTCTGCAATTAAGCGAGCTTATGCGATTGTAGTACTAGGATGGGTGACCTTAGGGGTGTTAAGTGAGCAATGGCCTTTCAAGCGAACTCAGGCTCGACTCGTATAAGCTCGGCTCGTGCTCAACTTGATTATTAAATAAGGTGTTTTGTGAACACAAATATTGGCTCGAATATTAAACGAAGCAAGCTCAACTCGACTCAGTTAGGCTCGTGAGCAGCTCGTATAAGTCTCGAATCGTTAGTTGTTCATATTAATATTAAAAATTGATGATTTTTTTTTCTAATAGCATCCTTTTATAATAAAAGGATGCATATCCTCTATCTTCGAAATCAAGTGCCTTACTGTATTGACTCAGACTCCATACTCGGCTAGGTAGGCTAAGCAAATGCTCATATGCAAGCTGGCCTTTTGAGCCATTGAAGAGTACTTGAAGTTTAAATTTATAATAAAAAAATTAAATTAAATATAAGAGCCATCTCGCAAGCGAGTTCGACTTATTATGAGCTTGAGCTCGAGCTCGGGCTCAATTTTTTTGGCTTGTCCTTGAGCTTAGCTCGAGCTCAAGCTCGAGTAAAATTTAAACAAGCCGAGCCCAAACATGGGAAGCTCGCTCAAGATCGGCTTATTTACACCCCTCTATGTGAGGTTGTGAGCATCCTTGGAGAAGAAGGAGGATCCTTGGAAAGCTTGCTTGTTGAGGTAACCCCTACACCCTCTTTGTATGTTGTTGCTAGCGTCTTGATTTTCAATAGCTTAGTTGTTGATATCTAGAAGTTTTAAGCTTTCACAAGTGTTTTTTTTACTCTCCTAATGTTACGATTTTAAAGATGTTATGATATTCATTCTTTTAGAACGTTTTCGAAAAAGCTTTCATCCCACCTTTGTTTTCTTTGAGGTTACTGTGCACTTGAATGTAACTATTTCTTAAAAAGAAAGAGAAATGCTTGCAAAGGCTTTTAAACACCTCTTTGATTCTTTGTGTTGTGCTTTCTTGTGGTACTTGTGTTTCTTTTGAGCCTAGGAAGAGAAGTACCAACACATAGCCTTAGATAGAAACCTAGCACACATTTTGGGGATTTTTGGGCAGAACCTTACTCCCTGGCCGAACGCTCGCCCTAGGGGAAGAGTGCTCTCCTAGAGAATGGGTCACACTCTCTTTTAGCCCAAAATGTGGTCTAAAAGGTTTTAGCAACCCCTTTTTTATTAGATGGGACCTCGTAGAGTTCTTTAATACTGCTTATAACGATGAGTCGTGTTTCGTTATAGCAAAGATTGGTGATTTCAGAGGACTCAATCAACCATACGAGGTAAGTAAACACGTACGAATACTTTCCTTAAAAACGGGGGATATGTTAGTTGACTTACCATGCGTATGATATGAGCATGTCTACATTTTTGTAATAACTTGGTAACTGCTTTTAATAAATGGTTGATAAGATGCATCGTACGACATGGTACACCGATACATGCGGTATAATGGCCATGGGCTTACTATATAGACTTCATTCTATGGTCAAATGTGTGTGTTGTTATATAGGCCTTGGATCCAATGGTGTTCATGACCGGCGCAGCCATTGCCTAATGATTAGTCACAATAGGACGTACATTACTAGTAGTGTGGGCCACCCGAGATCGGACTCGGTTGGGTTGCTAGTGTTATGGACGGTAGCGTACAATATCTAGGTCACCGGTGTTGTATTATAGGTCCCTCGGGACAGCGCCAACCCTACTGAGAATGAGTAATATCTCTGGTAGACTATACATGAGAGCTATGACCTATAAAGCATTAGTTTTTATGCATTAAAATACTTAGGCAATTGCCGCCGGGAGTACATCGTTCTTTATCAAACCAAACGATATTTTCAAGGTGTATTAACGGAGACAATACCTTTTTTAAATGTTTATTAAAACTGCACGCTTATTTCTACTTAATAATAATGAGCTCGTGTCATACCCAATTGTGGCTTACTTATTAAGTCGTTAGACTTACGCTGTTATTACCCTTATAAGAAGCTTGCTTTGAGAACCCAAGAGTGGTGTAGTTGCCACTGTAGACTTGGCTTTAAGATCTTCATGCTATTATCAGGTTTGCCTTATATTATTGTTAGTTGTTCCATGTCTTTAATTTTAAGGATTACACATGTACTGTAATGTTTATAGATTTCTCAGATTTATTTCACCTTCTTCCGCATTAACTTTGATAATGCTTAGAGGGGCGGTTCCCCATTGAGCTACTAGTTGGTTAAACTAGGGTGATTGCTAGTAACCCTACAAGGCTGGTTAAGGTCAGTTTTGGGGGTGTTACAGTATGGTATCAGAGCATACAGTCTTGCCGACCATAGCGAACAGTCTGAGAATAGGCTGCAATACCCTAGGAATAAATCTTAAAAGACCAGAGCATAGGATAGACCTAGGTTCTTTGATTGTTGTTTGACTAAGGTGCGGGCTAGAGTAACAACCCACTCGATCGTTTATTATTAGGTTGGACAAGATCACATGCTCTGCGTTGCGGGCACTTGATCCTGCTCTACACTTTGATGCGTGATGAATGACAACACTGGGCAACTGTTCGAGAATGGCCAACCAAGTACGGGCCTTATGCACCCAGATACAAGCTTCGCCCCAGCAAACGCAAGGTTTCAACCAGGCCCTTACAAAGGCTGAAGTCCCTACCACCAAATTAGATTCAATAAGGGAAAGCACAAGCAGACTCCAAGAATGACCAGATAGCAACGACAGAAGGCTGCTTTCCTTTCCAACACTGACGAGGACTATGAGGCTATGGTCAAGTACGAAGAAGACCCGTCAGAAGAATCGACCAAAAAGTGCAAGACTTAAAGGTTGGCTTTTGAGTAGATAGGTTGCTACTTGACCTTCTAGGAAGTCCAATTCGGGTGAACCAAAAGCAGACAATATTGTCTGTCATTGGGGTGGGGTGTTACATGAAAAAAACGCGTTTTAAAGTCATGATAGTCATGATCCTATTAGAACTCCGCAGTTAAATGAACTTATGCGAGAGTAGTACAAGGATGGATAACGTCGTGGGATGTCTAGTTTGAATGAGCCACAAGTGGACAATATTGTGTGTCAATGAGATGGGGTGTTACACATGACAACGAGACGATTGCTAAGACTCGGGCAAGGATGAAGTGGGAGCAGGATGACTATACTGCAAGGGCCACATTTGCAATGCGATGGTGGATTCTCTGTTTGACATCTACCAAAGCAAATTAATGGCCAAAGATGTCTGGGATGTACTCAAGGCTAAGTATCTTTTAGAAGATGCTACAAGTGTAGTGATCCAAATAATTATTTAGGCTTAAGATAGCTTGATTAGAGAGTTAATTGGAGTTTGGGTCACTAGGGACACCTGTTGTGCAAATTTTAATTACTTGCAAGTGCACGAATCGTTTGCAAGAAAGGGTTTTACAAGTGCGAGATCGATCCCACAAAGAATTGTGTTTTTGAAAACAATTTTATTCTAAACTAATTAAATCCTAACCTAGTGCCAAAAATTGATTTGATTTTTGAAATTGAAAACAAAACAAAATAAAATTAATCAAAAGATAAATACTAAGGTTTCAGAATTCACACTCACCAAATCAAAGCAACATTATTATGTTTGTTCATACATCTGAATTTCAATAAAATCCTATGCACGTTCTTTTTTTTTTTTTTCTAAAAAAATGACCTATTTAAAGATTCCATGAATTCATCCATTATACAAATCACACTGCATATCCAACTTAAATCAAAATCATCCAATGTATCCGTTTGATTAACGAAAAACAAGGGATATCTAATTAAAATTGAAAGATGCAATGTATCCGTCGGATGAAACACATTGAATATCAAACTTTGGCAGAAATATTAATCTAAACAATAATTACAAGAACTTAATCAAATAATTGAATTGAAATGAACATACATTACACTAAATGTCGAAATTGTACGAACAAAACATAAAAATATGCAAACAAATCAATGGTGAGGCTTCATCTTCAACCTTAGTTGAAGGTTTAGCCTCTTATGACAAAATGAATCATAAAGAAACTAATTAACTTCATTAAAATCAAAGAACTTACAAAAGAATTGGTGTTCAAAGCTACAAAAACCCAGAAAACACGAAAATGACAAAGAACGGAGCCCCCTGGTGCGCCTCCATACGTTTCCCTAGAAAAATATGGTATTTATAACCCTAATTTAGGGTTTCAGCGCTTCCAGGTGGGACGAGTGCGCTTGATCGGACTCGAGCATGCTTGACTTCTCCTGCGGCACAACACTCGCACACTAATGGATTACTTGTGGGCGTGTATGCGTTCGAGTGTAAGACTTCTACAATCGAGCTCATATGCGCTTGAGCTTAAGAGTGTACGCTCGATCCTACTTCCTCAGATGACTGTTTTTCCAACCTTCTTCCAAAATCTGCATTTTTCACCTTAAAGCCGTAGTTTCCCCTTAGTAACCTACAAAACATTAAAATACTAAAACTAACACGAAACGTCAGATTAAGACACAGTTAAAGGACTAACAGATGAAAATTAAGGGGTTCAAATATGTAATATTTGACACTCATCAACACGTGGAGGGGCATTTTTGGAATTTTTTAGTTTCGGAGTAGTAGTAGAGGAACGGTCTCGTAGGGGACCACATGAGCGCTCGCCTGGCACCAATACACGTGCGCTCATGCGGGGACTAGGCCGAGCACTCTTTGACTTTTTGTTGACCGTTGGTTTTTGCCCATACATGCCTCCTGCAACTAAAAAACCCTTAGATAAACAGTACACGAGCGCTCGACACTGTAGAACCCGAGTGCTTGCACCTTTTCAAAATTCACTTGTAGCGGCCTCAGCTTTTTCCCCTCTTTAAACCCACACCCTTCCGACTCAAAACCTTTATTTTAGCCTCTGAAGCCTTAGAGAAACTCTGTTGGTTTGGTTTTTGAGCGAGGTTGTGAGTGTCTTTAGCGAAGGAGGTTTTCTTGAAAAGTTTGCTTTGTTGAGGGAACCACTGCGCTTTCTTTGTGTTTTGTTAGGTTGTTATGTTAGCTTCTTGTTTTATAAAAGCTTAGTTGTTAATATCTAGGAGTTTAAGCTTTAATCTCAGTTTAAGCTTTTCCTTTATGATTAGAGTTAATCTTGTTATTTGGAGATGTTGGTTAAGATGTGTTAGAAACACTTTTTGTAGCCTTAGGACTAGTCAAGGAGGCTCAGGAAGCATTTGAACCAAATGAGGTTCTACCTGAACCTCACTGGCCAAATGCTCACCCCTAGGAGACGAGCACTCGACTAGAGACGTTCAGGGGAACACATCGTTGGCTGAGCATCCTACGACTCCTGTTTTCGAGACTTAGGTTCGATTTAGTTGGAATTAGGACTAATAGTAGGTTTCCACAGATTTGGAGAATCCTGATCATTTGGAGGAGTACTCGGAGAGTTTATTCGGCCCAGGTGAGTTTTAACTCACATAATGCTCTCCATTTATTTTCCCGCATTGTACGACTATTTTGTGTACCAAAACATGCATATTTACAACTCTCACGATATACACTTTGCTATACCATGAACTCTATTATTTGTGAAAATGTGCTACTTAACAAGAAAATGACTTGGAGATTTGTAAAAGCATGCATGTAAATTACGAACAAGATTAATTGCATTGTATGACATGGTACACCGGTACGTGCAGGATAACAGACATTGGCTTACTATACATATTAACTTTATGGTCAAATGTATGTGTTGTTATATGGGCCTTGGATCCAATGGTTATTTGTGACTGGCACAACCATTGTCGAATGGTTGGTCAATACAGGACGTACATCATTAGTAGCATGGGCCACCCAGGGTCAGACTCCCTCGGGACAGCGCCTACCCTGCTGAGAATGGGTAATATTTTGGGTAAACCATATTGTTGAACTATCATTGTTTCTCATGATTATATATATATATTGCATTCCTAGATTACTGTCATACCTAAAATGTTGCATACTTTACCAAATGGAATTCATCACTAAAATGGCATGGATATCTTTCACTAAGTCCTTGGGCTTACCATTTAAATAAAAAATTAAAAAAAAAAAAAAAAATTCCCCTCGATTATGTATAAAATTGCACGGTCTAGCTAGCGTAGAGGAGGAAGCCTTTGGACTGGATCATGGTGGTTGTTAAGGACCTGATTCAGGTCATTTTTGAAGACATAGACCCGGTATGACTAAAGTCCATGTGAGACGATGGAGGAACCATACAAGTAGAAATGATAGAGATAGTGATCATGCTTTCACTACTTAAGATTAGGCATTGATTTGTTATTTTCAGACAATGATTTGGGTTTGTAACCTATATTTTAATGATCGGTCTTTGACCATACATTTGATGATCTATATATCATATGATACTTTATCTTTACTCTGGTGTTTATGCTTGTGATGTTTAGTTATTGCTTTCTATTCTTGTGGTTTAAAGTCTTCCGCTGTATTCTCTCGTTTAAGAGAGATGATGATCCCTGAGTCTTGTCCCGTGAGGGATGTAGGTTGGGAGACGAACTATGGAGTCAATTACCACTTAATTGATTTTCATGGGGCGTTACAACAAGTAAGAAGTTATTGGCCTTTAAATTTATGAATTATAAAATGGTTGATGCTAGACCTATTTTTGAATAGTTTAACGAAATTCTGCATATTTTAAGTCACTTTAGTCGGCATAACATGAAGATGGATGAGGAAATTGTTGTCTTATCCATTATTGACAAACTTTCTCCCTCCACTGGAAAGAACAAAAGAAAAATTTGAAACACAAAAAGGAGGAGATAATTGCTGATTAGTTAGGCCAGAACAAGGAAGAACAAGGATTTCTGTCCTCGAAAGTGCATATGGTGGAGGAAGGTTCTTCTTCAATGAAACATTTTCAGAATAAAAAGTCCAATCAGAAGAACAGAAAGAACTTTTACAACCAGAAACAAAACCAGAACCATGAGAAGAAAACGAAGTTCGATTGCTAACATTATGGCAAGCCAGGCCACTTCAAGAAGGACTGCCATTTTTTGAAGAAGAAATAACAAGCTTTTGACCGAAAGAGTTTATGGCCATGATATCCGTGATCTGCATGCTTAAGGAAGATGGTTCATGCTGGATTGATTCATGTGCTTCAAAACATGTCTTCAAGGAAATGAGGCTATTTAAGACCTTTGAAACAATGGAAGATGGTTGCCTTCTCTACATGGGAAATTCATCAATTGTTGTTGTTAAAGGCAAAGGAATAGTGAATCTGAAATTCACTTCTGGAAAAGTTCTTACTCTAACTGATGTGTATTATGAACTAGAAATTACAAAGAACCTCGTGTTTGGGGGTCTTCCTAATAAATTCGAATTTAAGTGTGTTTTTTAGTCAAATTAATTTGTGTTGACCAAAAGGGGTCCTTTTGTTGGGAAGGGTTATTTGTTTGAGGGTATGTTCAAATTGAATCTTATTAATAAAGTTGATAATTCTGTTTATTTGATTGACTCAGTTTCTTTATGGCAAAATAGATTAGGATATGTTAATACTAGAAGATTGCTTGATATGTTTGTTTTAAATTTGATTCATAATTCTGTTAATGATATGGTTGATAAATATAGAATATGTTTGCGAACAAAAATTACTATAAAACCTTTTCCAAAAGTTGATAAATCTTCTACAATATTACAACTTGTGCATAGTGATGTTTGTGACATGCATAACAATCTTACAAGAGAAAGGAAAAAATATTTTGTAACCTTCATTGATGATTTTTCCAAATTCTGTTATTTATATCTTATGTTTTCAAAAGATAAAGTTTTGGAAAATTTTAAACTTTACAAAACAGAAGTGGAAAATCAATGTGATGTCAAAATTAAATGCCTTAGATCCGATAAAGGAGGAGAATTTCATTTTCCTTCTTATTGTGAACCTATAGGCATTATTCATGAAACATCCATTGCTTATACTTCACAACAAAATGGAGTTGCTAAAAGAAGAAAATAGAGCTTTAGTTGAAATAGTAAATGTAACATCCCCAACCCGTTAAGGCTAAGTTTGTCAATTTTCTTCATTTACAACAAACATTTTTGCAAAGATCTGTAAGGTCTATCAGAGTACTTAATTTTAAATGATACTATCAATGTATAAAACACTCTTCAAGAAATTTTATTACAAGCGAAATTAGGAAACATTAAACTTTAGTTGCGGAATATCATATTATTACAATAACTGATATGAAAAGACTTAAAAGTTAATAATTATTCCCACCCCCATTCCGGCCTCCTATTCCAGCGTCTTTTCTACCTGAAAACAAGAAATAAAACTGAATGAGCCCAAAGGGGGCCCAGCAAGTAAAATCCACAACCATAAATAGTTTTACTCCTTGTTCTCAGTTTTAAAAATCGTTTTCACAAATAAATATACATTTAGCCATAATAATACATGTATGTACGGTTGCATCTCCCGTAGCATATACATACTATTACCTCTAGTAATAAATCATCGTCATAAATTATCTTTATAAATCATCATTGTAAATCATCATAGTATATCATTGTTGAAATTATATTATCATTTTCTCATATTAGGGCCCATGTACACTGTTACCCCTGTAGCCATGCCCGACCGTCAATTAACTCTTTCTCTTGGTGCACTCAACGGTCTGTTGATGGAATACCACCTTCTGGCATAGCCTCCTTCAGTGGTTTCACCTCCATCCGAGTATCGGTACCGAACTCTCATCTTTACTTATCTTGGGGCCAAAAATACTCTCCTCCATACATGTGCCCTCATTTCATAAACATTTAACTCATTTCTTGTACTTTTCTTTGTACTTCTTTTGATGCATCTTAGGGCAACATGTAGGAGGGTTTATCATTATTCTTCTTTCTTATAATTATCATCATTTTTCAACTTTCTTTTCTCAAAAATATAAACTTGTTGTACTTAGAAAGCATTTAAAGGAATAGAAACATTCTAAATAATTCTTTTAGAAATCCTTCATGCATGCAATATGTCTCCATGATAGGTAAATAAAATAATCATTTACAGTTTGATACAAGAATGAATAAATAGCATGACATGAAGTAACTTTAGAAGGGGTAGTGAATTTACTTACTTCTAGACTGAAGCTAAAAGTGGTCTGAAGGATCTAGTTGCTCCAATCTGACTAACACCACTAGTATATCTTTTGAAACAAAATTCTCGAGTCCGTTCTCTCTCGTGTTCTTTCTTTCTTGCAACGCTTTGTCTCGCCCTTTCTCTCTCTGTTTTGTGTAAACACTTAGAGAAAGAAGAAAGACCGAGTATAAAACGGAAGAAGGAAGAATATGTGGAAGAGAAGGGAGAGGAGTAGTGAAATTTGTGAAGGGGAAGAACTCTATTTATAGGAAAAAAACCAAATACTATTCTACCTTCCATTTTACTATTCCATCTACCAACACTATTATACCTACATTTATCCACCTACAATTCCACCCTCATTTTACTATTCCATTTACCAATACTATTATACCTACCTTTACACATCTACAATTCCACCCTCCTTCTACCAATACTATTTCTCTTACCATTTACTATCCTATTATTTCACCAAGTACTATTCTACCTTCCATTTTACTATTCCATCTACCAACACTATTATACCTACATTTATCCATCTACAATTCTTATTACCATTTACTATCCTATTATTTCACCAATTACCATTCTCTAATTACCATTCTCTGTAATATCATAAATTTTTCCAGAATTAAAATCATAGGCTAAAATGAATATCAAAATAACATCATAATCTATTTAAATAACTTTGAAAATTCCGGGGCGCTATAGTAAATGTCTTGCTGTATAATTCTGGACGTAATAAGAGTTTTTGGGGTGAGGCGTTACATACAGCGTGTTATATATTAAATAGAGTACCACAAAAGAAGTTCAAGATTACCCCATATGAATTATAGAAGAAAAGAAAACCCAATCTTAATTGTTTTAAGGTATGGGAGTGCAGGGGCTATTGTCAGATTACTTGAACGTAAAATCAAGAAATTGGGACAAAAAGCCATTGAATATATTTTCTTGGGTTATTGTAATACTTCAATAAAACATCGAGTTTTAAAAGGCTAATAATTTACTACAAAGTGACAAAACATTTTCATAAAACTTAGTTTTAAAGCCCAAAGACCTAAACCCCTTATGAGTAACCCAACTCCTTGAGCCCTTTTTAAGCAAAACCTTAAAAACCCACTCATTGACCGAACGTACACTAAATGGACCACTCAAACGTATGCCCCTGACCTAGAGTGCGCGTGTACGCTAGGGGGACCACCACGAGCGTTTGTTGACTAGTCTTTGAGCTAGGGGTAGTATCCAAAAGCACGTCTGATCCCTTTTATCCATTGTGTAGACAAATGTTCGTCCCACAGTACCCGAACGTTCGCTGACAACTCTAAAAAGTAATTTTAACCCATTCTTCACCTTTTCATAGAAGAGCACGCCCCAATCCCCTATATAAACATTTCCCTTTGACCCTCGGACCCCTCCTCACACCAAGAAACCCTAACCCTAGAAGTGAGGAGTGATTTTGGAGGAGAATGAGGATGCCTTGGTGGAGTTTTGCCATCATCAAGGTAATTTCTTGTTCATTCCCTTATCCTTCATGTTGTTCTTACTACTTTCTTGGTATTACAAGTTTTCAATGTGCCTTGACAAGTTCTTATACCCATTTTTTTTAAAGGACCAAGAATGTTTTAAAGAGTTTTTAACCTGCCTTTGATTTCTTTAAAGTTTGCATGCTAGCATGTTTTGTACTTTGCATGTGTCCATTAGAAGCCTAGGATGAGATTTACCACACACTAGAAGCAAAGACCATGTTTAGGGCTTCAGCCTGAAAGTATCCACCCTTTGGCCAAACATAGGCCCACGGGACCGAGCGTTCACCCAGAGAGCAAGACATACTCCTAGTGACCCAATGTAATACCCCGAATTTTTAAATCATTTTAAAAGGAGTTTTAGCTCCTTATTGAATAAGTTATTAGCCTTCTAAACCAGCCCTAAACAGAAAACTGTAAGCCACCTCAACAGAATCAAGCACTAAGCAACTTTTAGAAGCAAAAATCCCAAAACACCCTCATTGGAAGAGCGCTCTTCCAGGGGACCACACAAGCACTCATCTGAACCTCACGCCACCCTCGTGAAATCATACCTCTGATAACTTTTGGCCTTTTGTGAACAGTACACGTGCGCTCACATGAACGGTACACGAACGCTCATTGACCAATTTTTAGACCCTTGGTTAATACCTAAATCGTACGTGTGAAAAGCATTTTTTGGCCAGTTATGAATAGTACACGAGTGCTCGGCCATAGACCACACGAGCGCTCGCCCCTTAAATACCCCATACTCCCATTTGACCCCAATCTCATTTAGCCTCTGAAGCCTTAGAAAAACTTTATTGCCTTGATTCTTGAGTGTGTGTGTGTAGGGGTGTTAAGTGAGCAAGCTGCTCGCGAGCTTGGCTCGTGCTCGACTCGATTATTAAATGAAACACTTCGTGAACACAAATCTTGGCTCAAATATTAAATGAAGCAAGCTCGGCTCGACTTGACTCGGCTAGGCTCGTGAGTAAGCTCGTATAAGCTCGTGTGTGTCTATATATATATAACACAAAATTAATTATAAATCTCATAATTATTAAAATCTTAAAATTGCATTTATATTTAAGCGTTAGAAAAAGAAAAATTCTAGACCCTTCGTGATCAAAGAGAGAGAGAGCAATCATTAAAAAGACCCCGATTCAATTAGAGCAGACCCAAACGAAAGGAAGAAGAATCAAGGAGAAACTATTAAGGGAGATTGCGAAAGGCAGAAACTATTGAAGATTCAAACAAACCCAAACACCATCACTACCTATCTGGTGAGCGAGAGTAAGAGAGTGGGAAATCAGAGTTTTGTAGGGGGCGTTGTCCCAAGGCAGCTTGAATACAACCTGTTAACTTGTCCCACATTGTTAAGAAAATACCAATCCCCAAGTTTGCTTATCTATAAGAGGATGCATATCATCTCTCTTTGAAACCAAGTGCCTTACTGTATTGACTCAGGCTCCATACTCGATTAACCAGGCTAAGCAAATGTTCATATGCAAGCTAGCTTCTTAAGCCGTTTAAGAGTACTTGAAGTTTAAATTTTTTTTTTAAAAAAAAAAAAAAAATTTAAATATAAGAGTTATGAGCTCGAGCTCAATTTTTTTTGCTCGCCCTTGAGCTCAGCTCTAGCTCGAGCTCGAGCTCAAGTAAAATTTAAACAAGCCAAGCTTGAACAAGGGAAGCTCGCTCAAGCTTTTCTCGTTTACATCCCTAGTTGTTAGAAATAGCTTGGCTACGAACTGTACTTGGTAGTACATTGTGTATTAGATGCTCATGTGTTCCAAAATGAATTTCGAAAGGAAAAATAATTTCACTTGTATCTCGAATTTCACAAAGTTGATTTTTGTGCCAATCCCAACTAGCCTTGTTTTGATCCCCACACTTGTTTTAAGAAAGTTCCTTGCCTTTAAAATTACTGATTTCAAAGAAAAAGGGAATTTTGGCCCCACAACCAAGCACTCACCCAAAACCCCATGCGTCCCTCTTTAAACGAATGAGCACTCCTTTTAAACCCTATTCCTCCCAGTTTCTCTCATTTTCTCTCAATGCAGTGGTTTTCAACTATGCCTCCTTGGATTTCATGTTCCAATTCCACTTCTAAAACGAGGTATGAGATTTTAACTATTTTGAACTCAAAATTTCTAGTTTTATGATTTTAGGGTTTTTTATTTGGGATTTTCAATTTCTTGCATTTCATGTCATCTAGCTGGTTAGTTGCAAACTAGGATCATGCTATAGGTTAGGCACTTGTGATTGGAACATCTTTTTCTTCAAATCACCACATCTTCAAATTTGGGGATTTTTGCCCTAAATCTGAAATTCTTTTGTTTTCTTGACCTCACCATGCATGAATGCATGGCTTATGACCCAAACACCCTCATATTGACTTGTGAACAAAACCCACTCACTTTCGTGATCAATTTTGGCCAACCCGAAACCCTACCTTTTGGATTTGGGGATTTTGCCCTAAATTCAAAATTCTTAATTTTTGTAGTTTCTGTTGGACCCTATGGGGCAATTGAAGCCCAAACCCCTTAATTGGAATCCCGACCTACACCTTTGACCGATTGGATTCGGGAGTTTTTGCATAATCCAAAAATGACCAAAATACCCCTCACTGCCAAATTGTGTATTTTCGCCTAACTTGGGGGTGACCTTATTTTGTTAAAAGTTCGGGCCTACCTATTGAGCCTCAACCTTTTTTAATTGAAGGCCTGACCTATGAACCTAGCCGTTTGAACTCTGGCATTTTGTCCAGACCCAAAAATGACCAAGATGCTCTTCACCCTAAAACTCCAACTTTCATACCTTGGTAACTTCGCGTCTTAAGGTCGCCACTATGAGCACTTGCCCTTGGAGCAGTATCAAACACCTTGAGCCATCAACCTTAACCCAAATGAATTTCGGTATTTTGCCCGAGTTCAAAATTTCTAAAATACTCCGAGACCTAAACCCTAATTTCTATAATTACCCAATCACCCTGGTATCCTCGCATCTTGAGGATGCTGTTGTATTGAACCAGCCTTAAGGCACACCACTCATTTTGGTGCTAACCTTTAAATGCAAAATTTCCATGACACCCCTGAAAGCCCAATATTGTCTACCTTCCCTCCTAGTGGGTGTTCTTGCTAACCCCTTGAACAATTTGAAATTTAAGCCATACTTGACATCGGAAACCTACCTGTATGCTCAAAACTCTGTTATTGAGCAATAGAATCACATTTTCCTTCAAACTACGAACCAAACCCTTTGCAACCCTACTAAGTTTCCATTTCAAACATCTCTATATTTTTCCAATGTTTCCCTGCATTTTCCTAACACTTAGGGGAAATTTATGTTTCTAAGATTAGGCCACCACTTTTGTAGTTGGATGAATTCAGGTTGCACTTAGAATTGATAGTGATAGTTTTGAGTCGATGCGGGACGATGGCACGAACCAAAGCAAACGCCGTAACTTCATCCTTCGCCAACCCAACCTGATTCCGCAGGACCCGAGCCCATCTTTAGGAAGCTCAGGATCTTGACTCCGACGCCGATTTCGAGATGGTGGAGACGGAGGAGGCTATTTCAGATAATTTTTCAGCTCACAGTTCCGATGCTTCCGCCAAAGACAGCATCGACACGGATGAGGACGATGCCCGCCTTATTTACAACCGCAATCGCTTTAGGGCTGCCAAAGCGAAGTGCCGATATAACTCTCTTTACCCCAATATCATTGTAGAAAGGAGGATGGATGTGCACGACATGGGCCAGTCACCGTCAGATGGCCAAACGCTTTGCCGATGGGTGCCCCCATCAGATGAGCATGGAGGGAGAATGGGGCTTTCAGATCAATGACCTTTAGCACGACGACCGGCTAGTATACAATGTGATGATCAGCCGAGTCCTTCCAATCAAGAATCTCGCTACTGTTACATAAGATAGGGCTCTCCGCCTGTATTCCCTTCTGACTAGGAGCACCATCGACCATAGCTTCTTCGTGCAAACTATTGAATAAAAAAAATCGTAAGTTATTACCTAATCCATGCAAAATATTTTCTAGCTTTACTCTCTCTCTCTCTCTCTCTCTCTCTCTCTCTCTATATATATATATATATATATATATATATATATATATATATGTGTGTGTGTGTGTGTGTGTGTGTGTGTTGAAAATAATAATTTCCTTTGATGAGTATTTATGCATATCTTGTTGAGTAATGTTACATATTCATCTCATGTTCTATTATGATATTACTGAGTTGATGTGGGAGTGCCCATCAACTCTTGGATCAACCTTTTATTTTTTTTTTTTAAAAAAAGAAAAAATTCAAGGGTTGATGGACGTTGCCATATCAACCTAATGATAAGAGAGTCGAATGAGAGATTAGTATATAGGACTCACTTGGTATGAAAAATGGGTATTTCGTTACGAAAATAAATAGTTATTACTGTAAATAGAGAATGATGAAATTGAATAGTTATTCATATTTCTCAAGTTGGTAAAAAAACTTGAATCTTTTTTTTTTTTTTTTTTTAATTCAAATTAATTATTTAAAAAAAAAAAAAAAACTCAAACTAAATTCTTTTAACAAACCCTAAACCTAGGTATTCAGTGGGTGGTTGACCACCTAGTAGCCAGGGGTGGTCACACGACCCTCAAAGTGCCTTGAGGACCCCCGAGGTGTTCTGGTGGTGGTGCGACCCCCTAGGTCCTGAAGTGCGTTTGCCACCCACTGAAATCAACGATTTCATTTTTTTTTTCGTTTGAAAGAAAATATATATATATATATATTGTAAGTTATTCCATATGAATAGTCATACCATTCTAGAAACCAAATGGGGGTCTTAGAGTTACTATATCTTATTTCCTCCTCTGAAGGTTTTAGTGTGTTGACATTCGCGTGAAGAAGTTCAAATTGGTTCACTCCCAACTCGTGCAATACGTGGAGTTATGGTTGCTTATTTGTACAAGTGTTGGAAATGTGAGGATGGAACTTAGGTGGGGATGCAAAGAAGTGGAAGAAATAATGAGAAGATGGGTCTTGATGGGAAGCAAAGAAAAAGAAAATGGGGAAAAAGAATGAGAGATGGGAGAAGTATGAAAAGTATGAAAATGGGAGAAAAGTCTAAAGAAGGGAGAGAGGACGAAATTCTTAACAATAGGAGACCTGTGAAGTTACGTTTTAGGCCTTCAATCATGAGCCTACATTATGCTCCCAATGAAAATCCTTTCCAGTAGATGGAGAAATTTTATATGCGGATTGTGGGAACTAAGATCGACAAGAAGATAAGAATGAAGAATGAGTTTCCATGAACTATGGTTGATTTCATCCTTTTGAAATATGTAGCCAATCTGCAAAAGTGGAGTCACATCATTGAAAATATGCACTTCTATGCAGGGGGCAAGGAATATAGCAAGGATTTGAAAAAGTTGGGTCAATGAAGAATTTAAGAGGAGGAGCTTAGTATTCCTTTGCCGAATCATCTCCAATGCATTTGAATTGGTAAATATCTAGTTAGTTTTACTAGAGGGATATTTTTGTCATCTTAAAAGGTGAAAAGACAAAAAATACCCCTCCAATATAATCATTTGAACCAAATCACTGATCTTACACTCTTTCGTCCATCTGTAGTCCTCCGCCGCTCTCAGCCTTAGTTATGTTGTTTTTACACATCTAATTTTCTCAAAGCCTGATCTATCATCCCCCACTAGTCTTGTCCACCAATATGCCTCACCATCGTCTTCTTTGGCTGTTTCGCACCCTATCAACCCCCTCTATGCCTTCATCTGACCCCCATGCACTAGCGCATGGCTTTGATGGACCTTCACGTGTTGACCTAAGGCTTGTACTTGCCATCCAATCACCATTCTCCTCCACCATTGCTACTGTCTTTGGAATTTTTTTATTTTTTATTTTTTGTGTTCTTGTTATTCTGTATTTTCTGTTGTATTTGTTAGGTTTTGTGAGTTTTAGGCTCCGTTTCTTTCGACCTAAATTGATTTTCATAAAATGATTTCTGCCTACTTTATTGTACCACACCCAACCAAAGTGTCCCAACTATTCAACAAATCAATGAACCGTTTTGGCATAACCCACTATGCACCAAACACTTTAAGAATATAATTCCATAGCTCTCTCGCGACTTCACAGTGGCCTCCCCACTTTTCTTACAATGCAACACCACTCAACCACCGCAATATTCCTCTTTCTCAAATTGTCAAGCATCAAATTTTCCCTAAAGTTGTTGTTGACACAAAAAATGCCACCCTTAAAGGAGCCTTGACTCTCTAGATACTCCTCCATGGGAGAAAGAACCATTCGGATTAACACTTTATAGAACAGCTTCACTTTAAACTAACCCCTTTTGGAAGGGCTCCAATCTAATCTATTGGTTTGTTCAATTGTTCATGTCTTAACTGGACAGAATACAACTTCTTGAAGAAACAGAGTACCATTGCCATCTCCTAATCCTGAATTGGTCAGGTAGAAATAACATTCCAATCGAGATTCCTATCTTGAAGATGCATATTATTCGCCACCCATACATCTTTACTCTAAGCAATGCTAAACAAATCCGGGTAAGAGATTTTCAACGGTTGATTCTCGCCCCAAATATCATGCCAAAAACTAACTCATGATCGAACCCCCACCTTAAAATGGGTAAATTGTGAAAACTTGACCCATCCCCTTCTAATATGTTTCCAAACTCCCACTCCAAATGTCCCCATCCCCTCCTTAGAACACCAATCAACCCTTGTACACTCGTATTTAGTTTCAATCACCAATCTCCATAATGCCTCTCGCTCCACCGCATATTGCCACTGCCTGTATGCATTAACGAGGATCTTGCAAACAATATTTTGCGTAACACAACTTAGGTAAGCCTCTTACTTGAGTTACATCAATTTGCACACTCTTATATGTTGTCTCATAGAGGATTTCCATTTATGGGGGTGGAGGTTTTTCATATGAACTCCTGTTCTTCTGAGTCTCTGACCTCAATTTATTTGAACTGTGTGGAGATTATCAGTATACTAGATCAAGTTTACAATTTCCTCACTATGATGTCCGTCCTTATTATCCTCCTGTTAGGCGTTTGACATGGAATGTTATATTATTTATTTATTGTTTAGTATTGTGAAACTAGAAATAAACAAAATTTGGACTGAACAATTTATTGTTTCCTTTTTTTAACAATTCTAGCAGACAAATTAGTGATCCTGATGATCAGCCTGCCTAAAATGTCTGAGCTCACCAGTGTACAAGTTCTTTAATTTACTTGGAAGCCAAGTTATATACATTTGGGATGAGATGCACTTGAGGAGCCCTAGCTTATTTGAGAACTAGACAAGGCCTCTTCAATTTTTGGGCTTCGGATTTACTGCTCCCTCATCTATTGTGTTTCCTCTACAGTTAGAACTTGTACTGCTATTGTTGTATAAATAAATAAAAAATATTTTGTGCATAAGGATAATGATGTATGAGTATAGTTGGAGATAAATGCACTCTTTATTATTTTCAATTCTTAATTTTCATTTGTATCTTTTATGTTGTAGACTGCCCTGGTTTATTATGTTAATTGGCATTAAGAAAGAGTTGTTTTGGCTAGTCAAAATAACAACATTTTTTGTTTTTGTTTTGTTTTTTTTTTTTTTTCTTTTTATAAGTAAACAACAATTATTGAAAAGCGCAAAAGGCACCATCTAAGTATACATAGAAACTCTTAGCTAGAAAGAGAGAGAGTTTAAAGGGGAAAAAACAAAAAAAAAAAAAAACACTAAAAAAATTTGGGAGGGGTGGGCGCACCTGCCCACCCCCCTTTATATCCGCCACTAAGTTACACATGTCATACTTAGCTATATTGAACTACTACCTCATCAACGCCTTATGACTTTTACGGATGGTCAAACCAACACCAATTTGGCTAATAAATGAGAGTTTTTATAATAAAATAGCAGTTCAATGCGGTTAATTACGACAAATGTTAATTCATGGTGACAACTTAATCTCGTATGGAACAAAAGGCAATTAATCCTTAAAGAAAGAAGATAAGTTGGGATTGAGATCTCCAGCAATAGTTGGGGAGTTGTCCATCAATTGTTTTTGAAATCCTGGCCATTAAATCTCATTCAAGGGTCTACAAGCTGCCACGTGTCTCACTAATTAAAAAATAATAATATTTTATTATTTAAATTTTAAAATAAAATATAAAACAAAATAATAATAATAATAATAATAATAATAGGGTGACCAGCCATCCCAGTTGAGCCATGAGGGTGGTCGGAGCCACCCCCATGGCCCTAAGGGGTGGCTCTTGGGGCACTAGGGGGTGGCTTCAGCCACCCCCAACCGGTCTTTGGGGGTGGCCGAACCACCCCTTGAGGCTATGGGGTGGCTCCTGCCACCACCAACCGGCCTTTGGGGGAGGCTGACGCCACCCCCTAGGCTGAGTTGGGGTGGCCAGCCACCCCCTAAAAAGAAAATGGGGTGGCTGAACCACCCCATGTTTTTTAATAAATTTTTTTTATTATTTTATTTTATATTTATTTTTAAAATTTAAATAATATTTTATTATTTTATATTAAATGAGACATGTGACGAATTTCTAACTGTTAATGAGAATGAATGGCCAAAATTTTTTTTAAAAAAATTGATGGGCAATTTTATGAGATTCCTGGCAATTTTATAAGTATTACCGAAAATCCCAATCCGATAAGTTGAGCTAACTTTCAAAGTAATTACTGTCCCAACCAAAATACACATCAATCAACTATCAAAATTCAACAAAACATGTGTGGTGTCCGCTGTAGCAATTTTCCTGAGCAGGTTGAAGTCAATCCCAGTCTCAATCTCACACCGAACGCATAATGGAATCCCAGCAGCCAAACATGACCAATGTTTTGAACAATCATGCATACGTGTCACATGGACCAACGCTCCGTTTTACACGCTGGGAAGGCTAAAACGACGGCTGACCAACCCGCCGCTTTCCTTCTCCCATTCCACGAGGACTCACGTCTCACGCCCAAAAGCGAAAAACTGTGTCTGTCCTAAAGTCCCCCTTGTCCTTTTCTATTATTTACGCAAACGCCACCATAACAGCTTTAGCATCACACTGGCCAGTACTTCGATGTTTATAGTTCCAAAACAAGGGGTATTTTTGGGAATTTAGCTGTAACAGTTCAGGTCTGAACCGAAGCTTCTTGGTTCTCTCTCTGTAAGCGTGTTTGTGTAACTTTGTTATTCCGTTTGACTTGTGGAAAACGATCTCTTTGCTGTGAAAATTGCAGAGTCTTAAGATTTTGATCTCTGAGATTGCAATTTAAAAAAGGGTCTTGTTAGATTCAGATATTTTGTGTTGAACTCTTGCTCATCACAGGCATTGTCTTTGTTGGTAAGGGTTTTGCCTTCTTTGTTTAGCTGAGTTCATTTTTGCCTTTTGGAGTTTCTCATTCAATTTATTCGATTTTTTCTTTCTGGGTTTGGGTTTTGGCTGTGAAAGAAGAAGTGGGTCGTTTGTATTTTTGTACAAGATTCTAGTTATCGTATGGTTTGTGAGTTTTGAGGGGTTGTATATTGTGGGATTTGTTAGTATAATCAGGTCGAGTGGGTTTTCCTTTGCCCAAGTTTTTCGTTGCTTTGTTTTCTACATCTTTCTGAATTAGTCTTGGTTGTTCGTAATTATATCATGATTGACTTTTTTTTTTTTTTTAATCTGGATTTGTTCTGGGATGTAATTGAAGATATGGATTAGCTACATTTTTCTACAACTCTCTAGTTTCTAGTTGTTAGTGAATTTGAAAGTATCTTTCTGGGAATAATTTTTTACTTTCTATCATGTGTGATTTTTCTTTATGCTTTTTGCTTTTTGGATGGTCTGGAAGATGTTGGCTGCTTTGTGTCTAATGTTACATATTCTTACTGTTATTATTATTTTACTTTGTTTCTTTTTAAACTGACTTTGGTTATGATATTCTCGATTGATCTTCAAGAATCTAGGTCTCTGGCTTTGCTTGGCTGGATTGTACTTTCCTTTCATTTTCTTGGGTTTCTATGTCGGAACTCCATATTTTCTTCGGAGCACAAGTTGCACAATTTACTAGTTCTCTTATTAAAGTATTACATTCTGAAATTATTACTAGTTAGGTATTTGGATGCTCCTATGGTACCTTAATGGGTTGAATATGTTTCATGTATATTCTTTGGGGTTCTGATAGCTGGAAAATGATTCTACTAGTTCTCTTTAGACCTTTTCCACTCTTAGTATTGTATACTTAAAAGGGTTTGCATTAGTGTTTGTGATCACAGATTATTGTTCCATTAACCGGAACTGCTTTTGATTTGTTTTTTTCCCTCCTTTTTGAGTACTTGTTTATGATTGTGGCTTGACATTTCTACGTTCTATGATGATTCCTCACTCTTCAAATATTTTGTTCTTGTATTCGTGTACAATTGTTCTAAGCATGGTTATTTAGGTCTGTATTTGTTTCTAAATAAATTATGGTTATCATATATCAATTTGTTAGCATCATCATATTTAATGAGGTTTGAATAGGGGAGAATCAGAGTTTCTGCTGAATTAGCTTTGTGTGTGTGTGTTTGTATATTATATTTTTGTGGTTTCTAAGCTTCTATATGGAATTCTGTAAGGAGTGTTCTGCATTTTGATTTCAAGTATTGATGATTGCAGGTTATTCTTTCCCGAGGACAGTTTTCCAAAGGTCAAGTACAATGCGTGCACCAGCGCTGCTTGCACATTGCTTGCCTGGGTTGGTGCCCCAGGACCGAGGAAGTCAAAACATGTCCTCCATTTCGGAGAGAGATGTGCATCTCCCTTCACCAGCAGTTGAGATTCTCCCATCAAAGGTACATCCTTATCCCCATCATTAACCATTCCAATCTAAATGTGTCAGGCAAAGGAGGATTCATCACCATACATTAAGATTGTTTCAGCTGGAGGCCTTTTTTTTAGAAGTTGTGCTCAGAACCATAACACTTTCCTCTTTCTACTTTGCAGACAGCTCACCCCTACAAGTATGCTGGGGAGAATGTAGATTTGCAAGGGCTCAATATATTCAAGGTATTTCACACCCTTATTTGACAGTTGTGCTTGTCAGCATTTATATCTTCTCTTGTTGTTACAAGTGAAATTCTTAGTGGAAGATGACCTAATTGTTTGTTTAGGAAATTGATTGTTTTCCGCCAATAGCAACTGGAGAGAGAGAGAGAGAGAGAGAGAAAGAGGTGTTAATGCAGTAAGGATTCTGATATGAGAACAAGGTGCTGCTGGAATATAAACTGTAGGTTTGAAACTTGTACTTACAGGCTCAGTATATATTCTTTTTCCCCCCTTTTCTTGTTTGCCAAGTAGCCTGGGTGGGGGTTTCTGATTTGTGGGAAGCATGGGATACTGAAGGTTGGTGGGACGAGTTAAAAGTATTAATATTCCCCTTTCCATGGAAGAAAAAAACAAAGTAGAATCTTGGTTGTTGTATTTGTCTTCTGTAAAACAGTTGTAGAGGCCATCTTTTCTTTTTCCTTTATCTATTTCCTTCTTTTAAGGTCACTTAAGTTATGTGTATGTTACAAAATTTATCAGCAGAGTTATTTTGGTTCTTCCTACTGCCCCAGTTGATTTAAAAATTTATTTATATGATGTGTTTGTTCCTGGAAATTTACCATTATCTAGATTTCATGGGGAACTTGTTTCATTACTTTGTTATTTGAAAAAATGTCTAGCGAAAGCTAAGGAGGTGGCCACCCTCGCCCCCAAAGTCTCCATTCTCATGCGTTAAAATTGTGGGTCTCAGTATGTTTCTTCAACTTGAGTTATATGAATTTGATTTATGACTTATGAACTGTCACAGGCAAGCCAAAAGTTTGTAAATCTAACAAAAATTGGGGTCTTTCTAAAAAGGCAGCCTTCTGGCCTATGGGATTCTTCAGTCATGATATCTTCCTAGTTTTAATGTTGAGCATTGTGATTGACAACCTCAGAGCATGTTTCTAGCACATATATTATTTGTAAAAGAACGGTATGTTCAGTAAGCCTGATTGATACCTTTTCCAATGTCTTACAGGGAAGAGTTAGTGTTGCTGATATCATCGGCTTCAATGGTTTGGAAATGATTTCCTCAAAACCTGATGGTAGGTGCATGGCATTGCAGTATTCATTTTCAATCTGAAGTTGTCCAATTTGATTCTGCCACTGATTAGGAATAATATTACAAATTTTTTCTTTATTAGTGGCGTTCTCTATACAAGGATTGGATATAATTTTTTTTTTAGTAGTCTCTGTCTCCATGCAAGGATAGGATATATCGAATTACTGATTTGAATTTAAAATTAAAACCTCTTCTGGTTTTGAAGGATATCTGAAATCTTGGGACAGCTCTATTGATCTTGTTAATGTCCTTAAGCATGAGATTCGTGATGGGCAACTGAGCTTTAGAGGCAAAAGGGTCCTCGAGGTAATTTAGTCATAGAGGAATTTCAATTACATGCTATTCCATGCTTCAATGCGACTATTTTCATTCCTTTTCTACACCATTTTTATGCTCTAAAGCTATGAAGCTTGTTGATTAGATGAATTACTATTTTTAAGCTTTTGTTTTTCAATATTAACCTAGATTGGGAAAAGTGAAGCATCCTTCCGTGGTGTTTCCAAGGGGAAGATATATATTAGCTGGGATCATTTTGCTCATGACCATATAGTATTGGCTCGTTTTTTTATATGGCAGACTCCTTTTCTAGAGGATACCACATCCAAAGAATGGTTGAATTGGGTCTGCAGTTAGAATTCTTATCCATGTTGGTTTGATTCAATATATCTATGCATTCAGACAAGTAATTTAAAATTTGCTTGTGTGTTACATTGAATTTTTTTAACTGGTCTTCTGTTTTCAATAGTATAACGGTATGGAAATCTTTTTACTTGCACTTTTTAAGAGTTCTGGGTTATGATAAGCTTCCTCACTCGTGCTTCTGTCAGCACTTTCTCCTTTGATGCAGTAAAAGTTATGTGCTACATTTGTTAGTTATTTATGGTACAGTTTGAGAATTAATTTCTTTACTTGGTAATTCTTACAGCTTGGCTGCACCTATGGACTTCCTGGGATTTTCGCTTGCTTGAAGGTAAATCCCATTAATTCGAGCCTTGGGTTCTTTCCTTTTGCTGATTCTTTTTTCAACATGTACCTAGAATTGTGAATAAAATGACTCATTTTAGTTGCTTTTTTTCTTTTCCCCATCAGCTTCCAGTTACAATCTCTGCTGATGTCTAAAATACACAAAGCATATTGTTGATTTTATGTGAGAACTTGTACTAGGTATCACATGAAAACCATGAGCATGTTGTTGAGAAGCAACATCAGATGGTGGGCATTTAGAATGTTTTCCATTGACAATATTTAATAATCAAATGATTGTAAACCATTGGACTTGAAAATGACCAATGGATTTAGATGGCTTGCAATATGCAGCGATATGATTATATCGTCTGCATATCATATCAAATATCATCTACATATCAAAGATGATCCGCTCTGGTGAAGTTGTAGTTTATATTTATAAGGCAGAACATCACATAGAATTAGACTGCTTGGGAAAGACATGCCCTTTCTTTTGAATTTTTGTATAGGCAAAATCCCCTTGAATTGAGTAGGCTTCAAATTTGTTGGGTTAAATCATCGTTGAGTTGGCATTGTCCTTATCAATGTAAAGACAGTTACACACAGACCTGGTAGGTCTTGAAAGCACAACTTTAAATTTGAAATACAATTCGTGCCATAGCTCATTAGCACTTAGTTAGATACATTTCGAAATATACCATTTAAAGCTAATACATTGTCAGTTGTATATGCATCATGTCACAGAGAAAACATAGAACCAGAAATTTATTTAGAAAAAATTAAACCGGCCAAGGGGCATCAACTAGATGTGCAATAGATCAAAACAAATGAATTTATTTCTTGAATTCATTCATGTTCAGGGAGCTTACACAGTGCACTTTCAAGACCTCAATGCGGAAACTATCAGATGCACAACCATACCAAATGTCCTTGCCAATCTTGAGCAAGCTCGGGACAAGCAGACCCGACAGCCAGAGAGCCCCTTGACTCCATCAAGACAAACTCTGGCTCCATCGGTGCAATTTTTTGCAGGGGACTGGGAAGAACTCCCCACAGTCTTATCTGTGGTGAAGACTGAAGGGTTTGAAGTGACACCAGGGATGAGCCTAAGCTTCTCTGAGGAAGATTTCATGGATGGATGTAGTAGCCTAGATGGTAGCATGACGGGGCAGGAATCCTCATCAAGGCGATCAAGAAAGCTTTCGGGAAGTCGTGCATGGGAGAGGGCCAGTGAGACTGATCAGGGAGAGGGTGGGTATGATGTTATTTTGATGACAGACATCCCATACTCAGTGACCTCTTTGAAGAAGCTATATGTGCTGATAAAAAAGGTGAGTTTCCGACTCATTTGGGAATATTTTGTTAAATCAACATACATGCTTCCAATCTTCTTTGTGACAATGTGGTATCAGATTTCTGGTAACCTGAAATTCAATGGTATCTAGATCCTATAATATTCTGTGATTTGTGAGAAGGTCAGGGAAAAAGGGAAAATTCAAAAGATTATTTCTTTTTGGCATATTTTATTCAAATCTGTGAGTTACTACTGAAATTTGTTTGCTATAGTTGGGCTATCTATCCTTGACAGATTACTCAGGGAGTTGGAAAATTTTTAGATATGTAAGGGTTGGTTGCAATAACTGATGCATCTCATATGACATCTCTAATCTTGTTCAAGGATTGAAAATTTATGCTTATGAACTTAGGTTTTAATCTAGCTTTGTGTATGTGTAATGAGACGACCTTTGTTTTTCCACCCCAGTGCAATTACTTGTGTTGTTGATTTGCAAATGTTGAAGCATGTCAGAGTGTGCTTCAATTATCCAACTGATTTTTCTTATTTTCTTTGAATGGCTAGTGCGTGAGGCCTCCTTATGGAGTGGTCTACTTAGCCACAAAGAAGAATTCTGTTGGCTTCAACAGTGGAGCGCGGCACCTGAGAAGTCTGGTAGATGAAGAAGGCTTTTTTGGAGCGCATTTAGTCAAAGAGATGGCGGACAGAGATATTTGGAAATTCTTTATCAAGTGAACAGAAAATACAGAGACTGCAGAAAATTAGCCAGTAACCTCCCTCACAAATTTTTAGATATTTGTTTATTTGTATTCATAAAAGAAAAAGAAAATATATTTGTTAATTTGTATGACACGGATCACATGCACTCTTTTCTTTTCTTTTTTTCCTTTTGGGTGGGGGGTGTTGAGTAATTAATGGATTTATGTGAATCCAATTGTCCCGCCATGGCTTCTGTAATTTTGTGTTACCCCTTCTTTTCAGAAACAAATGTGCTCCTTTTGTTGAAACTGTAAATCACAAGATTTACTAATTTTATAGTGGAAATAATATACTCATTTTGTTCTTCTGTATTTTGTGTAGTACTATTGCTGGGTTTGGCTGAACTGGAGTTGAATATGAATAGACAAAATCTATGTTAAATGTATTAATATCCCAAGAGCTGTTTGGTTGAGTTTACAGTCATTTTGACAAGTAAATTAAACACATATAACTAATGGTTCTTGAGCCTGCAATTGCACATTTCAATCTCATTCATATAGGAGAATGAGATATCTCATTTGAGATGGAGTTTATTAGTGTAAAAAGATGTCTACTTTGTTTAATAGGGATATAGAGGAGTTATTTTGAGTAGGAATTTATTGGTGTAAAGAGATTTAGTTTCTTTTAAAATGATTTACTTGAGATTTTGATGACAAATTTGAGCTGGACAAACATCAAATCTAGGTTCTGTAATTTTATATATTAATAGACAGTGCTGAATGTAATATTTTTTTTTTCGAGCCTGTAAAACAATGAGAGATAAATGAAAAGGAAAAGGAATTTCTTCCCTCCATCATGGCAGAAAGAAAAGTGCCAAGACAAGTCAGGAATTTCCCTCCACGCCGGAAAGAAAAATGTCGAGATAATTGTCAAGCAGGTAGAAAACTTTCTCAAATTCAGTTTATAAAATTGGCATGTATATCTTGAACATATGGGTGTGTTTGTTAAACGATTTTGGTCTGATACTATAGCAAAAATTGATTGATGTAAAAATTAAAAAAAAAAAAAAAAAAATTAGTTTTGTGGTAATTTCTTTTATTTGAATAGTAATAAAAAGTGATTGCTGGGATGTTAAAAGTAAAAATGTTGGCAAAATGAAAAAGTAAGATGAATAATATTGAAACAAAAACATTTATCAAACGGAGCCATGATAAATGCGTACCTTATCAATTAGCATGTGAAAAGCGCGTGGTCATTAGGCTTCCATTGAAATGCAGAGGTCTTTTTCCAAGCAATGCATTGCCAAGCATGTTGGTGTTTAGTGGTTTACATTTTTCATTGAATTTCTAATGCCCCAAAAGAGCACGAGAAAAACAAGTAGGTTTCATGTACCAAATGAGAGCTCCAAATATCGCCATCCTTTCCCACTGCAAAACTCAAGTTCCAATTGCTTGTCGCTGTGGATTATACCTCCTACAACTCAAGGAATTTCTACTATTTGACTGGCTTTTATTGCAAAATCACTGGCTATGGCGGCTTTTTTTTCTTGGCCTACAAGTCGAGAACATTTTGGATCGGGTTTTGACCCATTTTCAATCTTTCTGATTCTGTATAGGTTAATGGCAGGATACTTCACTTTTGTTACTTTCGGATTTTCTAATGTATTTTTTGGGATCTTCTTTGTATTTCTCTTTTTATGAATGAGTTCTTTAAGAAAAAAAAAATGTATACCATGTTTGATTTCTGGGGACAATAAGAGTTTTTTTTTATTATTATTAATTTGTATCATGTTTCTTGTGGTTGAAAGTGATAGGAAACCAAGGGTTTCTAACTATTGAAAATAAGAAAAGATAGAAATTAAATGGATAAATCGACCACTTTGAGGAGATCGAACTTCCAATTGATCACGTCGAGGGGATCAACCTCCAATTTCTTGCTTAAAGCATATGGCATCTACATCTTATTTATAAAGATAAATGAAGCTTAATATGGACATAAGCGTAGCATGCAAGTAATTGTCTATAGAAGGAAATAAGCGTAATGTCCAAGCAAAAGGAAATGGGGAATATTTTGGAATATTTGGGGATCCCTTCAGAAAGTTGAGGCCCAAGGTGCTTTGCCCGTTTCAGATAGATGGATGATGATGCTAGCAATCTAATACAACTTTCATTATTCCATATCCTCCCCACCTGATCTTCAATCTTGAAATTATATTATTGATAAGTTTTGAACCTGAATTAATAGCTGCAGCCTTGCAAGCCGAGTTTTGAATTGATGATAACCAATTCTGCCAACCCCAACCGACGCCGCCACCGCCTTTGGACTTCCTAGGCCCAAATAGGAAGACGCTATCTAATTTCTAAACTAAAAAAGTATGAAGTTTTTATGAGACATTTGAATCGCTACAAAATTCAGTCGAGAGAGGTTGGTGATTACTAACTAGCCACTCATTCCGGAGCTTAGAGGTGAAAAGACAGTTATGATTAATGCTTATTGACTAAAATTGCAACCGCCTAAGCGGTTAGTAAAGTTGGATAACCGTAGACAGTTAGCGGTTATTAACCAAGAGAAAACCAATATTAACCACTAACCGCTTTTTAAAAGGAAAAATAAGAAGAAAAAAAATTTAGAAAAAACCAGAATAACGTTTTTACGGTAATACCCTACTACATTCGGCATCATTTCATGTGTATATATATAACAGTTGGCGATTTTTTCAAATCTTAGGTGGTTAGCGGTTTTTTCAAGCCGCCTTCAAAAGTAGTTAGATAGTTAGCAGTTCGGACAGTTAGTGGTTAATAGGCGGTTAATAGCTGCCTGCTATTTCAACCCTAGTGGGGCTAAGAAAACTATTTTCAAGTGAATAACATTTGATACAAACTAAATTTACACTATTTTCGATGGACATTATTAAAGATTTAGATAGCTTTTCAAAGATCAAAAATATATTTTAACCTACTACACCTGAGAAAAGCAAGAATCAAGATTTCTCTTCTCTCTATATTACTTCACAAATATCACAGTACATTAATATTTCTTCATGAAACACGAGCAAAGCTTCTTTTTTTTTTTTTTTTGGAGAAGTTAAAGAGTGTATACGAAGGAGACATAGTAGAGAACTGTATTAACTGATCTAAGAAAATAAGGAGCCTTTTAAAAGTTACTGGCTACTACCAATTTCCCCTCGATTTTCTATCAATCTTCTCCAGACCATCTTCCCGCAATGAATCAAAGTCAAGATTGCAATGAGATAGAGGAGAGGAATACTGATCATGCAACCCCCAGATGCAAAATTTACCAGCGTCTGAGAAGCAAAAGGCAAAATATCAGTAAGATGAACTCTAGAAGTAACTGCCAATAAACCAATTAACTTAATAACAGTTGGAGCAAGGTTTTCCAAATCCCATACATGCCCCAAAATTATGCAATGAGTAACCCAGTTTCAAGCAATATAACTGGGAATTAGCAAATTAATCCAAATCATAAATTTGGTGATTCATTCCACAACAAAAATTACAATTTCAAATTGATATAAACGATTCAGAAACCATCATTCGAAGGCGGGAAAAACCCAACAACTGAATTCAGACTTCATTTTCTTTACCCTAAATTTTAGATCATCCTTGATCTTTCTATTCACAGTTAGACCTCATGTTCAAATCAAATTGTAATGTTACTGGTGCCTAGAGGACCACTGTGAATTCCAACTTCTTTTTCTTGATCAGTAATAAAAGTTCATTAAAATGCGTAAAGGTGCAACCCAAGCACGCAAGAAGTGTATAAGAGAGACACCTAACTAGAAGAACAAAAAAGATCTAGAAAAATATGAAAGTCGAAGGCAGCAGCACAATGGTTAAGCGTCTTCAAGAATAAAGCCTTTAATACCACTAATGTCTTCTTATAGTCCTCAAAGCTCCCATCGTTTCTTTCCCTCCAAAGACACCATATAAGGCAGGATGGAATCACCTTCTATATTGCATCAAACTGAGGCCTACCTTGTGCTCTCCCGGAAGCGAAAAGGTCTTCCACCCGACTAGGGATAACCAAGCTAGCCCTACACTGCTAAAGATAGTATTCCAAAAAGCACTAGCAATCTCACAATGAAGTAGAAGATAATCCACTGACTCTCCACTTTTCTTACACATGCAGCACTAATCAACCACAATGACATGTTGCTTCCTTAAATTATCCTTCCTTAAATTATCCATGGAAAGAATTTTCCCTAATGACATTCCAACTTCCAGACTACGAAAGTAATGAAACAGTTTAAAGCATCACAATTAATACATGTCCTTCACCACAAATGATCAACAACTATAATGCTCATTTGTTACACCACAAATCCAAAAGAAAGGGTAAAGCCCCCTTCATATTCTACCAGTAAAATGACAGCCTTTGAATCCTATAACAAGTGATGGCATTTTCTTTTTAGGGGGGGATTGACCCATGTCCTTCATTGGGAGTCTCCAGGGATGTCTATTTATGTAACTCAGGAAAATGGCTTTCAGTCACTCATTCTCGTCTAAAATTCAATTTTGAACGAAAATTTTATCTCAGATAAATCTGATTTAGTTTTGGGTTTGAATTCTGGAGATCATTTTTTTTTTTTTTTTTGATAAGTTTTGAATTCTGGAGATCATAGCAAGATATTTGTCAGCAAATATGTTCGCAGGTATAAAATCATGCTTATATTTGACAATATGATTGCAGTCTTCTTAAGTTTGAACAATTAGTTTTGTTAAGCACTTAATACGTAGTTTCTCTCTTTTGTAACAAATTCAAGGTTAAGGTTTGTGCTTTGTTTTGTGAAGCCAGTTTCAAATCAATTCCAGGAAAGGCAAACCCATATTATCATGTTGTCCAATTTCAAGTCCCATTGAGGACAGATAGTTACTAGAGTTTTGAATATAAAACTGTTACAAGACATGCAGCAAGGATTTGTAAGAACATGTCCTTACCGCCATTCCTGCAACGAGATGAACTACAGGAACAAAAAGTTGGTCCACTTTATTCCCTTCTGCATATCCATTAAACGCAATGACCATAGAAAAGGTGTGAATCGTAACAAATGCAAGAGAGATGATTGCTGAGACAAATAAGACAGTGATTGTCAGACAAATAAGACAATGATTGTCAGACAAATAATCCTCATAACACAAATTTCAGAATATCTGTCAACTAATATTGATTCACACGAATAGTAATCAGAAAAGTCCACTTCAATCATTCCTTCACTAATCCTAATCTACATGTTGCACAAATTTACAATATACTTCAATTATTATGTTTTCGTAATATTATAACATATATGGATGCATGTAAGAGACTGATTTTTATTTTTTAGAAGAAAAATAAAATAAAATAAAAATAAAAATAAAACTCAACTCACCAGAAACTAGAAAAAATGGTATCCTAGAGCACCTGTCGACGAAAAATGTAGCTGGACCAAATGCTGGTGTTAAGAGACTCAGACAGAAAAATACAGCATGGGCCACACCATGACCCAAACCACCAGCTGCATGCAATTAAATGAAATTAGCATATCAGATTAGACAGAGAAGATGTTGAGAATCTGTACAAAATGATACTTATTGAAGAAAATTTCCCAAAAAGAAGCAAGGTGGAGGGGAGTGAAAATATTATATTGCAAACAATCATATGTATCTAAAATTTCAGAGGAACAAGAAGGTTCCCAATCTTGATATAAACACCTACTTTGACTATTGTGACATATGCAGCATGCTACATGGTAACACCATATAGTTGGATATTATGCGTAGAATAGATCTCGTGCGAGGGTCATGAGGAGAAGACTTTCTCTGGACAGCCCTTGAAGAGGACCATCGTCGGGAGGATTTGGCTTCTTTCTCCAGCTTTAAGGGCAGCAAGAAGCTAAAGAATTTAGAATGCTCCACCAAAAATCTATTTGGGATTACGTTTGAGAAATAGACCTTTTAAATCAAAAAGCACTTTTTGCCAAAAGCTTCATTTTTAAGCTTTTGCCAAAAGTGTTTTTGGCCATTTTTAGGCTTTTTGGAACCTTAAAAGCGTTTTTAATTTTTTTACTAAACAACTACTTTTTTCTTCAAACGAACTTTTTGAGTGTTAAAACGCACTTTTAGACCACTCAAACACAATCCCAAACAGGCCCTAACTATGATGCTAAAGGCACTTCTTCTAGTCGAGGAAAAGGCAAGGCTCACTTTTTTTGCATTGAGCGCTACGTGTGGGCATTACGTGGGTGTTTGTGGGGTTCTCTTTGGTTGGTTTTTGTTTGGTTTTGGGGGGGTAGGTGATTCATGTTGTATACTTCTTGCGTACGTAGGGGCGCCTTCTGCATTTAATAAAAACTCTCAATTACTTACAAACAAACAAAAAATGTGTAGAAAATTTTCAAATTTGGAGTTTATTGATCTCCTAAATTTTAGATGCTAGATTTTCTTTATAAGCGGTTCTCTAGTATATCTCTTGTTCCCTAGGGCTGGGCCCCTCTTTTGTGCTTTTAATCAATACTATTGCTTGCCCTGACAAAAATTACCTCCTATTGGAAATCAAGAGTATGAGAGTCTTAGCAATCTTTCTGACCTCCTATTGGCCCTATGGTTATATATATATATTCTAACTAATTTTAAGGGTTTCTTTAATTGTAAATAGAGCTTTTGAATGAGGTTCTGCTGATCCCTTCATTACTTATCAAAAAAAAATTTTACTCCTGGCAGCAGCTTAGATCCCGCTAAACCATGGTAAAATATATTCATAATGCTCAACTTATCTAAAACCACAGCAATTACACACAAATAAAATTTGCTAAACGACATATTTCAATCTAGCAAGCAACTACTTTTTGGGAAAAAAGCAGCAAAAAGCACTAAGCAGTAACTGCCTAAATTGCATCCAGCAAGGATGACAGAGGTTATTAACAACAACCTGGTTTTTGAATTATTGATGCCAATAAAAACAAATTATCATTGCAAAGTCAACTCAAAGGTAATTTATAGGAACATGGGGTCACAAGAAGCAATCGTAGCAACTAAATAGGAAAACGAAACACCTACAAAGCTTACCCAGTGCAATTTGCATTTTATCTGTCAGAAATAGGTGTGGTTTTGAAAATTTGTCAGCAAAAGCATCCAGTATATCTTCCAACCTCCTATATAAAAGTCCACCAAAGAAGGTAAGCCAGGAGGAAAAGAATGAGAGAGAGAGATCACACAGATCACCATACCCTACAACATAAGACCAAGAAAATCATGGTTGACAACATCTGTATCTATATAGGATTCTAACATAGATTCTTGTACTTTCTATTTTACTTTTCTAATAGGTAGAAGATTCTAGCATATATCTCTATAAACATCAAATCACAACGCCCTAAGAAAAAAACATGAAAGACTTGTATAAGTATCAGAGAGAAAGAGCAACAATACATTTCAAGCAGAAAGGCTATCATCCTGACATCATGGGAGAGGATCTTTGCAGCATCAAGGTCGTTCCAATGTTCAATTTTGTTTTTGGGAAGTGTTTTAATCTTAAGTTAATTTAAAATTAAAAAATAAAAGCTAGAAACTACGGACTACCGCATCTAGAAACAGTCAGATTCCTAGTTTTTGCAAAAAGAACTTTATCATTTGTAATATGCATAAGCAAAGGTAACAATCTGAACAAGAGACCGGGAAATTATTGACATATGAATAACCTTTCAACAGGCTTAAAAAACTGTGGCATCAGTTGCATGTAAGAGAACATGAGCAGGGAAAACTTGCAGAGCAATTAGGCAGAACCAGCCCCATAAGTAAAAAACTTGCCCTCCCTCCCTCCTGATAACCCTTTTCTTACCCTCAAATCCACTGTAAGTTCTTTCAGAAATTGTCCAAATATTTTTTTCATTAACCCCCACATTCTGAATTCTTCTATTTCCTTTTCACAATCAATGGTTTCAACCCAAATCTATCGCTTAATACAGACAAGAGAAAATTCAGAGCATGAAATTCTAAGAGGTTAGCTAAATAAATTCCAGACTGTGCTTGGCAAGTATATGTTCTCTGAAGAAATAGGGCCTCATCGAAGCATATGATGAATAAGCAACATGTGCATGTATTTCAATGTGGCATTGCTAACCACAAAACAGAGAACTCCAACCACAACCCCACCAACCCTGAAAGAAAAAGACTTTTGCCAAACTAGTGCCAAAGGTTTTAGAAATAGAAAGGATATGTTCCATTCAACACTAGTTTATATATTTTGGGGAGGATGAAGACTTTCCATACCCTTTGGGTGATTTTCCCCCTGCCACTTTATTGGATTGGGCTTTGCTGGGGGATGAGGGGAATGTAGACGCAATAGAGGATATCCTTGAAAGGTTAAGGGTAGAAGAGAGCTTCTGAATTTGGAATGCTCCATTAACTACGATGCGAAGGGAGCATCATCTAGGCGTGGAAAGGGCGAGGCTCATACTTGTTAGCGTTTGAGGGTTTTGGGTTTGTTGCCTTGTAGGTGTTGGGTTGGCAGGCGTTTTTGGATTGTTTGAGTTGTTGGTGCTCTTGCTGTTTTTGGGGTTTTGGGCTTGTGAGAACCCTTGTGTATACGGCCCCCGTGTACCTAGGGGTGCCTTACGCTTTTTCAATAAAGATTTTCATTACTTATAAAAAAAAAATATAGTTTTATATAGAATAGCTTAAATTCATACAACTTTTCAAAGAATAGTAGCATACATGTATTGGAAGGAACTACCACAATATGGACTTACTTGTAGACTTTCCAGAAAAGAACCCGAAGCCCTTCTTGAAAAGCAACAGATGAGAATATAAGTAGTCCATAAGGCCACCAAGTCGTTGATTTCAGAGGAAGAAAACCCCTCCACACTCCCGCCAGCACAATCAGACTTATTAGCCACAAAAGCGTACTACACGTATGAAACAAGAAAAACTATATAAACATGTTATGTGAAAACTAACATGTGGATAATGTGCTCCTGTCCTTTTGCATTTCATTTTCAAATTATTTTTCTAGAATACATCCCAAGTATGAGGAGAGATATTATATCTAAACTACTATATTCTTATTCGTCCTGGAAAAGCTCATTCTAACCCCATCTATGCCCATATAAAACTTGTGACAACAAGAATTTTTGCAATTCAAGTTAAATCCTTTCATTTCCTATTGATCTTGAAAAAACTGAATTACATGAGAACTAAACTGAATTACAAATCATGCATGTAGACATACATATATAACTGCACGTCTGTGGGTTTATATGTACAAATGTAGTCATTAGTTCAAGCTAAAATCCGATATGGTAAGTTGATGCTGACGATTTTCCATCTAGCGTCTAACAAATCATCACACTTGACAAAGTAACAACTATTATTTGAGCTTAACGCAGGAATTAATTAACGATGAACTCAGAAATTATTTGGAAAGAGAAAAGGGACAATAAAGTGCTTCATTCTATTCATCAAATTCGCCTTCCCTGTAGTGAATTAGCTACTCCACACTCAGATAATCAGACTACCACTCTGTTTGGTTGCCGTGAAAAAAAAAAAAAAAAAAAAAAAAAAAAAAAAAAAAGAAAGAAAGAGACCCCGATCGAATGGCTACAACATTTCCCCTTCCGAAAAACAGAGAAAAAAATAAATTAAAAAACATTGTAAGAAAATTTAATTAAAAATGATAGATAGTGGAAAAAGAAAGGAGGAGGAGAATGAAGAGAACGGCGTCGTACCTAGAGAGGACAGTGAGGATCAAGAAGGGCTTCTTGGAGATGACGGAGGCGAAGAGGGAAAGAGACGGGCCTAGCGTGAGCAAGGCGTACCCGATCCCTGCCGCTACTGTCATGGCCCCCCCGCACTTCTTCTTTGGGGTTTTGAGGTCTGAGGAGAAGCAAGCGAAGCGAGAGCCACAGTTGAAGAAATCAAAGTGGAATGGTTGAGCCCATAAAAACTAAAATAAAAAAATAAATAAAAAAGTTGAATCGTTGTACTATTGACTCTTGTGTGGGGCCATACGTGGATGAGTATGATGAGTTTGTAAATTAAACAAAAGGAAAAAATTCTTTTGCGCCAAAACATTTAAAAATAAAATAATATATAAATTATAATAATAATAATAAATTTTAATAGGACATAATTGTTAGTGAAAAAAGAAAATTTAAAGGAAAATGTCCACGTACCCTTTCAAACTATCATATAATTGACAATGTCTCTTCCAAATTTTTAATTATAATAATATCTCCCAAAACTATCAAAAAGTGTCATTATCCCCCCATTGACCAAAATACCCTTCATACAATAGAAATATAAAATTAAATTAAATTAAATTAAAAAAAAAAACTAAAACTCAATTTTTTTAAAATAAAAAATAAATAAAGAAGGGTGTTCGTTTTTTTTTTTTTTAAGAAAAAAAAAATAAATTTTTTTGGTTTTTTTTTTTTCAAAGTTATTGGAGTTCATTAGCTATGAGTATTGGCTGGAACTGAACAACCTAGCCTAGGTAGTTAGGACCTTCCAATTTGAAGAGTTGGGAGAAGTTTGGTGCGAGGAAGAGCTAGAAGCAGCCATGTGTGAGTGGTGACTCTTAATGCTTTGATACCATGAAAGTTTGAAGGAAACTGTTTTGGTTTTCTTAACCAATATCAGCAAGTGTATTCGGTATATGTAGCCAATAGGCTCAAGTGTAATTACAAGGTGTGGTGATTACAAGAAGGAAAGACCAAACATAACTTTACAAGATAGGTAAAACACGAAATGGTAGAGAAAGGAAATTGAGGAACTCAAGGGTGTGCTGAGTTGATAGCACTGCTGGAGGAAAACCAGCCATGACTCTTAAGGAGTTGGACTTGCAGCATGAAATGAGGATGAAAGGCTGCTGAAACTGCTGCAAGCCAGCAGAGATTAAGGAGAAGAGGCTGCTGATGTGTGCTGAAGTGGGCAGCAAGTTTCCATGAATTGGGGCAGAGAGGCGGCTGCTGTGATGAGCTCTTGCAGGAGAGCTGTTGTAGAGTGCAAGGCAGCATGAAAAAGGGTCTTGTATGGTCATCCTTTGGATCTTCTGATTTACACTTAGCAGAAAGTATGTTTGTGTGTCCTGCCTTAGCATTGTTGATCCAGGTACCTCAAATATATATTTATCCTTGTATGACTGATTCATCCTTGTGACAGATTTGGTTTACTCTGTTTCTCTTTGTTAAGTGCCCCAGGTGATTCTGATATTATCAAGTCACCCCCTTGTAATCAGTGAGATTTTTTTTGGTTATAATGCCCTCAAGTCCTAAAACGAATATAATTTTATTTTAATACCTTTGGTAGAGTTTCCCAACCTTCCATTAGCAAAAGTAGGTTCATGTTAATGAGCATAGGAAGACCCTGATTTTGTAGTGAGGGGAAGATTGTGGTTCTGCAATGGCCATCTCTAACTCCTCCCCAACCCACACAAAAAGAAAAAAGAGCAA
The DNA here is from genome assembly GCF_965113065.1 of Corylus avellana. Lineage (NCBI taxonomy): Eukaryota > Viridiplantae > Streptophyta > Magnoliopsida > Fagales > Betulaceae > Corylus > Corylus avellana. Next base: position 30,125,485 of record NC_142491.1, read on the forward strand.
GACTAAGCAATCCTCTTTTCGTGGTTCCTTGAAGGTCATCCGTTCAAACAGAAAGGTAATAAACAGATTTCAAATTTTGAATATAATTTATCTAAAATTTCTTCTGCAGCTCTCTAGGCTATTCAAATCAGAATAGTTCAACGGCCACCAATATGAAAGTGCTTATATCCATTTTTCATACTGGTGTTAGTTAAATTTGGGTTGAGCACCAAGCTATGATCAATAAATTAAAATATCCTCACACTCATATAGAAAGTAACTCATTAATGATGATTTCTTTTTCTTGGTTAAGGTGGTATCTTCTGGGGGAGGAAGATCATAACTCTCCATAAAAGAGAAAAGTAATCCATTAATGAGTTGGTGTGTGTCTGTGTGTGTTAAAAGAGAGAGTTTAAAAGGTTTTCTAACTTATTAGTCAAAACCTGCTTCTGCTTATGAAATGAAAGAAAAAATAGATAACCGAAAACAAATCTCAACTTCTGGCTCAATGAGAACAATTAAGAAAAAGAAGAAGCCAGTTGACAACAGTTTGCTCCACTATACAAAACACTATAACATCCCCACAAAGCATAAATGAAGACACTATCAATTATGAATATTTGCTCATGCTATTGTTTACTGATTAAAAGAAGTTAACAAATGGACTTTAGACTAGTTTCCACATCTGCAGCAACCTTAGAATAACCTTTAATTAAGCATCAAAAAAGAAGAGATTGTTTTAATGCTTGATTGGTGCAAAATCCATGCAATCTATGGCACTTAAAGAAAGAATTAACAGAGCTCTAGGGGAGGCAGAGGCCTAACAATGCCAGTATCCAGCCAATATGCAGGCTAACATTGCACAATGGTTCTCTCAAATTAAGGAAAACTATGGAGTTGAACAAATGCTGCAAGCATATTATATAGTGGAAAAAATGAATACAATGTACATAACATAATCCGATTTACAAGTAACCTCTCTCAGAAATGAGGTGTTATATGCTATTGTTGTTGCCTATACAAAATTTGATCAAAACTAATTTCAACCCCTAAGCCCCGGCACAAGTTGTGAAAGTAAAGGGATGTTGCCAACAAGCTAAAGGCCTTGAGCGGATGAGTGGTTTTGGGAAAATTGCACTCCAGTTAATTTGCTCAGCAGAAGAATCAGCAGGCTCTTGGATCACCTCCTCCACTCCCTCTTCTGATGAAGAATCTGGTAGGGGAATGAAACTACATCCAAATGGGAAAGATGTGACCGCGTTTGTATTTTCAGCTTTAATCTCTGGAACCTCTGCCTCCGATAAGGTTATGAAACTACGCCCAAAAGGAAAGTGTATGAAGCTACTCCCGAAAGGAAAATATGAGGGACTGCGCTTAATCCTCTTACCATTTGCAGCTTCTTCTTTTGATAGTTGAAGATGTGAAGAAGATTCTGTCTCATCTAATCCCACCAGAAATGGGTGATCTAACAGCGCATCAGCAGTCATTCTCTCCATCGGATTTAATTCAAAACAGCACCTCAAGAAATCCTGCGCTGCTTTTGATATCTGGTCCGGAATGTCAGGCACCGATCCAGACCCAATTTGAGACATAAGAATTTGATACTCCTTCGAACCAGTTATGGTAGTCCACGGTACTTTTCCAGTGAGCATGACAAGCACGGTGCATCCAAGAGCCCATATATCAGAGAAGGCCTCTTGCACCCCATAAATTACACATTCTGGTGCTATATACCAGGAAGTACCTCTCCAAGATGGAGTCTCACAACTAGTGTAAGCTCTCTTTGCCAATCCAAAATCAGCAATTTTCACCTCAAACCCATCAGCAGTAGCCACTAAAAGAACATTATCAGGCTTCAAGTCACAGTGAACGAAGCCACGAGCATGAATGTGTTTCAACCCCACAAGTAAAGACTTGGTGTGCTTTCTGACAACGCCCTCAGACAACCCATGAAAGCCTGATTTTACGATTAAATCGGCAAGGCTTCCTCCCGAAGCAAATTCCAAGAGGACGTTATAAAGCACAATCCCATTGGTCGTTTCTGTTGTGTCTGCTCCAAATGTCTGAATAACATGAGGACACCCTTGGAGAGCATCAAGAACCGTGTTTTCCCACATAAGCGATTTCGAATTTATCGGATCTGCCGATTTCACAGATTTCACAGCCACAACCGACCCAAAAGCTCTGGGTTTCTTCAGTTCCGCTCTGTATACGGACCCAAATGCTCCCTGGCCGATCATCGGTCCCCTACACCACGACATCTCTCCCCAGAGGAGCGAGTACTCATCCTCCTCCTCCTTTCTAGATCTCTTCATTATTCCGTGTCAATCGACTTCCAAGACGATACCTGAAAATGATCCAAGGAATTTAGAGACGCATCGGACATGATACAAACCCTAGCGGTGAAAAAGGAACAGAAACCCTAGGACTAGGGGGGGAGGGAGGAAGGATAGGGTGCGCACCAGAGGGATGGAAGCAATTGGATCTCTGGGCTCCGAGATGATACGGAGGCCCCTGATTCCGCTGTTGACGAACGCGGCTGAGGGAGATGAATCGTTGGCTCTTGCGATTGAAGAGAATGGCTTAGGGTTTCACGCAGAGAGGCAACGGCTAGCTTGAGAATTTTGTGAGCGACTTTTGGCTTGAGACCTTTATATAGCTCTCACAAATAGAAAAAGACTTGTATATCCCACCTCCGTAAATTTACGCTTTAACCCTCTCCTCTAGCAGCTCCTCGCTCTCCTCTGTTTTTTTTTTTTTTTTTTTTTTAAGATGATTTTGTTAGGGGTCTAAATGTCTAATAATAAAGGTATTTTAGGATTAAAATACCTCAACATGATATGTTATCTTTATAGATAACATTAGAATTAGTGATTATAATTTAAATATTAGTGATAAATATTATCATTAAAGTAGTTTATTTTACTGTATAATTTAAATATTAGGGATAAATATTATCAGTAGTTAATCTTTTATTTTCACTACATCATGCTCATTAATAAAGGAATCAAAAAATTAATCTCAAACTTTAAGTTTGAAAAAAAAAATTTAATTTCTTTAAAATCTAAAAGGTCTAAGTTCCCTCAAAACCTAAATTATATCTCCATCCACGAGATGTTGAAAGTAAATAATGCCAAATTGTATGCATTGATTGCCAAATGCAATGATTGTTCAGTCGATAATAATGATGAGTTCCATCCACATCACACATCGTATCCCACACCACAACTGGATTACTAGTAAACTGAAGGCGTCAACAATATTGTCAAACCGCAGGATCCATTTCACCACATTGAAGGGGGTGTTTGTTAAACTCCCTCACATTCCCCCACATCCACCACACTATTTACTTTATTTTTTTCCCAAAAAAATATTATTACTTTTATATCAAATCACTCACTTTTTATATCTAATCATTTACTTTTTATTACTATTCAAATAAAAAAATCACTACAAAACAAAATTTTTTACTTCTCAATACCACTTTTTCATTTTTCCATACCAATTATTATTATTATTTTTTTCTTTTTTTTTATCCATGAACAATGTCGTGTAAAATGAACAGTGCTGGGGTGTTTAACAAACACCCCCGAAGTCTCATCACCACCTTGTGCTGATGTACCTATACAGGCCCAGCCCCACCACTACTCCAAAATAGCCCCATCACCACAAACAATAAAGTCCTCATGCCGCAACCATCTGAAACCAGCAGAACGACTTTCAAAGATGCAAACAAAGATGATTGATAAGAAAGACAAGACCTGTCATGTTTATGTACAGTAACATGATAGATTGTTAGGTTTTGAGAAAACTTAGACTCTTTAAATTCGTTGAACAGAACCTAAACCGTTTCAAACATAAAGTTTGGATTAATTTTCTAGTTACTTTATTCATAAAGTAATGGCCTTTAAATAGGCAAATTATTACAATATTTTCTAGGTCTGAATCATGAACTCTTATTGGAATATAAACTAGAGTTGAGTCAGAAATAAAAAAAACACAATATCAAATAAAAATAAACACAATAAAATATTCTACCGTATCATATATTTTAATATTAATAAGTATTCCACTTAAAACTTCATTCTCGTAACATGCATAAGCCTAAAGAACAACCACCTAGGAAGAGAATGAAAAGACCACGGCGAAAGAACTGCGAAATTGGTCTTCGCAGTCTAGTCGTGGAAGGTATTGTTTTCTATGTTTGTAATTGCAGGTGCTTAAACGTGATAAAGAAGGAGCAAGAAAGACGAAACAAAAGAAGACAAAGCTTATAAAAAAAAAGAAAAAGAAAAATAGTGTTGAATGTCAATTGAAATTGCCACAAGTCTTTCTCAAGGACAATAGACGTGTAAAGAGAATTAAATGTTGCATGAGCCATCTGGGCATCCTCATTAGCCAACAAAAGTTTAGGCATATAGAAGACTAGCTAATAAAGGAGATCAAGTGCAGACGACTTACAAGAAGGCCAAGTACTTATCTAGGAGATCAAGTGCAACCACGTCAAGTTTAAATCCACTTCAAGATCTTTTTAAATTTGTAGGACATTAAGGAAAAGGTCCATTTAAGGGGAATGAAATGTTAGGGTCTAATAATAGAGATATTTTAGGATTAAAATACCTCATGATAATATGCTATTTTTATAGATAACATTAGAATTAGGAATTATAATTTAAATATTAGAGATAAGTATTATCATTAGAGTAGTTTATTTTATTTAGTATAATTTAAATATTAGGGATAAGTATTATAAATAGTTTATTCTATTTAGACTTTTATTTTTACTATGCATTGTAATTGTCTATTTAAAGACATCAAGCTCATTAATAAAAGAATCAAAAAATTAATCTCAAACCTTGAGTTTGAAAAATGATTTTTAGGTTTCCTCAAAATCTAAAAGGTCTAGTTCCCTTAGAACTTAAGTTATATCCCAATCATTTAAAGTAGACTTAGGCATATTTTACGATGAAAACATTTTCCGGCATTTGGCGCGCGCACGGAAAATCACAAATATTTTTTATATTCACAACATAAAAATACTTGTAACGATCTGATCTCATATAGCGGAAAAACTGTAATTATCAATACAAAAAAAATACTTTTCTTTATACAAAAATACCCAAAGCTATGTCGTACAAGGCATTTATACAGATCTATCCGACAGTCTAAACTCTAGACGAAACTTAACCAACTTGGAATCTCTGTACATCTCAATATGAATCTCTAATCACAACTGCATAATTACCTTGATTTTCCATTCCTGCAAGCACTACAAAAACTGTAAAGTAGTGAGTCAATTGATTTCCGATAATATAAATCATTGTTGAATCATATATAGCAAAATGCTAGACAAGTTATAAAACCACAAAAATCCGTATTATTGGATATCAATATCATACTCAGTAAGTAAGAACACTTACAGTGGATTACATGAATGGATCATCAAAGGTAATTACTTGAAACCCGTTCTGCTGCAGTTGGTCCATACCCATAACAATCCCTTCACTGACTTTCTCTCTCTCTCTCTCTCTTAAACACTCTTAGAAAGAAGAAAGACCGAGTAAAAAGCGGAAGAATGAAGAATATATGCAAGAGATGGGAGAGGAGATGAGTTGTGAAAATTGTGAAGGAGAAGAACTCTATTTATAGGAGAAAATCAAATACTATTTCACCAACCCTATACTATTTCACCAACCCTATACTATTCCACCAACCCTACACTATTCCACCAACCCTATACTATTCCACCAACCCTACACTATTCCACCAACCCTATACTATTTCACCAACCATATACTATTCTACCTTCTTATTCTACCATCCTTATACCTACCATATACTATCTTATTATATCACCAATTATTACAATCATACTCCAAATTATACCAATCAATCATCAATTATCATATCTCTTAAATCTCCCAATAAAATAATCAATATAAAATCATCATCATGATATAATAACCTCAAATCAATATTCATTCCAATAATATTCATAAGATCTAATAAGTTCCTCAAGAATAAATATTATTACCTAATATCATCAATAAATATCTCAACCTCAAAGTAAATGTCATTACCTAATATGAACATTAATAGCATCAAATTAATATCTCTAAAATAAGACTTTAAAAATCTGGGGTGCTACAATACTAACATACAATAATTTAAAAAACAAAATATAAAAATACCCGTCCGAGACTTGGCCAGGACCCGCCCTATACTTGACTAGAACCTGCCAGGGAGCTACCCAGGACCTCGCCGAGACCTGCCCAGGACTTGACTAGGACTCGCCCAGGACCCGACTAGGACCCAACCGGATTTGCTCGGACCCGCTCCAGACTTGACCGGGACTTGACTGGACTTGCCCTGGACCTGCCCGGGACCCTACCAAGACCTGACAGGGACCCGACTGAGGAGGTCCCGGGCGGGTTCGAGGCAAGTTCCAGTGAGGTCCCAATCAAGTCCCGGGCGGGTTCCAGGCAGGTCTGGTCGGGTTCCGATCAAGTCCCGGGTAGGTCTCAATCAGGTCCCCGGCAGGTCTAGGGAAAATCTCGGGCAGGTCCTGGTTAGGTCCCGTGCGGGTCCTAGGCAGATCCGGTCGGGTCCTAGGCGGGTCTCGTGCGAGCTCCCGGTGGGATTCGGGAAGGGTCCCGGTCAGGTCCCTGGCGAGTCCTAAGCAGGTCTGGTCGGGTCCTAATCGCAGGGTCCCGAGTAGGTCCAGGGCAAGTCCCGGTGAGGTCCGGGGCGGGTCCCGGTCAGGTCCCGAGCGGGTCCTAGGCAGGTCTTGGGAAGGTCTTGGGTAGGGTCCCGATCAGGTCCCCAGCGGGGCCTGGGCAGGTCTCCGACGGGTCTTAGTCAAGTCATGAGCGGGTTCCGGTCAAGTCCCCGCTGGGTCCAGGCGGGTCTAAGTCATGTCCCAGGCAGGTCCCAGGCAAGTCCCTGGCGGGTCCTGGTCAGGTCTCAGTCAAGTCCCTGGCAGGTCCCGAGCGGGTCTTGGCATGGTCCGTCGATTATAAAATGACATGCTCAAAGTCAAAAAATGGTTTACGGTTTTGAAAACCATAAACCATTTTCCTAAAATTGAAGAAGAATTTTCAGTCAAAGAAAAAATATTTTCCGTTGACTATTATTTTACGTTACGCCGAACACCACTAAATACGTAAAACATTTTCCATAAATCATTTTACGGCGAAACAAATGGATCCTTATATTTAATATGAATTAGATTTCATTTAAGATTAATTTAGATTAGTTTTGTTATTAGTATTTTTAGATTAGAGATAAACATGCGTCTATTTGTATTTCAATTATCTAGTTATTTATTTTAGAGTCAATATTGCATAGTTATTGTTCTACGGGTTTATCTCCAAGTGAGTGTAGGACTTCTACTCAAAGTCTAAGTCGTTGTAATGTTCATATTTAAAGATGATATTTCAATAAAAATGATTAGAAAATTATTCACAAACCTTGAGTTTGAAAAGGGTTTTAGGTTTTCTCAAAATCTAAAAGGTTTAGATTCTCTCAAAACCTAACATCTATCCCGTTATGTGTTTGCAAAATCATTCACGTAACATTTGGTATCAAAGCCGAGATCTTGTCAATGGCGAATACAAGGTTAGATCGACTTGAGCAGTAGCTTGGAAACCTTATAACTATGTCTGAAGACTTGATGAAGAAGATGGAAGAAAATAGGGAAAAATATAAAAAAGCCTCACAAGCTATCAGTTGTTTTCGATTTAGCCCCCTAATGTTCTAAAAGTGATAAAGTAGCTCACAAACTATCAAACAGTTGCATTTTGGCCACTCTGTTAGTCAACACCGTCAATTTGGATGAAAAATGCAAAACGACGTCGTTTTGTTACGGGTAAGTTACTAAAATGCCCTCTTATATATATATATATATTTTAAAACATATATATATTTTAAAACAACCAAACAAAAATCCCCTACCCCACTGCCCAACAGCTCTTATCCCTCACGACAACCTGAATTTGGGGTTAACCATAAGCATAAGCATGTGCTTATGGTTAAATTGGGGAAAGTTTAACTATAAGCATGTGCTTCAAATTTTTTATGAATTTGGGGTTATTGGGGGAAGATCGAGACTTTGGATTTCTTTCTATATCTCAAGAAATTTGAAGTTTTGTTACTTTCTTTTTGTCGGATATTACTCTTCTATGTGTTTTTTAATGCTTTCTTTATATATATATATATATATATATATATATATATATATATATATATATCGTGTTTTAAAAAAAATAAAAAAAATTTCACACATTACATCGTGTCAGGTTTGGCTTTTAAGATTTTTTTTTTTAAAAAAAAAAAAGCTAGCAGTCAATGTAAGGTCAGGATTTTCTTTTCAATGCTTAAGTATTGAGTGAAAGTGATCTATCTTATCAAATTTTTGATAAAGCACAATCAGCATGGCATGTAGCAAATGGGTGTGCATTGCATTGAGATCATTTCATCGTCTCCTTTTTTGTTTGAGAAATTTACACGTGTTATCATTTTATTGGTATTAATATGACACACTAATAGAATTTGTTAAGTGTTTTGATGAAATTTGACTACATAGACTAAATTGTTATTTTGGCGTACCTTGAAAACTTTCAAATTATATTTTAGAGTTAATTACCTTTTTAGTACCTAAATTTTCATTTTTTTTTTCTCACCTAAAAGCATTCTCAATGGAAGAGCCAAATATTACTTTTATCTAAAATGGCTCTTCAAATGTTTAAAAAACCCCTTACATTGGATTAGCCAAAAGAAAATGTAAAATAGATATTTGATTGGAATAGCTAAAAAAGAAGCTAAATATAGCAGCACTTTTCAAGGAAACTATTTTATTTTTCTTTGTTTCTCTCACATGTTTTCTTTTTTTCTCAAATCTTTTTCTACTTTTTCTCTGCATATTCTTTTTTTCCCAAAAATTTTCCCATTTTTCCTCTCATATGTACTCTTTTTCCCAAAACTTTTCTTACTTTTAATAATATTTTAATAGAATAGATAAAAATATAGTTAATCGGATATAGAGACATTTAAAAATGGCTTAGCTAAACTAGATAAAAGTGAGTTTTTATAAGCTATTTTACATAAAAATATGGCTCCTCCATTGGAAATGTTCTAAGTTTCAAATTCTATCACAGATAATACCTGAGTTATGGGAAAATATCAACTTAGCACCTTCGTCATATTCTGTTGCACATGTTGTCACATACAAATGTCAAGTGTCCTAAAAAATTAAAATAATTAAAAAACTAAACCCTTAAAAAAAAAAAAAAAAAAAAAAAAAAGAGCGACAATTATGGGTGACCCGACTACCCCATTTTGGGCAAATGAGGGTGGCCAAACCACCCCCAAGACCTTTAGGGTAGTTGCAGCCACTCCCTTTTTGACCACCTTTAGACCAGCCGTAGGGAGGGGCCAAAATACCCCAAGGCCTTTGAAGGTAGTTTCAGCTACCCCTTTTTGGTAATTGGGGTTGGTCGAACCACCCCAAGGCCCTTGGGAGTGGCCGAACCACCTCCAAGGGCCCCCACACCCCCAAACTGACCTTGGGCCAATAGCCAAAATGGATGTGGTTGGCCACCCAATAATTTTCATTGTTTTTAGGGTTTCGTTTTTTAATTATTTTTTATTTTTTAGAACACGTGGCATTCTATTAGTTTGGGCTAACAAAATGTAACAAAAGTATTAAGTTGGTCTTTTTCAATAAGTCAGGTACCTTCTGTGACAGGATTTGAAACCTATGTGAGAAAAAAATAAAAAAAGTAAAAACTCAAGTACTAAAAAGTTAATTAACCCTATTTTTTATACTGCAAAAAACAATTTTTAGTTTACCCTAACCACTTCAAAAAATAAATAAATAAATAAATAAAAATAACCTAACCACCTAAACTAATTTTACACCCTTTTTTTTTTTTTTTTTTTAGTTCCAATTCTCTTTGGGATTGATGTCCTCTTCCTTTTTGTTAGGTGTATGTGCCAAAAATTCAAGGTTGGCCCCCCAACTTGGCGCACGTGCAAGCTTTTCATAAATTAAATAAGAAATGCATTCTCTTTTTTTCGTAAGTAATTAGACACAAAATTAGATATAGGATGAAAAGAAAGAAGCATCAATTGGTCAAAAAAGTCTAATTATGTGCTTATATGGTGGAAGACATTAAAATATTAATTAAATTATTAAATTTATATTTTTTATTACTTCAAATTATTGAGATAAGTCTTAACTTTGTATTCATAATTCATCTTTTACTTTAACTAAATATTTCATGTGTTATTATTATTATTTTTTTTAAGGTAACCCCTAAATATGGATTGTTAACATTGAACTAACTTTCTCGTAAACTCATTTTACAAACAGTGTTTTTTTTTTACTGAAGGTTCATTTGGTGCAAAGGTTTTCAAATGTGCAACTTTTTTTTTATTTATTTATTTTTTTTTTAAAATGGTGATTTTAAAATGTGATAAATAAAAAACTTAATTTTTGAAAATATAGTTTGCGTTTGATAAAATTGTTGTTCATAGTTAAAATTTAGGGTAAAGTCCACTTAACCTTCTTAAACTACCACCACAATGATAATCTACCCCTCAAACTATCAATTATGACAATTTACCCCCCAAACTATCAAAACAATGACAATGTACTCCCCAATGCTGGCAAAATGACAAAATTACCCTTGTAAAATTTTCAATAAGACAAAAATACCTTTAAAATTTTGAAAAAAAAAAAAAAAATCAATTTTAGTATTTTGTTTTTATTTTAGTAAGGGTAATTTCGTCATTTTTAAAAAAAAATTGGGGGTACATTGTCATTGTTTTGATAGTTTTGAGGTAAATTGTCGTAATTGATAATTTATAGGGTAAATTGTCATTGGGGTGAAAGTTTGAGAGGAATAAGTAGACTTTACCCTAAAATTTATTTATGATTCCTCCAAGCTGAACTTACTGAATCAATGTTTGTGAATTCGGCTTTATTGTTTCAATGCTCGGACCACAAACTCCTTGGTATCTTCTCATTCCACAACAGCCAAAATCATTACAAACTGACAGAAACCCTTAAAAACTTCGACATAAATTATCAATCCCACCATTATATGACTCTTCCAACTTAATTTTCATATTTATATTGACTATGTATATTTGCTCAATGAAACAATTTTTTTTTTTATAAAAAAAATAAAATAAATAAGATTATCAAAATTTAAAGAGGAAAATTCACTTTACTCCCCTGAAATTTTAGAGATTTTTCAATTCGAATTCCAATGTTTAAAAATTGGTAATGTATCCCCTATTGTTTCACAAAATTTTAATTAAGACCCTCCGTTACTAGTTTCCGTCTAATTAGGCGGAAATCATCTCACGTGTGTCTCACGTAGGATTTTGATGCCTTCTATTTCAATTTTGCCCTCATTAAAACCTATGAAATTATGTAATTACCCTTAATTTCATAGGTTTTAATGAAGGTAATTACGTAATTTCATAGGTTTTAATGAGGTCAAAATTGGAATAGAGGGTATCAAAGAGACGCATGTGGAATGATTTCTATCTAATTAGACGAAAATTAGTAATGAAGCGTCTAAATTGAAAAATTTTGAAACATTAGGGGATACATTACCAAGTTTTAAATATTGAGGTTCGAATTGAACAACCCTTGAAACTTGAGGGGGTAAAGTAAATTTAACCCAAATTTCAAATTAGCTGTCAAAATTAGTACCTTTCCCAATCCCCAAATCAGCAGAATCAAAATAAGCACGTTCATTATGTTGGCATAAGAAGACATTTATTTGAAGTGATTTTCACTTGCCTTGCCTCTAATAATTTTATTTTATTTTCTAGGTCCGTGGATGGGAGGGAAATCAAGAGCTATTTCTAAATTCTGGTTGGTACAAGCAACAAAGCAGGAGGCTAGGAAGTTTTTAGGAGAAAATTCACTTTACCCCTTTGAAGTTTGAGGTGTTTTTTAATTTGAACTCTATTATTTGAAAATTTGCAATGTATTCCCTAATGTTTCAAAAATTTACAATTAACACCATCCGTTACTAATTGCCATCTAAGTAGATGGAAATGACATCACGTGCGTCTCACGTGGAATTTTTATGCTGGGTCTTCCAATTTTCCATCCAACCTAGCTAGTAAAATGACGTGCCCCTCATTAAAACCCAACACCTATTTTTAATTTTTTTTCTCTTCAACCCCTTTTGTGTGTCGTGTGGGTGTTGGAGTGAAAAATAAAAGGAGCAAATGCCTCTCACCTGCTCCTATGCCGACAATTTCCGTGTACTTAGACGGCAATTAGTAACGGAGGGTATTAATTGAAAATTTTTGAAACATTAGGGGTTGCATTGCAAATTTTTAAACATTGGGGTCCAACTTAAAAAAATACCTCAAACTTTAGAGGGTAAAGTGAATTTTTCCCAAGCTTTTTAAATGTCTATGTGCTTATTGTCCACTATCCTTTCTATTTAAAAGCCTCTATATACTTACATAAACTAACCAAAGTCTAAAATGAAGATGCAATACTATACTAAGCCATATGGGGGTGGCCGAGCCGCCCTCAAGGCCTGTGGGGGTGGTTTGGCCACCCCCAGATTAGCAATGGCAGGTGGTCCATTGGCCAAAATGAGATGGCCGGCCAGCCACCACTTTGTTTTTTTTGTTTTTTGTTTTAATTTTTTTTTTAATATTTTTAATTATTAGTTATTTATATTTTTTAGGGAAAGTTTATAATAAATCCCTAATTCGACGCACTTTGAACTCCTTAGGTTCATCGAAAAGGTGTTATAAACCCTTCCCTTATATTTTCTCCCAATTTTCTAACGGCTGTCAATCCAACCAAATACGTACCATTTTGCCGAGGAAGTAAAAAATTGAATCTTATGCTCTGCTCACCTCAGGTTTCATGTTCTAAAACAGATGAAATGTTGCCCATAATCGCAGAGCTAACCGTAGGGAAAATGATGGCTTTCTGTTTTGATGAATATACAACGACTCCTTTGGCCATGAATTGGAGGAATAAAAACTTTGTCGTAGGAATTTTCGCTTAGTAGAAACCCATAGTGTTTTCCTCTCTTTTCTTCTGTTTTATTGTTCAAAAAGATGTATATAGGAGAGAGATGAACAGAAAAATGGCTTTCGAAAGGGATTTTAAAAGAAGACATCTTCCTGTGTTGTTGAAGCCTAGGGGAATCTACTCATTCTTCAATGGCCTTTGTGGAGGTAATGCATGCATTCTTCCATGTTGTCTGCTGTCAGTTAGTTTCTCTGGAGCTCGAAAATTAGGGCTACTCCACACAGTTAATACCATTGCCGATTAAGGATTGCATATGAGAAGAATTTCGAACAGGATAGAAAACCGTTGGCTTTTTAGGTAAAATTCTATAACATTTTAAGAATATAAAGCAAAAGAGCAACATCAAATGATAGAATTTCATTGCAATTTTCCCATCCCTAACTCCCCCCCACCCCACACAAAAAAGAAAAAAAAAAAAAAAAAAAAAAAAAAAATCAAGATTAAGCAATCCACTTTTTGTGGTTCCTTGAAGTTCATCAATTAGCAGTTCACATAAAAGAAAGTCTTTCAACCTAAATCCTTCCAAAGAGAAAGGTAATAAACAGATTTCAAATTTGAATAAAATTTATCTAAAATCTTCTTCAACAGCTCTCTAGGCTGTTCAAATCAGAATGGTTCACCGGCCACCAATATGAAGGTCATAGTTAAATTTGGGTTGAACACCAAGTTATGTTCAATAAATTAGAATATCCTCACACTTATATAGGAAGTAACCCATTAATGACGATTTATTTTTCTTGGTTAATGTGGGTATCTTTTGGGGGAGGAAGATCATAACTCTCCAGAAACTTTTGGTTCAATGGGAACAATTAAGAAACAGAACAAGCCACTTGACCGATTTGGCTCAACATCCCCAACAAAGCATAAATGAATTATGAAAGTAGAAGCATAAATGAACAGACTATCAATTATGAATATTTCCTCATGCTATTATTGTTCACTGATTAGTAATTACAATAAAAGAAGTTAACAAATGGACTTAAGATTAGTTTCAATATCTGCTACCTTAAAAATTTAAGAGTACCAAAAAAGTAGAGATTGGTGGAAAATCTATGCAACCTATGGCACTTAAAGAAAGATGAGTAGCAGATTAACAGAGATCTAGGAGAGGCAGAGGCCATTCCTGCCAAAGCCAAAGTCACAGCACAAGGGAGTGAATGAGACCATTAAAGAAAGCAGGGACTCATAGAGGCTGTTTGTTTCTAAGGAAAGCACCTCAATGCTGCTTCCTCCTAACAATACCTGTATCCAGCCAATAAGCAGGCTCAAGCTCTTACTATATATGTACAAGAAAATGATAAAAAAAAAAAAAAAAAAAAAAAAAAAACCAACAACAACAACAACAACATTGCACATAACATATTAAGGCAAACCATGTAGTGGAAGAAATGCTGCAAGCGTATTATATTATATAGTGGAAAGAATGCATACAATGTATATAACATAATCCGATTTACAAATACCCTCTCTCAGAAATGAGGTGTTATATGCTATTGTTGTTGCCTATACAAAATTTGATCAAAACTAATTTCAATCCCTAAGCCCCGGCACAAGCTGTGAAAGTAAATGGATGTTGCCAATGAGCTGAAGGCCTTAGGCGGATGAGTGGTTTTGGGAAAACTGCACTCCGGCTAATTTGCTCAGCAGACGAATCAGCAGGTTGTCGGATGTCCTCCTCCTCTTCGTCTTCTGATGAAGAATCTGGTAGGGGTATGAAACTACACCCAAAAGGAAAAGATGTGACCGCGTTTGTATTTTCAGCTCGAATCTCTGGAACCTTTGCCTCTTGTGATTAAAAATCTGACAATGGTATGAAGCTACACCCAAAAGGAAAAGACAAGGGACTGCATTTAATCCTCTTAGCATTTGCAGCTTCTTCTTTTGATAGTTGAACATGTGAAGAAGAATCTGTCTCATCTAAATCCTCCAGAAATGGGTGATCTAACAGCACATCAGCTGTCAATCTATGCATGGGATTTATTGCAAAACAGCACTTCAAGAAATCCTTTGCCGCGTTTGATATCTCGTCCGGAATGTCAGGCACTGATTCAGACCGAATTTGAGACATAAGATCTTCAAACTCCTTTGAACTAGACATGGTAGCCCACGGTAGTTGTCCGGTGAGCATGATAAGCACGGTGCATCCAAGAGCCCATATATCAGAGAAGGCCTCTTGTAGCCCGTAAATTACACATTCTGGTGCTAAAAACCAGGAAATCCCTCTCCAAGATGGGGTCTCTGTCTCTGTCTGGTAACTGTGAACTCTCTTTGCCAATCCAAAATCAGCAATTTTCATCTCAAACCCATCAGCAGTAGGCACAAACAGAACATTATCAGGCTTCAAGTCACAGTGAACGAAGCCACGAGCATGAATGTGTTTCAACCCCACAAGTATAGCCTTTGTGTGCTTTCTGACATCACTCTCAGACAACCCACGACAGCCTGATTTTAGTATTAAATCGGCAAGGCTTCCTCCCGAAGCAAATTCCAAGAGGACATTGTAGAGCACAGTCCCATTCCTCGTTTTTGTCGTGTCTGCTCCAAATGTCTGGATAACATTAGGACAGCCTTGGAGAGCATCAAGAACCCTCTTTTCCCACATAAGCAAATTCCCATTTAACGGATCTGCCGATTTCACAGCCACAACCGACCCAAAAGCTCTGGGTTTCTTCAGTTCTACTATGTATACAGACCCAAAAGCTCCTTGGCCGATCTTCGATCCCCTACACCACGACAGCTCTCCACAGAGGAGCGACTACTCATCATCTTCCTCCTCTCTATATCTCTTCATTATTCCTTGTCAATCTCAGAAAAATTTCTTGAATCGCTTCTAAGGGGATACCTGAAAACAATCCACACATCAGACATGATATTAACCCTAGCGGTGAAAGAGGAATAGAAACCCTAGGGAGGGGGAGGAAGGATAGGGTGCGTACAAACCCTAGAGGTGAAAAAGGGATAGAAACCCTAGAGGATGGGGGAGGGAGGAAGGATAGGGTGCGCACCAGAGAGATGGAAGCAATTGGGTCTCTGGGCTCCGCGATGATACGGAGGCCGCCGATTCCGCAGTCGAGAACGCGGCGGAGGGAGATGAATCGTTGGCTCTTGCGATGGAAGACAACAGAGAATGGCGTAGGGCTCACGCGTAGTGGTAACGGCTAGTATGAGAATTGAGGAATGTGAAGGTTTTTTCCCTTGCGGCTAGGCCTTTATTTATATAACTCTCAAAAAAATAAAAAGACTTCTATATCCCCCTTGCGTAAGCTTCACGCTATTTACCTCGGCGGCTCAGCTCTAGCCGCTCCAACGCTTTTTTTATTTTATAAAAATTTGTTTATTTTATTTTATAATTCTTCTGTTTTTGAACCATAAACTTGTATGTCATGACATCTTGTTCTCCCTACGGATTTAGTGTAAATTTTCACAAACCCACATTCTTTTTGACAGAGTTTTAGTGAATCACATGGTTTTAGAAATTCAATAAAATCATTTTTTTTAAAAAAAAAGTATTAGAAAAAACGCTTAAATAAGATAAATACTAATAAAGTTGAAAACTGACAATTCAAAATGGTGGAAAAAGAAAGCAACAAATATGGTTGACATTAGCCTTATTGGATCCTTAGCAATTGGTCATTGGGGGTCTCTAGTATCAACTACTATTGCTTAGCTTGATTGTTTTAATCAACTAATATGTTGAATTAGTTATGTTCCTTGTTCCTCAACGTTAGATGTTCTATACCCATTTGGTTGCAAAACTAAAGCATTTAGTCAGATTCTCCTAAAAAAAAAAAAAAAAATTAAACATGAAAAATTAATCGTTGTGGTTTACCTGATTTACAATTAAGTCATTGTGGTATCAAAATGAATTCAAAGGTCCCCGAAGTATGCCAAAAAAATAATTTAGTCCCTACAGTCAAATTCTGTCTACTAATTTAACAGATTCTATTAGTGTAACACTGACTTAAATATGACAAATATCACAATTTTATTGGTTCTAACATTTTATGTTATCATAATCTGTTAAGTCAGTGAATAGAATTTGACCGTAAGGACTAAATTATTTTTTTGGCATACCTTAAGAACCTTTGAATTCATTTTGATACTATAAGGAGTTAATTACAAATCAAGTAAACCACAAGGAATGATTTTGCATTTTTCCAAAAAAAAAAAAAAAGGGGGGGGGGGGGCACAATAATCAATTTAGTAAGCGAATTATCTTTTTTATTTGATGTGCATTAAACAATGATATACTCGAGATAAATTAGTATGAAAACTCATGACTGAAGATTTTATCCCACAATAAAATAACAATTTCTGATAGCACTTGTATGATTCTAGAACTGCTCACAAATGTGATTCGGAAGATGCTAAAATAATCTTTGTTCACTCACTGTCTCTCTGCCTCTCTCATGTGTTCAACAATTTGTTATAGCCAGGAAGAAATAAGAACTCCACATAAAGCCACAAGATTATACATACCATGGCTGCTATCAAATGAATTACTCTTAACACGTCCACATTTATAGTAAGATCTGTCTAATATACTCACAGACAATCATCTATTGCCATACTATTTTAACAACTACTTGCAGCACACATCTATTTGTGACCTCTGAACTTAAAGAACGTCTTGAGAAGACTCTCAAAATTCAACAACTCTCAATTTATACTCCTGAACTTTCAACTTCAATCAATTGACTCTTTCATTTAGATTTTAAACGTTAAAAGTAATACAATAACATTTATACCCCTGAATGTTTTATAAAATTTCAAATTTACCCTTAATTTCAAATTAAAAATTAAATAAAGTTATACAAAAAATCGAGGGGTATTTTGGTCTTTTTAGGCAATTCCGTTAGAATTTAACGGCTAAATCTGACGGAGGGAGCCAATTGACTCAAATTGAAAGTTTCAGGAGTTAAATTGAGAGTTTTTGAAATTTATGAGGGTTTTTTCAAAATGTGTGGTAGTTCAAGGTTCTAAAGTGAAGTTTTCCCCCCCTTTTTTTTTAATATATAGTACAGCCATAGACTTGCTAGTAAGGTTTACCAATTGTACCTTAAAACAGATGCATAGTCCATCAAGAAGAATATAGAAAATCAAATCCAGGCTTGTCAAGGTATAACATTGTTTTATGAAAAAAATACAAAATGCAAGCAAAAAATGAGCAAAACCAGAGTGGATAACCCAAGATGAACACAAACTAGCTCATCCACACAAAGATAAACACCATATACATTCCTTTAATACACATGCTAATTCAAATGAACACGAAATTCAATGCGAAATTCAAACCCCGAGCTTATGACATATGATGCTGACCGAAAAAAAAAATAAAAACTTCATGATGAAATGATGAAAAATGTTTACCGAAAATATCTCGTAAAGCCTGCAGCTTTGCAATAGCAAGCAGTTAGTTTTGACCCCATGATCCCTATCCATTGACTCTCAAACGCCTAGCTTCAGATATACATGCATCACATTCCTGATCAACGCACAAAACCTTCAAACATCAATATATCTACACATAGATTATCAAAAAAAATCACAAAGGGGATAAGATTTGGAACAGTTCCTCCTCACAAACAGTTAAAAAACACTTCCAGATAAGCCCATTTCAACATCAAACCCAATCCCAATTGGGTCTCTCTAAACTAGCCTTTTCTGCCAAACTCCCACATAAAGGAAAGAAAGAATCACAGAAATTAGAAGCACAAGCGAAGCTTGAAGAGAGCTAGCGATCTCAAAGAGAGAGGAATGTTCCTTTTGTTTAAATTTGGGAAAGAGAATGGGAGGAACGGAATGGGATAACCAGGTGAAGCAATTACTCATTACTAAGATTATTATTATCATCGTAAGATGATTTTATCATTAAAAAAATTAATTTTTTTCTTTTCTTTTAAAATTACAGATTCAAAGCTCTAACCAAAAAACAAGGAAACTATTTTTGGAGCAAAACATTAAAAGAGAAAAAACAAATGAACATACATTATATAGCCATTTTCTTCAATCAGCAAGCAACTTCCATTGTGCTCATAACTAGACCTTTCTTGGAAAAGTCAAATTTGCCTCTGCCATTCAGGTATGCTAATTATAATGTGCACAAACATCCTTTGGACTGTCAAAAGGTATATATATATATATATAGAAAATATTAGGTGTTCTTTTAGTATTTTTCTGGTATCTTTTCAACTATGATGTGGCTTTTAAAATTATCGTTGAATTTGAGATTATTATTATTAACTTTTAATCTATTGGTGATTTTAAAAGCCACATCACAATTGAGAGGACACCAGGAGAACACTAGAAGAACACCTAGCATTTCCCTATATATATATTGTCCATTACATTCAAAAGAAAAGTTCATAATAAAAAGTATCTCTTCTTTCCTTCTCCATGTTTTTCTTGAGCCCAAAAATAGACAATTCAGTAAGTAGACTTCCCAAACCACATGATTGTGCTGAAAAGAACTAATCTGCTCTATTCCGGGTTGCCGCTACGCACTCAAAAAATGGAGAGAAAAACAGAAAAAAGATGATATGCACTCAAAAAATATAAATAATAATTGAAGAGAGAATAAATTTTGCAACTTCAGGTATAATTTATCTCTAAGCTATAAAACCTCATAACCCAGAGTTTCAACAAAGGGGTCAATTAGAAATATTGCATAGATGAACAAATCTTTGAATGGGGTGACTTTCCAATTTTATAAAAGAACTTGCCTACAAACAGTACTTAAAAAAATAATAATAATAATAAATAAATAAAAGAGTGAAATATCCAAAAATTGAGAGTCCCATAAGACAAACCTATAATAGGAAAATATGGTGGTGGACAGAAACTAGCGCAGGTAATAGCAGGAAGTAAAGTTGCTGAATATTCAGATAGAATCTCAAGTTAGTCTTATACCATATGATTCATTCATAATTATCTAGGAAATTATACGCCACGTCAAGGCCTATCAGCATCTACCACATGTCCATGCCACGTCATTATGCCACATCAAGATTATTTTTTAAAAATAAATAATAAAAAATTAAAACCAAGAAAAAAGACCAACCTATTTCTATAATTGACTATGATAAGAACCTTCGGATTGCTTGATCCTTCGTTGGATTTCACTTTCCAACTCTTCCATTCCCTCCAACTTCTTGTACTTCCTGCAATAGCATTGAAGATATTTAGTCACTCTCCTTGTAGCCTATCCTTATTAGATAACAGAAACATAAAAGGAAATCAAATTTTATTAGAAATTTAGAAAGAGAGCTCACCTTTGGGCCCAAGAGCAACCCATATGGCACCCCACCAAATCTATAAGAGCGATCAAGCACTATTGGTCCATAGTGAGGAAAAGCTTGTAGGTTTTAAGTGCTGGTGTCAGTGGGGTGATTGGGTTGATGTAGTTGTGATTCACTAAGAGTGGCAGTATCCTCTGCATCTGAAATTCTGATGCCCAAGGTTGAAACAAACCTCTTATGCCGTGGGTACCAATTGGATTCAAAGTTACCACCACCATCATCATCATCATAATCATCATTGTGGCATCTTTTAGTATGTTGAATCCCATCCATTAAATCCACTGAATGTTCTATATTTTCATTAAGTACACCCACATTCTCATGGAGCACACCTCCATGCTGAGGACTCAACATTTGACCTTTCCCTTCTGCTTTCTCTTCATACCTGCGTACTACATGTGCTCCACAACTTTTAAAGGACACTGAACTTGTGGAGGACCAAAACTTAACTTGCAGATTGTCCCCCTTCAGCTCATTAAATTCAGGAACATGGTATAGAAACCACACATGATCTGAGCCTGATAAATGAAATGCTTTATCGTCACTATACCTTGGTAAACCATTGATGATGATCTCAACACTACAAAGAGCTTGAACGGATATTTGTCCACCCTTTATTCCAATAACAACACACATAGCAATTCCTGTGATCTCCCCATCCAAATGTGAAAGCTCGTAAATATCTATTTCGCATTTATTATCATTCGAAGTCTCTTTAAGATAGCAGAACCAATTTGGAATCTTATTTCCCGGATATATAATGCCAAATTGATGGTCCTCAAAACGTCCCTGTTACACAGAAATCATAAATTTTCAGCAGTGCAACGTACAAATAAAGGAACGCATAAACAAGGAGAGAGAGAGGGATACCTCATCCAATAAAAGATTTTCCACATCATTCCCTACATTCTGAAGCAATTTATGGCATCTGGACAAATCAATCCATTCAAGCCCTGGGAATGTATCAAATTGAAATCCTTTTGATAATACAAAAAATCTTTCCAATGATATGCACCCACTTGCATATATATCTTCTATTTTTGGTGGAAGTTCCAAAATTTCTTCAAGTTGCTTGCAATCTGCCACTTTAAGGCTTCTCAATCCAACAAATCTTTTAATGAATGTAGGAATGCTAACAAAATCGCTCCCCGATAGATCTAATTGTTCTAATGAGGAAATGCAATTAATTGTCATAAAGAAATCTGATTCTGATAGGGCACAGTTTCCAAGATCCAAGGTTCCCAGCCTCGGAAATACACTTGAGGAACAACCATCATTACAAATGCGTGAATTCATAGGAGGTGGGAAAGAGATTAATTCTGCACTTGAAAAAATTTCAGATTCCTTTGTGGACACAATAGAGGGCGTGGATAGTCCGTTATCCCCCACCTTCTGTGGAAATTTGACAAGTTTTGAACAATCTCTAAGAGAAAGTCTCCTTAGACGTTGCAACTGATGAATGGTACTTGGGAGATTCATAAGGTTTTCGCAACCTTCAAGATTTAACTCATGAAGCCCAATGGCATACCCAACAGATGAAGGCAATTCTTTTATAGGAGTGCATTTTAGGCCAATGTATCCTAACCTTTCCATTTTACAATCAATTTCAGGAAAGTTCTGAAGCCTTATGCAATCTTCAAGCATAAGATTTTCCAGAGATCTCAACTTCAACGTTTTTGGAAAGCTTGTAAGGTTAGAGCATCCTACAAGTCTCAAAATGACAAGCTTATCAAGTAATCCGACAGAGTGATGAACCTCAACTAAACTTGTACAGTTATCAAGAGTCAATTCTTCTAAATTTGGGATCCTTGAAAGATCAGGAATTTTTGTTAGGAATTGACAACTTGAGACATCCATAGCTGTCAAGTTTTGGAAATTCTGTTAAAAAAAAAATGAATAAATTAGCTTCAAGGAAGTTTACAACATAATTTTAAGGAAGAAATATTGAAAATAATAGTTGTACCTTGAACCTTTCCTCCAATTCCTTGAAGAGGCTATTACGCATTCTAAAAATAATGAGCTTTTGTCCTTGAAAATTGGATGGCAAAGATTGTAAAGGATATTCAGGCCAATCAAGCAATCTTAATTCATTAGAGAGATAATTAGGCCCTTCAGAAAAGTGTGCATTTTGGTTTATAAACAATCTGAGCCTTTTCATCTTCATGAAGGCTTTGGAACTCATGCGTATCATGCGTCGTTCAGGCAAATCTACCAATATCCCTTCAATTTTATTTGTTCCCTAGTAAGATGCATAAGTATATCAGCAATTGAAGCATAAAGTTCTCAATATTTTAGCGCTTGCTAGAAGTATAATTTGGCTTTGCTAAAAAAAAGAAAGAAACAAACTTATACTCAGTTTATTTGTAATTTTATGTTGCTTTTCTTTTTCAGATTTTAAAAATAGGTTTTTCTTCTTTGTAATTATTGGAATGCCCCAAATGGGGTGACCTCTTTGAAAAATTCCAAGTTTTCTCTTTTTCATCTTTAGGTATTAATATTACCTACTTATAAAGGTTAATGTAAGACATTTATAAAAACTGTGCCTATGTTAGAAATGGGATAAAAGGGAAGTCATGTATGATGATTTTATATATTCTTCTAGACTAGAAGTGTTCCATTTTAACCAAAAAATGCATTTTGGGATTGAGGGTATATTCACATGTGTGGGGTGTGTGTTTATTTCTTCACCTTCTTTAACAAAAAAAAAAAAAAAAATCAATATTTTTCTGGTAGGTTTCACTCCTTAAAAGGAAACAAATGTAAATTAAAAGATTTTTTTTTATGTAACCCTTACTGTATGTTCTTCCAATACATGACAAACATCTTCATGAAACCACAACCTACTCCGTTCTCCAGGTTCTTCAGGTGATTCTTGTCGAACAATTTCTCTACCCATTTCTTGCAACAAGTCATGCATTACAAATTTGTTAGGCTTATCAATAGTTATAAGAGACTTCTCCATAAGCACTTTGATACCAATAACCGAGGAGAAACCACAACCGTCTAATATTTTGATGACATAATGCGCAGGCTTTCCTTTGAAGAAACATGCAATATCAAGGAAAATATCCTTTTCATTATCATCCAATCCATCATAACTTATTATAAGTATTTCTTGAATACTTTTGTTAGGACTTCTTTTGTACTTATCCAATGCACTTTTCCATTCATTTATGCTTCTACCATGTAGATCTGAACCTAGCACAGTCAAAGCCAGTGGAAGGCCTCTCGCATAATGTATTATACGTTCTGTGAGTTCCACATAATCGTCAAAAGGTTTGTCTCTTTTGAAGGCATTCCAACAAAAGAGTTGAAGAGCTTCGTTGTGATCCAATTCTTTCACCTTATACATTAATTCAACAGGAGGATTAGTTAGCAATTTTTCATCTCTAGTTGTTATGATGATTCTACTTCCTAAACCAAACCAATTTAGTTCCCCAGCTAATGTTTCTAATTGGATCGATTGATCCACATCATCAAGAATTAAAAGAACCCTTTTAGAACAAAGCCTATACTTTATCACATTGATTCCTCGATCAACATTGCCAACCTTCAAACTTCTAGAGTCTCCTAGAATCTCAGAAAGAAGTGTCTCTTGTAGTTGGACCAAACCGTACTCTCGCTTTGCAATTTCTCTAACATTTGCAAGAAAACAACTACCTTCAAACTGATAAGCAATCAAGTTATAGATCTCTTTGGCAATAGTCGTCTTCCCAATTCCGCCAACTCCAAGAATCCCCACCATGCTTGTAATGTCATTCCTCCCAAGACTTAACAACAAATTGATATCCCGTACACGAGAGTCTATTCCAACTGGATACTTGGCAACGTTTAAGTATGTACGATTTACTATTCTTGAGACCACTTGAACAATTTCAAGGATAAATTTAGATCCATTCCTGCCAATATAAAGGATAAGAAACATTTAATGAGTTAAGATGTTTCACATAAAAAGACATAGGAACATGATCTAGTTACAAGGGCCTTTTTTTTTTTTTTCCTGCAACAAATCCCAATGGTACGCCACAAGATAGGAGATAATCCAGTCCTTCCCTAAGTTCCAATTCTCTGCTTATTAGACTTATATTGTTCAGTCTTTATGTGTATTAATAAAAAAAAATTCTTTTTTTCTTTTTTTTCCTTTTTCAGCTTACTCACGAGTTCGGTTGCACCTGCCAAAACTTATCAAGATTATCATTTGAATTCTACTCCAACTTATTAGTACGGTTTATTTAATTTTAAAAATGTTTAAATTGTAAGTAAATTATATTTTTTTAACCTTTAGTTATGAAGTAAATTGTACTGTCTTTGCTGAATTTTAGAATTGTGCAAAACACCTTACGGACCAAATCTAGGTAAGCCCTACCATTTAAAATTGATTTCAAAATTATCATCATCTAGGGCCTAGGGGTCATTTGGAAGTTGTGATATCATCTAGGATAGTTTCTAGCATCTTCTGGACGTCTTAAAGGTGTTCTAAATGTTAGATAGGCATTAGAACGTTATTATAAGGCTCCAAGACAGTGAGATTCAGCCCAGACAGTTTCTGGCATAAGAACGCCCCTTCCAATGCCCCTAGGCAGTAAGTTTCAGCTTACTGGGCATTTTTGGCGTTCCAGCGGACTGCGCGACAGATGAAATTTGCAAGCCATTTTTGATATAGTTAACATCCGAATTGGAAAAAATTTTTAAAACAAAAAGTTGTAGATCTAGGAATAAGCTTTTCAAAGCCGCTGAGTTTGCCTCAATTGGAGTTCGGGATCAAAAGTTACGGCCAAGATACCCTGACTGCTTTGTTCTCCCCAACAGCTTTTCAACTTTATTTCAGCTTTACCCTTTCTCTTCCTATAAATAGAATAGGATGCCCCCTTAGCTCATTAAGACCACCAAGCACAAAATTAAGAGTGAAGAGCATCTGGAGAAGTGTTCTTGCTTCTCCATTGTGAGCCAAGAGAGTTTTGGTTGAAAGCCATTAATGCTTTCCCCCGCTTGAGGTTTGTGAAGTCTTCCTTACTTCACCATTGTTATTCCAAGTGAGGATGTGTAAAAAACTTTGAGCTTTCCCTCACTTGATGTGTTTTTAGAGGTGTTTTGCTTCTACCCATAAGTGCTACTGTGGATGTTCTGAAAGCTTTGAGCTTTGCCCACACTTGGTGTGTTTTCAAGAGTTTAGCCAAAAAAAAAAAAAAAAAAAAAAAAACATACACAACCATTGTTCTTGAAGAGTCTATCAAAGGGTCAGTAAGAAAATGCACTATTGGAAGATTGAAAGGCTCGTAGCCTAGCAGGTGGCTAGTTTTCTTACAAGATCTAAGATTTTGAAAATGGTTGTAAACTTCCTCTTATCTTGTAATCTGGATTTTTCATATAATGATTTTCCGGATTTGGCTACCCCAGAGTAGTTTTTAGACCTTTAATGTGTTCAAAGGGACTTTCCACTTTATAACCAAAAAACTTTGTGTTGTGATTATATGTGTTTGTTTGATTTAGTATCCAAGTAATTTTATTATTGTGATAATTATTGCTTGAAGTAATTGTTGATTTGGGGGTAGAACATGATCCTTTGGTTCTTTCAGTGGTTAATGGTACAATTTCTTCAGATTAGTCTAGGATTAGAGAATGCATTATGCAGTTCTACGATAGCTTGTTTACCAAATGGTTCAATTGTCGGCCTAGGTTGGATGACCTTACTTTTGATTCCATTGGAGAAGATGAAGCTATTAGAGAGAGCTTTTGAGGAAGATGAGGTCTTTGAGGTGGTGAAAGCCCTAAACAATGACAAGGCTCCAGGCCTTAATGTTTTTACTATGACGTTCTTCTAAGCTTGTTGGGATGTTTTTTAAGGTAGATATCATTAATGTTTTCCATGCTTTTCATGCTAGAGATATGTTTGAAAAAAGCTTTAGACCTTCATTACTCTTACTTCGAAGAAATCTAGGGCCATTGATGGTTAAGGACTTCTTTTCCTATTAACTTAGTCAGTGGAGTTTACAGAATTGTTGCCAAAGTCCTAGCTAACAGGATGAAAATATAGTGGAAAAGATCATTTCCAATCCCCATAATGCTTTCATTAGGAGTAGGCAAATTGTAGATACTGTTCTCATAGATAATAAATGCCTTGATAGTAGGATTTGACTCGGGGATCTAGGTATGTTGTGCAAGTTGGATATTGAAAAGGCTTATGATAATATCAATTGGGATTTTTGCTATTTATGGTGAGAAGTTGCGGTTTTGGGAAGAAATTGCGTAATTGGATAGCACATTGTATCTCTTTGGTGTACTTTAATGTATTGGTGAACAGCACTCCAACAAGTTTTTTTTAGTAATTCCCATGGCTTAAGAATAGGGAGACTCTTTGTCTCCCATACTATTCATTATTGTTATGGAGACGTTAAGTAGAATGATTTTTGCTATATTGAACAGGGGTCTTTTATCAAGCTTCTCGGTAGGAACTAGGAACGTTGGTGCCTTCAAAATTTCCCACCTTTTGTTTGCAGACGACACTTTAATATTTCGTGGGGCAAATCCAGATCATCCTCATAATTTGTGTTGCTTGTTCTTATGCTTTGAAGCCATTTTAGGTTTGAGGATTAATCTAGCTAAATTAGAGTTGGTGCATTGGCAATGTCAATAAGGCTGAAGGTTCAACTAGTATTTTGCGTAATAGGGTCTCTTCTTTGCCTATGAAATATCTAGGTCTTCCGTTAAAAAATTTGTTGAGGACAAATCCATTTAGGGTGGCATTATTATAGAAGATGAGCATCATTTGGCTAGATGGAAGAGGATGTATTTGTCAAAGGGTGGGAATATATCCTTGATTAAAAACACCTTAACTAATATGCCTACTTACTTTATGTCTCTTTTTTCCCTCTTGGTTGGTGTTGCCAATCACATAGAGAAGTTGCAATGGACTTTTTGTAGGGTGGCATTAGTGAAGATTTCAAATTCCACTTGGTTACCTAGTATGAAGTTTGTTCTCCAGTATCTAAAGAAGGATTGGTGGTCCGTAATTTTGTTCTTTTTTTTTTTTTTTTTTAATTGAGCTCTTTTGGTGAAGTGGCTTTGGTGCTATGTTCATGAGAGAGAAATCTTTTGGAGGATGGTTGTTGATTCTAAATATGTAAGCTTGTGGGGTGGGTGGTGCTCAAATGAGGTTTATAAGTCATATAGGATAGGGCAATGGAAGAATATCAAGAGAGGCCGCAGGGGAGTTTTCTAGCATACTAAATTTGAGGTAGGTGATAACTTCAAAATTAGATTCTGGCATGACATGTGATATGGGAATCATGCCCTCAAGGTAATTTTTTTGAAATTATACAGTTTTGCCCGTTGTAAGGATGATTTTGTGGCATACCATTTGAAGTTTTCTAGTGACTCTCATAAGTGGAATGTTTTTATCAAAGCAGCTCACGACTAAGAGGTGAATTTCTTTACCTCATTCATTAATTCGTTGTATTCCTTTAGATTGAGACGAGGTGGTAAAGATAAGTTGTATTAGACCTTCCAAGAGAGGATTGTTTGATGTTAGAACATACTACAATGTCCTTTTTCTCCATGATATTACTTATTTTCTTTGGAGTATATCATGGAATAAGATTCTCTTGAGAGTAACGTTCTTTCTTGGTCGACCGCTTTAGGAAAAATCATCACTATGAATAACCTAAGGAAGTGTCATGTCATTGTGGTTGATTGGCATTGAATTTGTAAGAAGAGTAGGGAATCAATGCATGTACTCCATTGCGAGATTGCTAGTGCTCTATAGAATACTATCTTTAATCTTGTAAAATTAGCTTGGGTTATGCCTAGTCGACTAGTAGACCTTTTTCGCTTACTGGAGAGAGCAATTTGGCAGGCTTCAAAATGCTACAGTGTGAAAGATGGTTACGTTTTGCCTACTGTAGTGTCTTTGGAAGGAAAAATATAATCAGATTTTTGAAGACCATGCGCGGATAGTGGTGGAGTTAAAAGGCTTTTTTTTATTCAAATACTTTACCATTGGGCAGCTGCCTTTGACTTAAATATTTCTACCTTTATGTTTTTCTTGATATTTTTTCTTCTTCTAGTTTGGTGTATGTCTTATATACTTTCTATATATCTTTCTTTTTTTTTAAAACACAAGAGGAGGGAAAATGAGTGAGAGGGATTCGAACCAGTAACCTCCGCTTCGTAAGGCGCGGTCCCCAACTGATTAAACTATCCTTTGGGTACTACTTTATGTGTACTTGAGTTGCGTCTTTGAACTATTTTAGTAAATTTGCAACTACTTATAAAATAATAATAATAATTATTATTACTTTGGTGTCAAATTTAGAATTAATGATTAAGTTTTTATGATTCTTAACACGGCTGGCAAAAAGAAATTTTATGCAATCATCACAATCAGTACGGAGGAGGCTGCACAGAAAACTAAACTTTTATTTAACAACAAAATTCCAACACATTTTTTTTTTTGTGATTTGGTGGAAGCTAGACCACACATACGATTTGGTGCTTAACAAACAATTACAATAAAAATACCGAATATTCAACCCAACTTTTATTTTTTTGGTTGAGTGGTGTCACTCAAAATTTTTCAACCCAACTGAACTAATAGCAATCTTTAATAAAAATTTAAAAAAATACGAAATATATATTTAAGGGTGGTGGCCCATCTAACTTTTGGGTGGTTCGGACACTCCAGACACCAGGACCCCAATTTTTATTTATTTTTTAGTAATATTTTTTAAAAAAACTTTAATTATATTTTTTTATAATTTTATTTATATTCTTTAAACCACCCAAACATCTCTAACTTTTCTTTTAGATTGGTTACTCACAAATTTGAAAATATTTGAGAAGAATAGAAAAAAAAAAAAAAAAAAAAAATACACACCCAATCAAGCATCTTTTCTGGATAAGTATGTTTGAAAAAGTACTCTTCTGCCGTGATAAGTTTTGAAAAAAAAAAAAAATTATGATTTGGATTTTTCTCACATGAGAATGTGACATAAGTAAAAATTATTTTTATATTTTTTAAATCATTTTTTTATTAATATTTTTGTTTTGAGAGATAAAAACAAAAGACAAATAATTTTTTAGTGGAGATGTTTTCCAACCAATTTAGGCTGCTTAAAATTCTTTCACATAAATGGTGTTTTTTAATTGACAGTACTAATTTGTTTGTATAACATTGTCTACAAATGAGTCCATAAATTTGTTTTTAATATATGAGAATCACAATTTTTTTTAATAACATATATTTTTCACATTTTTTTAATAATTTAAAAGACACATATTGCTTTTAAAATTGATTAATAGAAAAAGTTAGGGGAAACTTCAGAAAGCCCCCCTGAACTTCCAGCGATTTTGACAAACCCCACCTGAATTTTCAAAACTCTCACTTAGGTCCCCTGAACTTTGGTTTTCTCTCACATTAGACCCTTTTAACGTTAAAGTCAAATAATTTGACTTTTTATACCTATTTTACCCTTTCCCAAAACTACGTTCTTTTGTGTCCTAAAACTACAACACCTACCCAGCCCAAAACAACGTCGTTTTAGGCATTAATTTAAAAAAAAAAAAAAAAAAAAAAAAAAAAAAGCAAAATAAATAAATAAATAAATTTTTTTTAAAAAAAAAAAAGAAGAAAAAAAAATCGTGGCCGATCTAGGGGTGGTTCATGGCCAAGGGGGTGGTCAGACCACCCCCTTGGCCCCCAAAAAAAAAGGGGGGATCGCCGCTTTGGGGGTGGCCGGACCACCCCAAGGGGCTGGGGTGGTTTCGGCCACCCCATACCTCCTTGGGGGTGGTCCGGCCACCCCATACCGGCCGTATGGGGTGGCCGAAACCACCCTTAGCCCCTTGGGGGTGGTCCGGCCACCCCCACGATCCCCCCCTGTTTTTTTTTTTTTTTTGGGGGCTTTTGGGGGTGGTCCAGCCACCCCCAGACCAGCCACCGATTTTTATGCTGTAATATATATATATAATATATATATATATATTATGCTCAAAACAACGTCGTTTTGGGTTGGGTGATGATGTAGTTTTGAAGCCCAAAACGGTGTAATTTTGGAGTAAAAACGACGTAGTTTTAGTTGAAGATAAAATGGGTATAAAAAGTTAAAAGAGTCCAAAGTGAGAGAAAATCAAAGTTCAGGGGGCCTAAGTTAGAGTTTTGAAAATTCAGGGGGTTTGTCAAAATCGCTGAAACTTCAAGGGACTTTTTTAAGTTTCCCCAAAAATTTATGTCCCAAATGATATACACAAAAGAAAAAGAAAAAAAAATTAAAAAATAAACTCCACCATATCCAGGATTTGTCTTCGAATACTCAAATTACGCAATTTTGATCGTATTTCAGCATGGAAACTTTTAAAAATGTGATATATTTCAGTTGAAAATTGTGTATACTTTCATCACTTTTTTGCTCTCTATGTTGTAAAAAAAAAATTGACCTAAAAATTGTCTTTTAATTTTATAAAGAATATGCGTTTTTACAAAAGTGAAGAGAAACCCTTTTAGGAAGTTTTTTTTTTTTTTTTACCTCAATAATATGTGACAGTTTTAATAGATAAGATTTTTCATGCGTTTTGATACCTAAAAAGAGCTTACAATTTTAGAGAAATTATAAAGGACTCTATACGAAGATTGAAGATTCAAAAAAATTAGAAATACCTTTTTCCAATTGGCCATCCAGACAAATTGGCGACTTCCTTGAGGGCTTGCCTCCACCTGAGCATCTTCACGTCATCGGCGAACCTCTCTTCAAGCTTAGCCAGCGCTTTTTCAAAGCTTTTCCTCTGATGCCGTACATCGGACGGATCTACGTCGTAAAACACCGGCAGAACCAATTGTTTGTTTTTTTGCTTGCACTCGACGATCTTTACCAGCTCATCCAAGCACAACGCGGAAGACGCGTAGTTCTGAGAGAGCACGACGATCGAAACCCTCGAGTCTTCGATGGCTCTGAGAAGCGCCGGCGAAATTTCTTCTCCCCTTCTGAGCTGGTCGTCTGCGAAGGGGTTGAGGCCTCTTTGAAGCAAAGCGTTGTAGAGATGGGCAGTAAAGGCGTTGCAGGTTTCTTTGGCTCGAAAACTTACGAAGACATCGTAAATCCATGGAGGGGTGAGGGCGAAAGAAGAGGACGAAGAGCGCCCTTGAAAGCTTGTCATGTTCGTAGCAGAGAGAGAGAGAGAGAGAGAGAAGGAAATGAAAGTTGACAGGAGAAGTGGAAGCTGCCACATCATAAAAAGAATGCTAATGAGAAATACAAAGCGTTTGTCAGACGCATTAAAATAAAAGGTAGGTAAATGTATAAATAAAATAATAATAATTATTATAATATGTTTAAAATTTGAGAAAAGTAAGCGTAACTTTATATTATCAACGTTTCCAAAACTACCAATTCTCTAAACTACGTATATAATTGTTAAAAGTCTTTTAAGATAAAAAAAAAACTCTAAAAAATATTAATACGATAAAAATATTCTTATAAATTAGAAGGAAAAAAAATATATAATAAGTCTTTGAGTTAACCTCTAAAATTTAAAACTCCTTGAATTTTTTTTTTTCAAAAATTTACTCCATGTGTCAATTGAAATAACAATAAAATCTTTGTCGTTAAAATTTTTTGACAACTATTAAGGCCACTCAAAACGCACCATTTTACTTAATTAAAATATTAATTTTTATTAATTTAATTTAAAAAATTAAATCTAAAAAAAAAAAAAAAAAAAATTGAAGGGTAACAAGTGGTGGCGCCCACCTCTGGTGCAGCCACTCTAGGTGGTTTGGGGTGGCTCAAACCGCCCAAGGGGTGGCTCAGGTTTAGGGTGGCCCACAAGCCGGGTCTCCACCCGTGAGGTGGCTCACCGCCACCCCATTTGGTGTTTGGGGTGTCTCACAGCCACCTCATAGGGAGTTTGGGGTGGCTCGCAGCCCACCCCAAACCACTCAAGCCACCCCTTGTCATCTTTGGCCACCCTTCAATTTTTTATTCTTTTTTTTTATATTTAACTTTTTAAATTAAATTAATAAAAAAATTAATATTTTAATCATGTAAAACAATGCATTTTGCTCTAACAATTGTTAAAAAATTTTGAGTGTAAGAATTTTATTGTCATTTCAATTGACCCCGAAAGTAAATTTTTGAAAAAAAGAAACTCACGGAGTTTTAAATTTTGGAGGGTTGACTTAGGGACTTATTATACATTTCAAAAAAAAAAAAGAGTTAAAAAATAGAAAATAAATTTTAATTTTAAAAAAATTAAAATATATATATAAGTTGGTTTTTTTTTTTTTTTTGGTTTTTTTTTATTTTTTTTTTCTATTTTTTAATAAATAAATTTGATTTAAAAATAATATTTTTTAAAAAAATATCCTTTTATATCTGATATTCTTTTTTCTTTTTAATTTTTAATTTTTTTTTTTAAATAATAATAATTTGAAGAGTTTTAAATTTTATGAAGGGTGTTTTTGTCCTTAGGGGAGAAATTGACATTTTGTTGGTAGTTTAAAGGAAGCATTGACACAATTGATAGTTTGAGAGACATTAAGGGTTCGTTTAGCAAAAGCCATGGCCTAGACACTGTTTAGTGTCTGGGCCATTGATCGATTTTCAGACTAAACATTTGGCATATTTTTCCAATTTTGCCCCTCTCTCGGAAATTTTTCCACAGAAAATGAACAAAAATGAGGCTTTATTTTTGCCCCTCTCTTCGAGGCTGGAATTCCCTGAAACACAGTTCAAACCAATTTAGCTCATTTGTTGTAACAATAACATGAACAAAAATGAGGTCAAATGAAGAAGTGGGCTTTAAAGAAGTTCGGGTAAATTGCATAGAAAATGAAAAGGAAAAAAGAAGGAATGAAATCATTATATGGAATCTAAGAGAGCAGAAACGACCACTATCCAGGAAATTAAAATCACATGAAAAAAAAAAAATAAAAGACTTGGAAGACTGGGGATTATAAAACAACATTCTCAGACAACAGTATAATCCGTAAAAAAACCCATCAACCACAAATCAGAAGCATAATTATCAAAAAAAAAAAAAAAAGGTGAGGGGGGAATTTTGCATCTCTGTCTTCCAGCTTTCAGTTGGCAAAAGGTAAGGGGACAAAACATAAAAATTATCCCAAAATTTGATGAATTAAAAGCCCAGTGTAGTAGATCCTAAAGCGCATCAAAGATCTAATAAGAAAGTTACAAAATTCAATAACACAGAACAAGAGAATGAAGAGGAAGGGGCCTTAGAATTGAAGGGGGACAGATATTAGAGATATTGATGTCGGAAGATGAAATAAAATAAAATAAATTTTTTAAAAAAAAAAAAAAAAAAAAATCCCAAAATTCAGAGACGAGAGCACAAAAGCAAACCCCAATGAAAGAGAGTGGATGAGTAAATGATTACCAGAGTATTATTTGACTCAAGACGATGGTAGTATGTCTCTGTGAAGGAGACCCAGCACCACCACGTCCACCACTACAGACTCGGCCACCCAACCACCTTGACCTGACCAGATGACCCTCACCCTCACCCCCCTATCTCACTCCTTTCTCAATAATCTCTCTCTCTCTCTCCTCCTATTTTTCTCTCTTTCAATTCAAATGGGAGAAAACATTTTCCACCCTCCCATCATTTTCATCGCTTTCTCTCTCGTTCTGTCTGATTTTAGCCCAAATTCATAATCATGATGTTCTTTCAGAATAACTACAAAAAGAAAATAATAATAATAATAATAATACTATTATTATTATTAATTTTATATTATTAAATGACGGAGAAAAAAAAAACAAAGGAGAGAGAGTTGGGAGGGA
The DNA here is from genome assembly GCF_965113065.1 of Corylus avellana. Taxonomy (NCBI): domain Eukaryota; kingdom Viridiplantae; phylum Streptophyta; class Magnoliopsida; order Fagales; family Betulaceae; genus Corylus; species Corylus avellana. The sequence continues at coordinate 30,159,639 of NC_142491.1, forward strand.
AAAGGGTGCAAGTAATCCAGTGGTGGTGGACCAGAAAATGGATGGAATCTTTGAAAGAACAAAAAAGAGAGAGAGATAGAAAAAAGCTCAAGGATTTCTCCACCTCTGCTTGCCGCTTTGATTGATTGTTACATTCCCAATTATTATTCCTTCTTTTTGGACTGGGCTTCGGCCCTTCTCAGGCCTCACTCTTCTTAAGCTTCTCTTCTGCGCTCGGCCTAATCACGTCTCGCCAACTGCATCCTGCGCCTTACGCCCATGCTGTCTCTCTCTCTCTCTCTAGCTCCCTCGCTATCCTTAGCCTCCCCGCTGGCCGCTACCACTCATTCTAAAAACTCCACCATTTTTTATTTTTTCTTTTCAAATTTAGATAATATAGCTCGACTTGGCTCGCAAGTTTTTGGAAGGGGTTGGGGTGAAACGGGAGGCTTTATTTTCGCAAGGGATGGGTGCTCGACTCGTGAAGGAGAAGCCACGGAGATGGAGGAAATGAGTACAGCGCTGGATATTTTGGGAGAAACAACTGAAGGGTAAAAGTGTAATTTCACATTAGGAAAAGGACAACAACAGTGCCTGGGCTGGGCCATGCCTTTTGCCAAACACCACCTAACAATAGAGGGATAATTGAGGGGGAGGTATGTGTACTTTTTCTAAAAAAACTCATTATTTCTTTTATTTTTTAATTGAAATAAAATATTACCAAATAACTCAAAAGATTAAATACTCATGGAAACATAAAAATATGTTTCACATTTACGTCAAATTAAAATACTTTTTTGAACTAAAAATTAAAAAATACTCACGAGTGTAGGTCTTTGTTAATTGAAAGTTCTATTTATTCTCAATGGACTAGCCAAAGGTTGCTTTGATTAATCTGTAAGAATTTGGGAGAAAATTATATAAACATAAAAGAAATACTAACCTCTGGCCATTGTTGTTTAAGCACTTGAATTGAATACTTGTTGAATGTTTGCTAAATTCACAATTCCAGAACCCTCAATTTGTAATCCTAGAACCCTCACTTTGTTGGAGAGTGATAGATAAGGATTTTTTGTCTATCTGTTTTTCACGTTAAAGTTGTGATCGATGGATATCACAGGCTTGTCTTTTATATAGGCCAAGACCCCTATCCATTTATCTTACGTTGCTTCCTTCCATCAAGGGAGACAACACTTGGTGAAAATAAAACACCTTTTTCACTTTTAGTAGTTAACTGTACTTCAATTACCCAAAGTTTTTTTTTTTTTTTTTTTTGGTTTAATAAAAACTATATATAATATACTATATACATATAATATATGTGACATGTGGGCCACCTTAAGTCTCCTGATAGAAGATTAATTCTAATATTCTCCAACTTGGCTCACATGACACATTTTAAAATCGTTTAGGTAACTAAAACTATATACGACTAAATTGAAAACTACTAAAGCTTTAGTTTCGCTTTAAAGAGATATACAATACACGAATCATGGCGGTTATGTTATTATATCAACATTTCCTTCCATGTATTACAAAGTATGAATCTTTCAAAAATAAAATCTGTATATGGTATAATTCTTTATGAATAACTTCCAATAAGTTATTCTGGGTCTAACTGTATTGGAGCAAATACTTTATGTGCACAAAAATAAACATTGTTTTGACAATGAACAAGTACTCTAAATAACAAGAATTTAATCAAGCATAAAATGAGCTCACTAATCCCATGCTCTCTACATGTTTCGAAAATGTCTTTATTGAGAGCCCTTTCGTCATAGGATCTGCAATCATAGAAGTTGTACTTGTATGCTCTATAGAGACTTCTTGTTCCTTAATTCTCTCTTTGACAGCAAGATACTTTATGTCAATATGTGTTGGTTCTGCTCCCACTTTTGTTATTCTTTGAAAAGAAAACTGCTGCCAAATTATCACAGTAAATTCATAACGCCTTGGATTTTGAATCCACAACTTGAAACCCTATGATAAAATTTCTTAACCATTTTGCCTGTGAAGTCGCTTCAAAGCATGCTATGAACTCTGCCTCCATAGAAGACGATGCAATTATCGTCTATTTGGTGCTCTTCCATGATATATCACCTCCTGCCAACATAAAGACATATCCTGAAGTGAACTTTCTAGAGTCTTTACAACCCACAAAGTCTGAGTCGAGTCTGAATATCCAACCACTTCTAGATAATCTACATTCTTATAAGTCAGCATATGATTCTTGGTTCCTTGTAAATATCTCATAACATCTTTAACAGCCTTCCAGTGTTCCATTCCAGGATTACTTTGATATCTTTTTAACATTCCTACTGCATATGCAATGTTAGGTCTTAAACAAACCTGTGCATACATTAAACTGCCAACAACAGATGCATAAGGAATGCTTTCCATTTCTTTCTTTTCCAAAACATTTTTCGGACATTGACTTAAATTGAATGTATCGCCCTTCAATATGGGTGCCGCATTGGGTGTACATTCATACATTCTGAATTTTTCCAAAACTCTTTCAATATAGGCTTTATGAGATAGATCTAACATCTTTTGAGACCTGTCTCTATGAATGTCAATGCCTAAGACATAAGAGGCTTCACCTAAATCCTTCATTTCAAAGTTTTGAGAAAGAAATTGTTTAGTGTCATGCAATAGACCCAAATCATTAGTTGCAAGTAAAATATCATCAACATATAGGACTAAGAAAATAAATTTACTCCCACTAAATTTTTGGTATATGCAATTATCCACAATGTTCTCCGCAAATCCAAATGAAGTAATAACATTGTGAAATTTTAAATACCATTGATGGGATGCTTGTTTTAGTCCATATATAGATTTCTTTAACCTGCAGACTAATTGATCACCTTTATCAGAACAAAACCCTTCAGGTTGTTTCATGTACACATCTTCTTCAAGACTCCCATTAAGGAAAGCTGCTTTCACATCCATCTGATATAGCTCTAAATCAAAATGAGCTACTAATGCCATGATTATTCTAAATGAATCCTTTTTAAAAACTGGAGAGAAAGTATCATGGTAATCAATACCTTCTCTTTGTGTGAATCCCTTAGCTACAAGTCTAGCCTTATATCGATTGATGTTACAATTCAAGTCTTTCTTGGTTTTATAAACCCATTTACAACCAATGGCTTTAACTCCTTTAGGTAACTCGACAATTTCTCAAACTTGATTTTTAGCCATAGATTCTATTTCTTCTATCATGGCATTATACCAAAATTTTGAGTTTTCATCACTCATGGCATGTGAAAATGAAATAGGGTCATCCTTAGGTCCGACATCAAAGTCAGATTCTAATAGGTATACATAATAATCACCAGAAATGCTTGGCCTCCTTACTCTTGAGGATCTTCTTAATTCTACAGTCCCATCCGCATTATGTAGATATTGATTTGCAGACTCCACATTGATATGTTCCTCTTGAGGTGGTGGTAGCTCTTGAATTGATTGTTCTTCAAGGATATCTGGTTGATTTTCCTGAAAAAACAGTCAACTTATTTTGATTCACAGATGTTGTATCTGAATTCCGTGTTTCCTCCCACTTTATCTTTTGAGGAACATTACTCCCACTAATGTTAAGAGCCTCAATAAATTTTGCATTTCTAGCTTCAACAATTCTAGGCGTATGTGAGGGACAATAAAATCTATAACCCTTAGAATTTTCTGCATAGCCAATGAAATATCCACTGACTGTTCTCGGATCCAATTTCTTTAATTGTGGATTGTAGACCCTAATCTCAACTAGGCAACCCCATATATGAAAATGTCTTAAACTAGGTTTCCATCCTTTCCATAACTCAAATGGTGTTTTGGGAACAACCTTAAATGGAACTCTATTTAAGATATATACGGAAGTTTTTAAGGCCTCACTCCACAAAAATAAAGGAAGATCACTATTGCTAAGCATACTTCTTACCATATCTATAAGGGTACGGTTTCGCCTTTCAGCAACACCATTTTGGTAAGGTGAACCCGGCATTGTATATTGAGCAATAATCCCTTCTTCTTTTGAGAAAATTGGCAAATGGACCTGGTCTTTGCCCTGACTCTATGTATCTATCATAATATTCTCCACCCCTATCAGATCTTACGATCGTAATTTTTTTTTCTAATTGTCTCTCTACTTCCCTTTTATATGTTTTGAAAGCATCTAGTGCTTCAGACTTATTAAAAAAGAGGTAAAGATACATAAACCGTGAATAGTCATCGATAAATGAGATACAATATCTTTGACCATTCAAACATGGGGTACTAAATGGTCCACAGATGTCAGTGTGTATGATTTCAAGTATTTCTTCACTCCTCTTAGCACATTTACTGGTCTTGTTGGTTTGCTTTCCTTTTATGCAATCCACACAAGTACCAAAATCTGAAAAATCTAGAGCCTTAAGGACTCCATCATTTATTAGCCTTTTGATTCTCTTTTACGGAGATATGTCCCAATCTCCTATGCCATAACATAGAGGATGACTCATCAATAGTGTTGCGTTTACTGCCAATATCATGCATAGTTAAGAGACTTTGTTCATAAATGGGATCTAAATTTAATTTATATAAACCATTGACTAAGATTCCTGATCCAACATCTGTAGAGTTTTTAAACAAATAGACATTTGACCCAATAAAATTAAATTCAAACCCTAAAGGTACTAGTTTAGATATAGAAATTAAATTTTTTTGAAAATGAAGGAACATAAAAGGTGTTTACAAGGTCTAAAATATATCCATTTTCTAAAACAAGTCTAAAGGTTCCTATAGCCTCGACATGTGAACGCATCCCATTTCCTGGATAGATGCCTTGTTCACTTCCCATCGGTTTCCTTAGGCTGAGAAATCCCTGCATGATATTGACAACGTGAATTGTAGTACTCGAATCAATAAACCATGTATTATGATGAGTATCTATGAAGTTAGATTCATAACACACTAGAGAATCGAGATTACCTTTTTTCTCGAGCCATTTTTTGTACTTTAGGCAATCATTCTTTTTGTGCCCCTTTTTCTTATAGAAGAAACATACATATTTATTTCCATAAGACTTGAATGATGCTTGTCCATTCTTCTTCCATTTAATTTCAGCACCTTTTCCCTTTTTCCCTTTGCCCTTTTTATGAGTCACAAAATGTGCACTCTCTAAATTTTCATGTTTTAACATCTCCTCTTCTTGTACACACATTGTTAGAAGTTCATTAATGGACCACTTTTCCTTATATGTGTTGTAAGAAATCTTAAATGGTCCATATTCAGCAGGGAGAGAATTGAGTATGAAATGGACAAGGAATGACTCTGAAATCTCAATTCCTAAGGACTTAAGGCTTCGTTTGGCAACAGGGTTGTCCTAGACCCTGTTCACCTTTTGACTAGTTGACCATCAATTTTGAACTTTTAACATCAATATTTCAGCTTCTTTGACCATATTGCCCTTATTTTTCTCTGGATACTTTTTGTGTTTTTTTCCCTGTTTGGTTGTCTAGAAAATCAGGGAAGGGAAATGTTTGGAAATTGGGATTTTGGATCCTTTATAGCTGATTTTACGGTTATTTCTGCTGTGTGTAGGATTTTAAAGTAGTTTCATTCATTTTTCACTGATTCTCTAGGCAAATAGTTAGGGTTTTATATTTTGGGCGTCCCCCCTGGGCTAGCTTCATGTCCATCAAAGTAATCGGGGAGTACAAAAAAGAAGAAAATGTTGGCCCAGGTAAAACTTATCGAGAAACAAAAATCAAGAAAAACCCAAAGATCCCAAGCACAAAAATGGAATTACCCATAATCGCAGAACAACAACACAAAAATATCATTCAAAGAATCACAACTCCTCTGCAAAACCTCAGAAAAACTAACCCACGGCCACAACAATCAACACACACAAAAATTTCAATGAAAAGACAAAGAATGGAAAAGAAAAGGTGCCTCGTAGTCCTGGCCTTTGAAGACATGGCAGTGAAAGAATGTGAAATTCATAGCTGTGAGCTTGGAAACCTTCTTTCAAATACCCAAGAAACAGAGTAGGTGGTGAACAAAAAAATAGAACAGAGCAAGCGGAGAGAGTGTGGAGAGGGCGAGAGGCTGTGAGAAGACAGGGAGAGGAAAGAAAGTGAGGGAGATGGAGGGTAATCGAGAGTGCTGGAAAACAAAAAGAAAAAAAGTGAAGGCTAATATGGTAATTCTACTCAAAGTTATTTTATTAAATACACATATATCGAAAATCTACAGTATCTAGGTGGCCCAACACCTTTGCCAAACACCCCCTAAGTTGTGCAGCAATGTCCCTCATCTCCATTATGTGCTCACGTACATTCCTAAATTTGTCATGTTTCATAATTGACAACTTGTTCAGTAGAGTGCTAGCTAATGCCTTATCAGAACTAACAAATTGTTCTTCAATGGCCTTTAAGTAGTCCTTTACCTTATCACATGGAGGAATTGAACCTCTAATGCTCTTACTAATATGTGACTTAATGAGCATTAGACTTAATCGGTTTGACCGTTCCCACTTTTCATATGTAGTTTTTTCTACTATCGAACTTGTTTCAGTGGGCACGGGTGGTTCCTCCACACGCAATGCAAAGTCTAGGTCTGTGCACCCTAATGTCAAGAGAATTTTGTCTTTCTAGTCTGAAAAATTATCTCCATTTAAAAATGGAATATGAGAAGATTCATTATTTAAAACAGATGAAACAATAGCTGCAATAACCAAGAATAGGCATCAACGCTTTGAAATAAACACAAACTATAGTATGAATCAACCAATGTCAAATTCATAAACAAATCAAAATCTTCTTGTGGGTAAAGATCGCACTATGCATAAGATTTGTTTCTATATCTTCATAATAAAACTAGTAAATTTTATAAATGCTTAAGAAAAAATAGACACTGCACCTGTGGATATTAGGTATCCAATTTTTCTAATATCTTTTTTTACTATCTTATTCTAATTAAGTCATATAAAATGATCACTTCCCTGTAGGGCCAAGTAATCACTATGACAATTTAATTGCAATATGAAATGCCATTATAAAATTTCACATCATTGTGTTTTAAGATGCTGTGGCTATTTTTAATGCACAATAAAAGGCATTTTTCAGAATAGCTTAATGCTATTTATATAGAGCAAACGAGACATGGACCAAAGTGAAACAATGGCTTGATGGTGTAACCCTTCTTGCAAGCCCCATTGTGTGAGGTTCGATAACCCACACTGGAAAACGGAGGAGTTTTACCCTTTTATGGCGGGTGAACAACACGCGCCCAGCATGCGAGTGGGCTTAGATTCGGGTAGGGGACTTCATCCCTTACCTTCAACCGGGTCTGAAAAACGGATCTGGGTCGGGTCTCGCCCTAAACGGGTTTTTCTCATTTTTCATCAAATTTTTGCACTGAAACCCAATTTTATAACATGGTTTTGGTTCGGAATCATCAAGACTACTAATTTATGGATTTGGAAACATATGGGTGTTCAAAAACAATGAAAATAAATCATCATTTTAAAGAAAAATGGCATGGCCGAAAATCTTAATCTTGTTTTTTTTTTTTTTTTTTTTTTTAACGATTCCAAAATTGTAAAAATATAGTATTTTGCACAATAAAAAACAATAAGATTAATCTTCTAAAACCACAAAAGCATCATAAACATTAAATTTTAAAGATCCGGCCAAACCATGAAACCATACACATTATAAAACTTGAAACCCAAAACAAAAATCTCACAGCAACCGTAGTCCTAATACAAACATTCAATCATTCTACTAAAATTCAACAGATTGATACTAAACAACATGGCACAAAACCAAGCTCTGATACCACTAATGTAAGAATTTGGGAGAAAATTATATAAACATAAAAGAAATACTAACCTCTGGCCATTGTTGTTTAAGCATTTGAATTGAATCCTAGAACCCTCACTTTGTTGGAGAGTGATAGATAAGGATTTTTGGCCTATCTGTTTTTCACATTAAAATTGTGATCGATGGATATCACATGCTTGTCTTTTATATAGGTCAAGATCCCTATCTATTTATCTTACGTTGCTTCCTTCCATCAAGGGGGACAAACACTTGGTGAAAATAAAACACCTTTTCACCTCTAGTAGTTAACTGTACTTTAATTACCCAAAGTTTTTTTTTATTTTTTTTTAATAAAAATTATATATAGTATACTATATACATATAATATATGTGACATGTGGGCCACCTTAAGTCTCCTGATAGAAGATTAATTCTAATATAATCCTGCAACGAAAATTGGCAACAATTCTTTCTTCATCCAACTAGCCAATTTAGCCAAGAAGATGGCTATATGTTTATAGTGCTAGTCAATTTTGACTAAAACTGTAACTCAGCAATGCATAAATAAGTCTCCAAGGGATAGCTCAATTGGTTGTAGACTACGCCTAATGAAGCGGAGGTTACTAGGTCACTAGTTTTTATAGATTGAGTTGGAGAAAGTTTATTCAACCCAGTTTAGAGAAAAACTATGTCCGTTAAAAACTATTTTGCATTTTCTATTGCCCATCCACATGGATTACGGGTAGGGCTGTAAGCAAACAGAGCTACCCGTGAGCCCGCTCGGGCTTGGCCCGACAAAGCCCAGCTCGTGCGCGACTTGATTATTAAATGAGCCGCTCGTGGACATAATACCAAACTCGATTATTAAAAAATACATACCCGTATAAAACTCGACTCGCTCGTTTAAAGTTCGTGAACATACTCATATAAGGGCTCGACTCGCTTATTAGCGCGACTCGTATATATTTATTATATATAATTTAATAAAAATAATTTATATAGTATATTACTTATTATTTAATAACAATTTAACAATAGTCAATGTATATTAATTATTGAGTATTTCCAAAAAAAAAAAACATTAATTAATTGGTATACAATATATAATTATATCTATGATTATAAGTATATGTATAATATATAATTGAATAATAAAAGTTAATCATATGGTTATATCTTAAATGAAAATCATGATGCATTGATACTTAATCATATTATTCATATAATCATATTGATTCATATAATTCAATAATTCATATCATAGACAATGAAAATGTGATTAGAATAATCCCAAATGGAATGATTATAATTAGAAATTTAAAATTGACAATAACAAATTAACAATGCATGTAATGTCCTATAGTTATAGATTAAGTATTGACATTAGAGTAATTCTAAAAGTCTCTCTTGTATCCCTCTTGAATCCCTCCAAGAATGATGTGGCAATTAAAATCACAATTTTATCAAAATTCAATAATGATCAATCATAAGCTCAATGGTAATTTTAATAGCCACATCATTCTTAAATGGACTCAAGAAGGACACAAGATTGACTTATAACATTACTCATCGACATTGTCATTTGAAATTTGGAATTGATAGCATGAGATATTATTGTTGATCACTTAAGAAAAAAAATGATTATATTATTAATATGAATCGTATGATCAATTATTACATAAGGTTTATGAATACAAAATAAAACAAAATCTTTCACTAAACACTTACTCATGTGTTAAAATCATGATACAATGATACTTAATCATATTATTCATATAATCATATCGATTCATATAGTTCATATCATATACAATGACAATGTGCCAAATGAAATGATTAGAATTATAAATTTAAAATTGACAATAACAAATTAATAATGCATGTAATGTCCTATAGTCACAAATTAAGTATTGACATTGTCTTTTGAAATTTGGAATTGATAGCATGAGATGTTATTGTTGATAAGTTGATGATTACTTAAGGAAAAAAAGAAGAAGAAAAAAAAGATGGTATTATTAACATGAATCGTATGATCAATCATCACATAAGGTTTATAAATATAAAATATGTTTTTATGAATACAAAATAAAACAAAATATTTCACTAAACACTTAGCATGAATATTTAGCGTGAATATTTAATATTGTTAGTGTGAATGTGTGATATCTATAGTAGGTTTTTTTTTTTTTTTTTTTTTTTTTTGTTTTTTTGAATAAGTGACTGATATTATTCAAAAATTCTGAAATGAATACAAAAACATCTAGAGCCACACAGACTCTAAATACCAAGAGTTCAACAGAACTCTAAACAACTACATCAAAACTCTCTGAAGTAATCTCATCGTGAATACAAGCCGGGACTTCTTCCATCCAAACTCTATGCTCCCCATTGATACCAGCTGCCCTTGCTAATCCATGAGCTGCCCTATTTGCTTCTCTTCTGACATATTCCACCTTCCAGCTTCTAAACCCGGGTAGAATAGTATGAATATCTTCTATAACTTGACCAAACTTATTCCAGGTTGCTCATCCTTTGATCGCTTGGACTACTGTTTTTGAGTCTCCTTCCAGTACAATTTCTTGGAAGCCCAGATCGCGGCAGAACTCCAATGCGTTAAGGGCTCCCATCGCCTCTGCCACTGTAGGCTCCAGACTCCCTTCTTGAACTAAGCAAGTTGCTGCACACACCTGCCCCTTGAAGTCCCGCACTATAATTCCCACACCAAAGTTTTAGAAGATGCTCTCACCGACACATCCCAATTGACTTTGTACGTGTCCACTTTTGGAGCTTTCCACCGAATATGAGAGACAGCGTTTTGGGGTTCGGTAGCTTCCCTTTCCTCCTGGTGCTCCCCAAATGTTTCCCAAGCTTTCCACTGGGTAGCTACTTCTTGGGCTAGTACCCCTGGATGTTTAAAAGAGCCACCATGAGTAGCTTCATTTCTTCTATACTATATAGCCCGTGCAGTAAGTGCAAAGATTCCCAACTCCTCCATGCTACATTTATGAGACAGAAACTCAAAAATTTCCAGGAACCCCTCCTCATTGCACACACTTTTCTGCAGGGGTCAAACACTTATACTCCACACGTCTTTAGCTGCTGGGCAGTGCCAGAGTGCATGAGCAGTTGTTTCCATTTCATTTGTGCAGAAAATGCAATTTGCATCCTCTAACACCCCTCTGTGTTTGAGGTTGGCTTTAGTAGGTAGAATATTGTAGCATGCCCTCCAAATAAACATCTTTGTGGCATTAGGCACCCTCAGTTCCCAAAGAGTCTTCCAAATAGCCTTACTTCCTGCTTGTTTTGATCATTCACCGTAATTTTCAGCCTTTTGTTCGAGCTCCAAGTGATAAGCACTTCTAACGGAAAATTCTCCCGAATTCGTGAACTTCCAAATCATCGTATCTTGCTTATTATATCTGCTCAGCGGAAGTCCGTAGATTGCATCAGCTTCTTCCTCCCAAAATATCTCCCGAATTAGTGGGATATTCCACCTTGATGGTCGGGTTTCAATCAAATCACAAAATCTTAGCATCTCTTTGTAGAATTCGACAGGGAGATTGAATGGTATAGGTGGATGGATTTGGGATCCATCTATCCCCCCAAATTGACACTGAATTACCGTTTCCAATGCGCCAATTCAGCCCTGCAAAAAACAACTCCTTCGCCGAAAGAATGCTCCTCCAAGCCAATGATGGTCTACTCCCCACTTTCGCTTCCCGTAAAGAGCTCTTTGGAAAATATTTGGCCTTAAGGATTTTTGAAGCCAAGCTATCCGGCTGCTTGATTAATCGCCATAATTGTTTAGCAAGAATTGCTTTATTGAATACATGAAGATCTCGGAACCCCAATCCCCCTTGAGACTTTGCACGCCCCATTTTTTCCCAACTCATCCAATGTATTTTCTTTTCATTCGCCTTTTGCCCCCACCAATAATTCTGCATAATACCATTAATTTCTTTGCAAAGGACTTTTGGGAGTAAAAAGATACTCATACTATATGTGGGAATGGCTTGTGCCACGGCTTTTAATAAGACCTCTTTACCAGCTTGTGAAAGTAGCTTCATCTTCCAATCCGTGACCTTTTTCCGTACTCTTTCTGAGAGATTCTGGAATTCTCTGGTTCAAGACCTCCCCACTAGTGCTGGGTGTCCCAAATATTTATCATACCTCTGTGTAACCGGCACCCTAGACAACCGAATGATTAGGTCTTTAACCTCACGTCGTGTGTTGCGGCTGAAAAATATGGACGTTTTATCTCAATTCAAACGTTGGCCCGACGCTTTTTCATATGCTTCCAAAATGATTGTTAAACATTGCCAATCCTGTGCCGTGGCTTTACAAAAAATAATACTATCGTCCGCAAAAAATAGGTGGTTTAACCGCGGACCCCTTGGGGAAGTTGGAACTCCCCGGAGACTCTCAGTTTGTTCGGCATGTAATAATTGGGAACTTAACGCTTCCGCACACAGTATAAACAGATATGGAGAGATGGGATCCCCTTGCCTGATCCCTCTTGTAGGCTGGATACTACCTTCAGTATTTCCATTGATGATAATCGAATACCGTACTGAGGAAATACACTTCATCACAAGGCCAATCCACTTCGCACCAAACCCCAAAGATCGCATTACCTCTTCCACAAAACACCACTCCAATCGATTATAAGCCTTACTCATATCTAGTTTTAATGCCATGTAACCGACTTTCCCCCACATCCGGGGATGCATTGAGTGCATAGTTTCATAGGCCCAACACGTTATCTGAGATGAGCCTTCCCGGAATAAACGCGCTTTGGTTGGGAGAAATGATTTCATGGAGAAGCATCTTCAATCTGTTTGTCATGGTCTTTGAAATAATTTTATAAATAACATTACAAAGACTGATAGGTCTAAATTCAGAAAGCTTTGAGGGATTATTTTTTTTAGGAATCAATACAATATGGGTAAAATTTAAATCATCACTAAAATTACCCAAATTGAAAAAATGTTTAACAATATTACATACCTCCTCTCCAATAATTGACCAATTGTCATGGTAAAAACATGCAGGCAATCCATCCGGTCTTGGGGCTTTTTGGCCACCCATTTGAGAAATGGCGTAGTAAATTTCCTCCACTGTGATTTCCCGCTCCAGCTGTTCATTCATGCTTGGGGTGATTCTCCTCTCTAACCCATGTAGGCATTCCCTTAGCCCATACGGGTTAGATGTAGAAAAGATATTCTGAAAATAATCCGTAAAGGCTCTATTGATACTTTCAGGTGTTGTACATAAATTCCCCGCTTCATCTTCAATTAGTACAATATGATTCATCCGACGCCTTTGATTGACACTAGCATGAAAAAATTTTGTATTTTTATCTCCACTTTTTAACCAATGTTCTTTGGCCCGCTGTCTCCAATGCATCTCCTCTTTTTCAAAAATGTCATTTACCTCTTGCTGCAGTAATTTTATTTTCTCCTCCTCCGGTCTAGAATCACCCATTTGTAGCAATTTCAATTGCTCGGTCTTCTGTTGGATTTGGGATTCGGCCTGCCCCTTCTCCTTAATTTGCCATCGAGTAATCACCTTTTTGCACCTCCCTATTTTAGCCGAGAAAGACATCCATGGGTTTGAGGCCAAACCTTTCTCCCTCCATACCGATTTGATCAAATTATTGTGGCTATCTTTTTTCCCCCACCCAGCTGCATAGAAAATCTTCTTCTCTAACCTCCATTGGTCACGCCTTACAATGCAAAGCTGAACATTAATTGGTGCATGGTCTGATGTACGGTTGGCCAATACCTCCACCCCATAGTTTGGGTATGATGTCATCCAAGCTTGGTTTGCAATTGCTCTATCTAATCTCTCCATGATAAAATGCCCGTCTTCCCTTTTATTACTCCACGTAAACTTTGGGCCTAAAAAGCCCAAGTCATTGAGTTGACACCGTTCCATAGTTTGTTGGAAATCCCTTATTTGTCATCTAGGCCGTTTATTAGCACCATACTTCTCTTCATCGGCCAATATTTCATTGAAATCTCCTACACACATCCATGCACTAGAAGTCAATGAATGGAGGTGCATAAGGAGATCCCATGATTCTTTTCTTTTAGCCACTTCGGGATGACCATAGAAGCCCGTTAGAATCCATTGTGCTATACCATCCACTCCCCTTATTTTAGCATTAATGTGGCGTCGACTGTAATTTTGAATCTCTACCAATTCATTATCATTCCAAAAGAGTGCTAGTCCCCCACTCCTTCCCACACAATCAACCACAAAAACACTACTAAAGCCCAACTTGTACTTTACCCGTTCCACCCGAGACGCCATTAGTTTGGTTTCCATCAGGAAAACCAAACTGGGTTTCTTCTCCTTTACCAACCGGCAAATGTCTCGAACTATCCAGAGGTTCCCAAGCCCCCGGCAGTTCCAACTGAGAATACTCATGGTTCTTGGCGGGGCTGTGCGCCAGCCACCGCCAATCTAGACTCAGGGATCTTATTGCATTCCAGCACTCTCTTTCCTTTCTTCCGGACAGCCTCATTATTGTCTAAACGTGCTTCTCCAGCTCCACTTCTTTTTCCCAGCACCAAACAACTTTCAGTTCGTTCATTCCCTTCTCCTTTCTTTTCACGGGCCCTTTTTTTCCAAGAGCGAATTGAAGCACCCCTTGTATCTATTGGCCCATGTCCATCCCTTAGGGGGGTGTGATCATAGTCCACAGTAGAACTGAGCCCAGCAGAAATGTGTATTGGAGAAGAGTTACCCCCCACATTATGATTCTCTGACGTGGCATCGGGAGTTATGCTACCAGCTGTTCCGAACAGCTCATGCACACCCACAGCTGGCGAAAACTACTCCCTCTTGTGCAGCTGCCCACCAGAAATCTCTCCATTTTGTCTCAAATTAAATCCCATTTTGGAAGTAACGGACGTGCTTCTTGCATCCCCATGATCCTCGTCATTCTCTCTCATGGGTGATTCCCTCATTAAATTATCACACTCCCCACAAGGAAAATCTCCCGAAACTGCACCTTTGAATTTCCCAGAATTAATTGTGGATCCCCCTTGGCCACGCCGTGTCTCTTCCCTTTTTGATTGACCGTAACTTTCCAAGTCTGGACTCCTCGCCGGCCGGAAACCAGCAGGCCTTCTTTCCAGTGCTGAGCCATGCACGCCTTCTTCATTCTGGAAAAAATCTTCTGCATAGGAGCTACCCCATCGTGTTTCTGAGCGCCTCTTGGGAGAACCCGCTCGCAGCCATGGTCCATATTCTTTCTCCTTCGGCTTACCATTTTTCCATCGCAATTCCTCATTCACGCATCCCCCGACGCCATGACGAATAACCCCACACTGGAAACAAAATTTCGGAACCTTTTCATATTGGAAAGGTATCCATAGCGTTTTGTTTTTCAGTTTGAGTATCCTCCCTCTCAGTAGTGGTTTTGGACATTGATTTGAACTTTAACACGTAAAAATTCTCCCCAACCTATACCGTTTTCATCTGTATGAACATCCTCAACTACTCCAATGATCGCTCCCAATTTAAACCCCATCTCCTTTCCCATACATGAGAGCGGAAGTTTATACATACGAACCCAAAAGGCCTCCATATCAAAGTTCATCTCACTTGGCAGCGTAACTCCATCATACTCTGCCACCGAAAATAATTGGCCCTCGAAAATCCAAGGGCGGCCCTCCAAAACTCGAATCTTATCCCACTCATGTTCAAACTCCATTAGAAACATGTTTTCACCCAGAACCTTGAACTCCAACGTCCCCGACAGCCTCCATCCTCTTATCAACTTCGCCCTAATAGTTCTCTTCCCCACAAACCGATCCGAGATCAGTTTACCAATCAAACAATGAGCCCCTTTCGCCGTGATCTCCTCCACGTCCTCCTCAACTACCTCTAGCCCATCTTGCTCTTCTTCCGTCAGTGAAAATCTCCCCCACATCGCCTCTAACTCATCAGGCATCTTTCTCTCAAAAAGGAAGCTAACCAGCACGCCAATGAGAATGCAAGTTTTATGCCTTCCCACGCACAAACTAATTAAGTTTGTGATGGAAGAAGAATTTCCTTCTCCTCTAGGTTCAGAGAGTCCTAGAGCGAAAAATCTCTTTGGCTCAAAGAGATATCAATGTCTTCACTCTTCACTGATATCTATAGTAGTTCAATACAAATCAAACACATATAATTTTGGAGAATAGTAATTTGTAAAACTATAATATCCTACAATAAAATTTTGAAGTTAATGAAATCCCATATAAGGAAAATTAGTGAAATTTGGTCCCTTAATGCTGAAAATATCATTTTATTAAGCATAATAAAAATTATGCTATCAAGACAAAACCATTGATTTGTGAACTTAATGAAATCTCAATCTCATATAAGGGTTTCGGCTATTATATATATATCAATGGAGAATAACTTATATATGGAGGTTGCACAAAAGTCATCTTTTATGCCACCAATAAGAAACTGACACATCAGCTAATTTCATTAGACTTATACTTAAAACAAAAACTCAACCACACCAAATTATACTCCAATAAAATAAAAAATTAATTTATTTAATTTTTTTTTAAAAAAACAGAGTTGAAGGGTGGCCGGTTGGCCACCCCTCCTCCACTTTGGGTGGCCGGCCGCCACCCCCAGGCCATGGGGGTGGCCGCGCGGCCACTGCCATGGCTTGGGGTGGCTCGCTGGCCACCCCATAGGCCATGGGGTGGCTCACCGGCCACTCCCATGGCCTATGGGTGGCACCGGCACCCTATAGCCCTTGGGGTGGCCGCCCCATGGCCTGGGGGTGGCTCACTGGCCACCCCATAGCCCATGGGAGTGGCCGCGCGGCCACCCCATGGCCTGGGGGTGGCGGCCGGCCACCCAAAGTGGAGGAGGGGTGGCCAGTTAATTCTATTTTTTTTAAATAAAAAAAAATTAATTTTTTATTTTATTGGAGTATAATCTGGTGTGGTTGAGTTTTTGTTTTAAGTATAAATATAATGAAATTGACTGATGTGTCGGTTTCTTATTAGTGGCACAAAAGATGACTTTTGTGCAACCTCCCTATATAAGTTATTCTCATATCAATGTCAGGTTATTATTATTTTCGTTTAAGTGCATTTAATATTTTTTAGGGTAATTATATATAATATATCATTTATGGTAATGGATCTATGTCACTTATTTATGGTTAAGTATAAATTGTATAATTAAGTGTAATTACTATGAAAATAAATATTTAGATTAATAACACAAATTTAGAATAATCAAACACTGAAGTTTTCTCTCTAGACTAAGACTAGAGGAGAAGGATCAGTTTTCCATGTCTTTTTGAGATTGTGGAAGTAACTTGTGAATCTATTTGCGACGTGTGTTTGTTTGCTGTTTGTACCATGGTGGACGAGATATCCAGGCAGTGGGCGAAGTGCTCATTGACAGAAGAGGAGGATGTGGAGATTGCTGTCCAGGCTACTGATTTTCATGAAGTAACGTCTAGGGGAAAATTCTGTGTAGTGGGTAAGTTGGTGGTTGATAGGTATGTGAGTAAGGAGACAATTAAAACTCATATGATGCAATGGTGGCGGCCAATGGGGAATCTCAAATTCAAAGTTCTGGGGGATAACTTGTTCCTCATAGATTTTGAAGAAGGGAGGGACAAAAAAAGAGTTATGGAGGGTCGGGCATGGGTCTTTGAGGGCAATCTTTTCCTGGTAGAAGATTTTGATGGACGGATTTCCCCGGCAAAACTCTCCTTTGAGAGGGTTTCTTTTTGGGTACGGATGTTTGATTTACCATGGGGATGTATGGGACGTGAAGTTGGCCGCAAAATAGGAGCATCGGTGGGAATTGTGGAAGAGGTTGATACCGATGGAGATGGGATCGGTTGGGGTGAATTTCTCCGAGTCAAGATATCCATGGATATCTCCAAACCTTTGGCGCGAGGACGTAAGATGAACCTAGAGGGTGAAATTATTTGGATTCCTTTTCAATATGAAAGGCTTCCGAAATACTGTTTTCATTGTGGTCTTATTCGCCATGGACAAAGGGGATGTGAGAAGAGGAGTGAGTTGCGTAACCAAGGAGAACCGAGTTTTGGCCCGTGGCTAAGAGCAACCTCACCCACTCGGAGAGCTGATCGGCCCCGTGGAGGTTTCGCCCAACAACCAACCAGAAAGTGCTCGGAATCCTCTGACCATGATGGCCATAAACGCCATCGGACAAGTGGTGTCCGACGGGGGGATGCTCGGAGAAGGGATGGTGTAGGCGACGGAGGTGAGGGGGAAACGGATGACGACCACATTCATGAACCTTCCGAAAATAACACAGGCGGATTTTGTGGAGCAAATCGCGGAAAGGGATTGGGCAGATTCCAAACTGAAACGCATGATGGGGAAGGAAATTTCATTAAGGCGAATAATGATGCACCAGAAGTCTTCAAATTCAAATCCAACCCCTTATGGAAAGATCGGTCGGAAGGAGAGGGGAGTAAAAATACTTATTCTAAGGAAATAAATCTGCCAGCTGGAAGGGAAATATGGACCCAAGTGTCACCCATTGGTAAATGGCCAAAGGGACAAGGAGATGTTGGAGTAAGCCCAATACACGACATGGGCCAGCGAGGGAGTGGTGCAAAACAACCCAGCCCTGGAGGAGTGTACAAGGGACCCAAGCTGACAGATATAGCAAAAACTTTCCAAGAAACCCACTCAAGTCACGAAGAAGATGATACAGACGGGACTGGAAAAGCTATGACAACCTGGAAACGAAAGGAGAGAGAATGGACACTTGGAAAGGGAGATGGAAAAAGTGGCAGGAAGAAAAAAGAAAATGGTGGAGATGAAGGGAAAATGGACGCTATGAAGAAGGGCTGTACGACTGAGTTGATTGACGATGGAAAAAATGGTTCGGGATTGGCGGAGGCTGATTTTCAGCCCCGCCGACCGCAATGATGATCTTAAGTTGGAACTGCCGGGGGCTTGGGAACCTCCGGACAGTTCAGGACCTTTGCTATTTCGTGAAGGCGAAGAGACCCGAAATGGTTTTCCTCATGGAAACCAAATTGCGGAGAAACAAAATGGAGAATGTTCGACAAAAGTTGGGGTTTTCCAACATGTTTGTGGTGGATTGTGTAGGTAGGAGTGGTGGTTTGGGACTTTTGTGGGGTGAGGATATGATGGTTGAGATTCAAAATTATAGTCATCGGCATATTAACTCCGTCGTACAAGATGCTAATAAAAATGTAACATGGAAGTTTACGGGTTTCTACGGACATCCGAAGGCTTCTAAACGACATGAGGCATGGGCGCTCCTAAAATATTTGGCTCACTTGGAACCCAAACCTTGGATGTGCATTGGCGATTTTAATGAAGTGCTTAATGGCACCGAGAAATGGGGTGGTAACATGCGACAACAAAGCCAAATGCAAGCCTTTCATAATACATTGGTGGAGTGTGGTTTGATTGACATGGGATATCTTGGCTCTAAATTCACTTGGAGTAATTGTCAAGAAGGTATGGACCTTATAAAGGAGAGGCTTGATCGGGGTGTGGCAAACCAAGAATGGTGGGACCTATTTCCGGAGGCAGCAGTGAAAGTGGAAGCGGCGGCCTCTTCAGATCATGCTCCATTATTCCTTAGCCTCTCCAATATTTTTTGGGGAAGCAAAAGGAAGAAGCAGTTCCGGTTTGAAGCAGGTTGGGCGAGGGAGAAAGGCTGCAAAGACGTGATCTCTGCTGTGTGGAAAAGGTCTATGCCGCAGGTTGATGGATGGGCCCTTTTGGAACAAAAATTAAATAAGTGCAAGCAGGAAATTAACATCTGGAAGGACAACAAGGCTGGTCCACAAAAGGAAAATTCCAAGAAGCTGCGTGAAGAGTTAGCAATATTGCAAAACAGTGAAGGAGCAGCGCACTGTGAGGATGTAAAAAAGCTCAAACGTGAAATCCAAACTCAACTTGAGAAGGAGGATCTATGGTGGCGTCAGAGGGCCAAATCCGAGTGGCTTAAGCATGGGGATAGGAACACTAAATATTTCCATGCTTGCGCCAACTCTAGGAGAACAAAAAACAGAATTGAAAAAATTAAAGATGAGAAGGGGCAATGGTGGGAGTCTTCGGAAGAAGTGGGTTTGGCTTTTGTGAATTATTATAAAGGATTGTTCACGGCTGGGAGTGTAGAAGAGATGGGGACGTGCTTGCAAAATATAAAACCTGTGATCACATCACGGATGAACGAAGAGCTGGGGATGATTTTTACTGCGGAAGAGATAACCCAAGCATTGCATCAAATGGCGCCCCTCAAAGCCCCGGGACCGGATGGATTGAATGCGGGTTTTTTCCAACAAAATTGGGCAGTCATGGGCACGGAGGTGTGTAGAGGTATACTTGAAATTCTTAATTCTGGAATTATGCCTGGTAATTTAAATAAGACCCACATTGCCCTTATCCCAAAAAATAAAAGCCCGGAGTGTGTGACCGAATATCGCCCCATTAGTCTTTGCAATGTCTTATATAAGCTTATTTCTAAGGTCCTTGCAAATAGACTAAAAAAGATACTCCCATGTGTTATTTCCCCTACCCAAAGCGCCTTTATCCCGGGGAGATTAATTACAGATAATTTATTGGCAGCTTTTGAGACGCTTCATACGATGCATTCAAGAATGGGGGGTAAAAAGGGTTACATGGCCATTAAAATAGACATGAGTAAGGCCTATGATAGGGTTGAATGGAGGTTTTTGGAGGCGGCCATGAGGAAAATGGGGTTCCAGGATGGGTGGATTAAATTAGTAATGATGTGTGTTACTTCGGTACAATATTCGATTATTGTCAATGGTGACCCTTGTGGGCTTTTTACCCCCTCTAGGGGCCTCAGGCAGGGAGACCCAATTTCACCCTATCTTTTCCTCATCTGTGCAGAGGCGCTAAGTGCTATGGTAACTCAGGCAAATAGGGAGGGGCTTTTGTCTGGGGTCCCTACCTCCAAAGGGGGCCCTAACATTAGTCATCTCTTTTTTGCCGATGACAGTTTGTTATTTTGCAGGGCAAATCTAGCTCAATGGAGTAACCTATCAGCAATCCTTCACTCTTACGAGGCTGCGTCGGGACAAAAAATGAATGCCTCAAAGACCGCTATATTCTTCAGTAAAAACACATCCTCTGCTATGAAGGCGACTATATTGGAGTTTGCAGGGACCCCAGCTACAAACAAATATGACAAATACTTGGGGTTGCCCGCCTTAGTAGGCCGTTCCCAAACAAAAGCTTTTCGAAGCATTGTGGAGAGGGTGAGGAAACGGCTTCAAGATTGGAAATTACGGTTTCTTTCTCAAGCTGGAAAAGAAATTCTGCTGAAGGCGGTAATTCAAGCTATTCCCTCATATTGTATGAGTGTTTTTTTATTTCCAAAAACTCTTTCTTCCGAAATTAATTCACTCATGCAAGGGTTTTGGTGGGGTCATAAAGCAAAAGATCGAGGGATTCCTTGGATGAGTTGGAGTAAAATGGGGTCGCCTAAAGCGCTTGGGGGTATGGGTTTCCGTGATTTACATTGTTTTAACAGAGCTCTTTTGGCAAAACAAGTCTGGCGAATGTGGGCTATGACGGATAGCTTAATTGCAAGGATTATGAAAAATAAGTACTTTCCGGATTGTTCAATTCTTGATGCAACAATTCGGAAAAAATCGTCATTTGCATGGCGTAGTATTCAAAGTGCATGTGTTTTAATAAAAGAAGGTCTGGTGTGGAGGATTGGCAACGGACAAAAAGTGCGAATTTGGGAGGACAAATGGTTACCTAAATCATCAACTTGCCGAGTGCAGTCTACCCCAAGCGTACTTGATCCGAAAGCTACTGTGTGCAACCTGTTTGATGGAAGTGGGTGCGGGTGGGATCAGTCCTTGCTGGCTCAGTTGTTCTCGGTGGAAGAAGGCCATCAAATCAGCTCTATTCCAATTAGCTCGACCAATCAGGAAGACCGACTCATATGGCGGGGAACAGTGAAAGGAATTTTCTCTGTTAAGAGTGCCTACCACCTACAAAAAGGCTTGGAGACCTCACAAATGGCCGAATGTTCTTCTAGGAAAAATGACAATACAGTATGGAAGACTATTTGGAAATTGCATCTCCCGAATGCGGAAAAAGTTTTTTTCTGGCGGGCTTGTCAGAATATTTTACCAACACGGGAGAACCTTGTGAAGAAGAAGATTATTTCAGATCCAAGCTGCCCAATCTGTGGACGGGAAGCTGAAACTATTGCTCATATTCTCTGGCTCTGCCCCTCAGCTCAAGATGTGTGGGGAGGGGTGTAGCACCCCAGATTTTTAAAGTCTTATTTTAGAGATATTAAATTGATGCTATGATTATATTAATATTCATATTAGGTAATGACATTTACTTTGAGGTTGAGATATTTATTGATGATATTAGGTAATAATATTTATTCTTGAGGAATTTATTAGATCTTATGAATATTATTGGAATGAATATTGATTTGAGGTTATTATATCATGATGATGATTTTATATTGATTATTTTATTGGGAGATTTAAGAGATATGATAATTGATGATTGATTGGTATAATTTGGAGTATGATTGTAATAATTGGTAATTGGTGAAATAATAGGATAGTAAATGGTAGGTATAAGGATGGTAGAATAAGAAGGTAGAATAGTATAGGTAGAATAGTATAGGGTTGGTAGAATAGTATAGGGTTGGTAGAATAGTATAGGGTTGGTGAAATAGTATAGGGTTGGTGGAATAGTATAGGGTTGGTGAAATAGTATTTGATTTTCTCCTATAAATAGAGCTCTTCTCCTTCACAATTTTCACCACTCATCTCCTCTCCCATCTCTTGCATATATTCTTCCTTCTTCCGCTTTTTACTCGGTCTTTCTTCTTTCTAAGAGTGTTTACTCAGAACAGAGAGAGAAAGGGCGAGACCAAGCGCTACAAGAAAGAAAGAACACAAGAGAAACCGAGAGTGAGATGGGAAATTTAAGACAGAGAGCTGAAGAGGAAGAAAGAGAGTTTAGGCGAGAGAGAGAGAGAGAGAGAGAGAGAGAGAGAGAAAGTCAGTGAAGGGATTGTTATGGGTATGGATCAACTGCAGCAGAACGGGTTTCAAGTAATTACCTTTGATGATCCATTCATGTAATCCACTGTAAGTATTCTTACTTACTGAGTATGATATTGATATCCAATAATACGGATTTTTGTGGTTTTATAACTTGTCTAGCATTTTGCTATATATGATTCAACAATGATTTATATTATCGGAAATCAATTGACTCACTACTTCACAGTTTTTTTGTAGTGTTTGCAGGAATGGAAAATCAAGGTAATTATGCAGTTGTGATTAGAGATTCATATTGAGATGTACAGAGATTCCAAGTTGGTTAAGTTTTGTCTAGAGTTTAGACTGTCGGATAGATTTGTATAAATGCCTTGTACGACATAGCTTTGGGTATTTTTGTATAAAGAAAAGTATTTTAACAGTATTTTTTTTGTATTGATAATTACAGTTTTTCCGCTATATGAGATTAGATTGTTACAAGGGGCCTGTCCTATTTTTCAAAAAAGCTCCTTTATTGAGCCTGATTTTCTAAGAATAACAGAGGGAATGTTGAGCCGCTGTACGGTGGAGGAGTTTCATACTTTTGTGATTATAGCTCGCCGAATCTGGTTAAGGAGGAATAAACTAATTCATGAAGGCTTTTTTTCTCATCCAAATGCAGTTGTATTTAGTGCCTCTGAGGCTCTGCGGGATTTCCAAAATGTGCAGGTGGATTCCCAGCCTGTGGAGGACCCAGTGGGACTCCCTCCTACGGGGAAGTGGGAGGCTCCTTTGTTAGGCTGGCATAAGGTGAACTGGGATGCGGCTTTAGGAAGGCAAACTGGGAGAATGGGGTTGGGAGTGGTCATCCGAGATCACACAGGGAGCTTGGTTGCAGCCCGGAGTGTCACACGACAGGGAGGTCTTGCTCCCGCAGCTGCTGAGGCCATGGCAGCTCTCGTGGCTGTTCAAACTGCCCGAGAGTTGGGTATTCCACAAGCATGGTTTGAGGGTGATGCGAAGTCCATTGTGGAGGCAGTAAACTCCTTGGAGGCAGATTGGAGCGGATACGGGCACCTGGTGGACGACCTTCGTTCAGAAATAAAAAAGATCGCCTGCTGGAAAATGACTTATGTCCGTAGAGAGAGTAACAGGGCTGCTCACGTATTGGCCAGGAGGGCTACGTCTGAGGAGTTGGATAGCATGTGGCTTTATAGTTCCCCTGAATGGCTAGCTGAGATTATTGTATCAGAGCATAATGCTCTGTCCCACGATTGTGTTGTTGCTTGAGAATGAAATAACATCGGCTCTTTTATCAAAAAAAGAATTTGGTAATCGGCTAATTGGTGCTATTGCTAATTATGGTGTATAATTGTATAACGTATTAACGTTATTAATGTGTGTAATGAGTAATTACTAATTTACTATTAATGAATTTAATGTATAAGTTTATAATGGTGTAACCGTGTAAATGTGTAATTATTATTAATGGAAAATTGGTAATTGAATTTGACTAATTGGCTAATTGGAATGGTGGTAGTTTTTTGTTTTGTTTTGTTTTGTTTTTTTTTTTTTTTTTGTTTCGCTGAATCGCTGGCATGTGGCATCGCTGCAGGCTTGCAGCCGTGTGGGAAAATAGAAATTGTTAATTTTTAGACTTATTTATATTGATTTATGGTGAACGTGATTACAACTATGATCCATTTTTTTCGTAGAAAGTTTTTAATGTGTGGCTAAACGCACGTTTATACATCTGATTCAACGAGTGGATTTTATCATTAAATATGTAACTTTAATAAACGGTCAAGATTGTTGCATCTATTTTATAGAGGAAAATCTCACCATTATACGTGTACAGAGAATTATAAAACTTAAGGATTTGTTTTTCGAAGTGAGCCCATGCTTGACACGCTGCGAACGGATTAAGGTAAGAAAACGCATTCTTTAGGGTTCATCTCCACCGTCAGATCTTGATTTATAATTTTTATACCAATCGCAGCCGTTGATTTGAGAACATGAGATATAGTTGTCAAGCACTTCGGAGAGAGGAAATAATGTAGTGTTTTAATTATTCATGAGATTGATTTCTTGTAAGTAATCTAACGGTTTAAATTTAATCTTCGAATTTATGATTATATTGAAGGGCAAAGATCAGACACTGCAGTGATTTCAGTTGACTGCACACTTAGGAAACAAATCACCAACGCTTCAATTATCGTTTACAGCCATTAACACTAAATGCGAAAAGTTGAAAACCAAATCAAATCCCTAAAATTTGGCCGGATTTTTGTGCGATTCTTTCATGCGGAACAAAGAATGCCAACAGATCAAACGATTCATACCCCTTGATCTTCCGAATTTGAGTCTCTCTCTGAGTCTTGTGCGAATCTGCGATCTTCACTTCACCTCCCAATAGACACATCGATGACAGAGTCAAAGCATGCTCTTGAATCTTGATCTAAGTGATATGGTTGGGAATGAGTGGGTCTGGGCCGTCACGGCCTCTCGCTCTCGAGTTTCTTCCACGTAAAATCGATTGAAGAGGAAGAACAGTCTCGAGTAGTCTGGGTCGTCTGGCTAAAGAAGGCTACAAGTTAGGTAATTTGCTTTCAATTAGTAGAATAGTAGTTAATTTCTTCTCCATTTGTAAGCCCTAATGTTAACCTTGGCCCTTACTTATGCTCATATTGCTTAATTTTTCACCTTTCAGGGGACAACCGTTCAATCTCTGTATCTTTGATTTTGTTTTTCTACTCTTCAAGCCTCAACCCAGCGTCGACATCCAACTAGACCAACAACATACTACTTAGACTGAGGTTATTTTATTTCATTAAGAAATTTGTTCATAAGTTTATGTCTGGTTAATGATTATAAAACCCTATTTGATTTATGCTTTCTGGTTCATATTGTGTTTCATTTTTTTTTAGGGACTGAATGGTTTATAATTTTATGCTCTGATTAATTTGATGCTCTTTTATAATAATACATATTAGTTATTGCATACTAAGGCTATTGTAATATCTTTAAAGGCATGGAGGGAGATTCGAACCAACTTCATCTGATTTTGGAGGTTGAGGAGGTTGTGGAGTATGAAAATGAGGCATGTCTTGTGGATTTCAAGATTTTATTTTCACTTTAGTAAAGACTAAAGAGTAAAGACTGTCTGTATTTCATTTGCAATATGTAAAGTGATTGTAGGCTTATGGTTTGTCATTGCTGCCATTGCATATCAATATTTCATAGTGATATTGCAAATATAAAATATTCGTTAGTTTTTTTTGTAATACCATTTCATATTTGATATGCAATTGTTTTTGGATAATTTTGGACTTGTAATTGTAAATGTTTGTCTTTGTTAGTTGCAGGTTGTAATGTGGTTTTAGAGAATTTGATCAAAATAAGTTGTATATATTTTTTAATTTTTGTTATCCATTATTTGTTAATTTAAATTTATTAATAATTTTTTAAAAAATATATTTTATACCTTTCGAGCCGGGCGAGTCGGGTACCCGATAAGGGGCTTGGCTCGCCTAAGAATCGGGCCCGAGCTTGGTCCTAGACAAGCTATTATTCTTGGCGGGCCGGGCCAAGCAGTGATTTCAAACCCGTCACGAGCTCGAGCCGGGCTTGAGCCCGTTAACTATTTTCATGAGTTGGTCTTGAGCAAGCTCGGCTCGTTTACAGCCCTAATTACGGGCATATACCATATATGTGCGAATTGTGGAATAATATATATATAATTTTGTTTTATTGGAACTTTATTTATGTGTGCTTCATGTATTTTGTATCGGTTAATTCGTCTTGGTGGTTTGAAATGTCACTAAAACACTAAAATCCTTTTTTTGAGATTATGTTGGGAAATGGATTTTTGGATCCTAAGATGACACTCACCAAATTTGGAACGGTTACCATAACATGTGTCTTGAAAAGAGTTTTTCTAGAATAGGGTTGCTTGCGTAATTTCAAGATCTGTAGCAAAAGTTATATATGTTTTACTAAACATTACATGATGCGGTCAAAACTACAGAAAAAGTCAACGATCAATCGATGGAAAGCACCGATCGATCAAACAATGCGACCTAGGACGCTAAAATGTCTCTTTTTGAGTTATAAAAATGTTGTTTTGGGGCTAGGGTTCCATTTTGTGCACCCAACCTTTACACATGACCCAACTGCCTCTAAATATAGAAAATTGATAGAGAAAATAAAGAAATTGAAGAAAATTGAGAAATTTGAGAGGAGAACAAGAGAAGGGCGTGTGCTCGGAGCAAGATGGCTCAAAACGAGCTTCAAGGGTAAGATCTTAACACTATTCTTTTGAAGTTTCGTAAAGTTTCATAAGATTTATGGTACATTGATTTATTATGTCGAAATTTGTATGGTGTGTGTGGGTATTTTGTTAATGTGTTTGTGTGTTGGGTAAGAATGATAGAGGATAAGGTCTCTTCCATGAAAAGACTCAAGCTTTTCTTTGAAGAGCTTGAGACTTTGGGATGATATGGTGAAGGATGGGCTGTATGAGGATGGAAAATGAGATCAGAAGAGTTAGTGTGTGATTTAATGTGAATTAATGATAATTTTAGAGTTAGAGATTTAAAGTTTTATGGATGCTTTAAGTTATTTCGTTTTCCATAGTGTTCAAGAATAGTTTGAGGTGTTGATGTGCAGATCTATTGTATCTTGGAAGTGTAGGAAATGAAAGCCTTGTCTTTTAAAAGAAAGGTTGAACATTTGGTAAAAAAATGTGGACTTTTGATGTTTGGATGCTACTTCAAGGATTGATTTATGATTAGAATAGTGCAAGGAAGCACTTTTAGGCCTTAAAATGTAGGGGTGTCAAAAAAGAATTGGGTACCAACCGGTAACTGGGAAACGGGAAAACTGGGAAACCGGTTTTGATTCCGGATAACTAGGTAATTGGGTATATATATATATATATAATAATAATAATAGTATTATTATTATTTTTTTAATTTTTAATTTTTTTAGGGCATTTTTAAACATTGAATTTTTATGTAATTTGTAAACATTGGATTTTAAGGGCATTTTTAAACAATGAAGTTTTAAGACATTTTTAAACATTGGATTTTTATTTTTTTAGGCCCAAAAAGCCAAAAACAATGATTTTTAGGATTTTTTTATTTTTATTTTTTGAGCAATCCCAACAAAGCCCAACTTATGGGGACAAAAATGCTCATTGTCTTTTTTTTATTTTTTTTATTTTTTTTAAAATTAGCAAAAAATTGTTAAATTAAGCACAAAAATTAGACATAATACCTCAATAAGCTAAAAAATTAGGCTCAATACCTAAAATAAGCCTAAAATGATTTTTTTTTTTTTTTTTTTAAAACCGGTTACTTGGTTCGGATAACCGGGTATCAACCGGAACCGGCCGGTTATTGTATAACCGGGTAATCAGGTACCCAGTTCTGGTTTCGGTTTTCCGAAATTAAAAAATCGGGTACTCCAGTTCTGGTTTCCAGTTTTGGCCAATAATTGGGAACCGGAACCGGGTTGACACTTCTATTAAAATGTGTTAAATGAGCTATAAATACAACCTTTTGGAGTTTTAGAATTTCTACCTGGGAGGATTGATTGCCTTGAAGAACAATCGATTGGTCATCAATGATTGACTGTTGTTGATGATGGAGGATCGATGCCAGGACAAAATGCAAATTTTGGGGTTTAGACACTAAGATATGATTTTTAAATGGCACATTTTTAATTAAGGAAATTATGTGATATGATTCTAGGGTTTATTGTAAAGCCTTCAAGAGAGTTTTCAAGGAATATATGCCAATAAAAAGGCGATACACAACAATGAAAACCAAAATAAAGTTTAAGCGACCGAGGTAAGCAAGCTACTAGTAACAATTATTCATGTTCCTAACAGAATAGTCATACTAAATGGAGCCTAAGTTTAGGTTGAACTGTTGAAGGGAGGATAAGGTAAAATAAAAAGGATTTATTTAAAATTTTAAATACATTGCATTCTATACACAGTTAAATACAAACAATAAAGGGAAACTTCACTTTAAACCCCTAAATTACTACGTATTTTGAAAAATCCCTTCAAAATTCAAAAACTCTTAATTTACACCCCTAAACTTTTAATTTTAATCAATTTACTCTCTCCGTTAGATTTTAAACGTTAAAAGTAATAAAATAACATATATACCATTGACTTTTTTATAAAATTTTAAATTTACCCTTAATTCTTTTTTTTTTTTTTTTTGTGGTGTGAAAAGAGAAAAGGAATCTAGGCTTTGTTTGGCAATAGGGTCACATGTCTAGATACCGCATCTGACCATCCGTGCGTTTTGACCAAAAATGTTGAATTTTCAACTTTTTTTAACGCGATTTGACAATTTTACCCTCCTTCCAATTTCTTCTTTCTCTTGTTAATTTGTTGTTTTTTCGTCCAGTCCACAGTTGTCGACAAAGCAAAGCATGCGGAGGGCCATGGCGTGGTGGAGGGGCACGGCAGAGTAGAAGAAGTTGGCGGCGGCGAATAAGAGGCATACGACAGAGAGGGCGGTGATGGAGCCTGTGAATCTGGCGGTGAATCGGGCGGCGCCGCCGGGGAGGGAGATGGTGACGGAGAGGATGGACTCAAAGAAGGAGCGGATGGAGTCGAAGTAGAGGAGGTAGAGCATGGAGAGGACGCTGAGAAGGAGGGCGTGGAGGAGGAGGAACACCAGGGTTTGCCACTGCTCCACGCCGTAGATCGCGTAGATCTGGCTCCAGTCTCTGCTTGTCGCCGTTTTGCCCATTTCTTGCTTTTCCTTACCTTTCCTTCTCCAATCTAATGTGAGAGATTCTACGGGTAATTGAATAGAGAACCTACCAACTGGGAAAACAAATTCTGGGTGAGAATTCGGGCCAGCAATCCCATCTTTTTGCTCTTCCCGAGCGAGAGTGAGAAAAACTGAGAAGAGAGTTGGTAGGGATGGACTCCGACGAGGGCAACGAGCAGAGGGTCCCGCTCAGCCAAAGGCCCGATTGGTCGGACGTGACTCCGGTTCCCCAGGACGACGGTCCAAATCCAGTCGTCCCGATCACCTACAAGGAAGAATTCGTGGAAACCATGAACTACTTCCGAGCCGTCTACCTGGCCGACGAGCGCTCGCCTCGCGCTCTTTGGCTCACCGCCAATGCCATCCGCTTGAATGCCGGCAATTACACTGTAATCTA